>NC_136488.1:135617632-135760132 GCF_053919585.1 Euprymna scolopes
ACTTATTGGTCTGTACTGAGAGGGAGATGACTTATCACCTGAATTCTTAAATACATGGCAAACTGATGAGGTCTTCCAGAGAGTCGGAAAGCACTTCTCCTTAAGGCAGCGCTTAAACAGTTTCGTAAGTTCTGGTTGAAGCTTTTTTAACACTATAATTGGGATGCCATCAGGGCCAGTTGCTTTACTGGAATCTAGGTTCTTGATTAGCTTGGCGACCTCATGCACGGATATTTGTATGTTACCTAGCTTGTTCTGTGTTATAGGAGGAAATATGGGGAGTTGATGGCCTTCGTCGCATAGGGTAGAATTAGCTGCAAAGGTCTTTGCAAATAGTTTGGCCTTGTCTGATGCTGACGAGATGACCTCTGGTCCATTGATAATTTTGGGATAGAACGCACACTTCTGTTCAGGATCCTATTTGTTATTTGCCAAAACTGTTGGGAACCAAGCCGCTGATCAGCTACCTTGGATTTAACAGACTGGGCATATAGCTCTCTTGCATTTTTTATTACTCTTTTACAGTGGTTGCTGGCAGTCCTGAAAGCAGCTTTAGTCTCAGTGCATCTATTACGTTGGTAGCTATGGAAAAAGTGATTTCTGTGCGTGATAGCAGCAGCACATTCTGGGGAGAACCATGGCTGGCTGTTAGGTTTTTGTTGGAATTTTTTAGATGGTATGAATTGGTCTATGCCTACAATTAACCATTCGGTCAGATCTGATACTATAGAGGACACTTCCTTTTTAAACATGGAGTGCAGAGGTAAATCAGATATGAATGTACGGAAGCTATCCCAGTCAGCCATAGAGTATCGGTATACAGTACGGTGGAGGGGTACGTCTGGGGGCTTCTTACATTTCGTTTTTATCTTAACTGATACGACGGAGTGACCGGAGGATCCTAGAGGAGAATGAACGGAACATGAACATAGCTCAGGGGAAGTTGAGAGAAAAAGCTCTAGGAGGCTTGCATATTGACCGGGTGTATCGGGCACACGGGTGGGTCCGCGAACAATCTGAGTGAGGTCATAAGCAATGGCAAAATTATGACAAAACCTCCTCTCATCGTCTGTCTCATTTGAATGGGTCCGCCATTCCACGTTATGGACGTTGAAGTCACCACAGATGTGGATGTTAGCCGAGGGATGTGCAGACAGTATGTAGTCTATTTTCTCAGATATGCTCTTAAAGATAGTAACTCCGCTGTTGTGGGGCCGATAGAGGGCAAATATAAATGCAATGGTGCTAGCAAGTGCAACCCTGAAGCACATATAGGGTAAATTAGGATCTTCTCTAGACATATGCCTGCCACACGGGAAGCCATCCTAAATGTAGGCACATATTCCATGCCCATGGCGATCTTGGGGGTCAGATTTAACTGTTAAATTAGAGTATCCGTTAATTATGAACTCATCTAGGGAAGTGGTCGGCCCTATTCCAGTATCACTTAGAAATAATATGTTCGGTTGCGTCTCCTGTAATTGGGTTTCAACCTCTGGAAGGTTGGAACGTAGACCCCTGATGTTGGAGAAGGAGACCTGGTAGTAGGGGTCTACGTTGGAAGATGGGGTTCTAGGTTTAATCGAGTTTTTATTCTGGAGATATTTCATGTTGAGGTTTTGGGATTTGTGGAATAGGTCGGCATACATGGTTAGAGCAGTACATAGAGGGAAAGTAAGAGAGAAAAAGACAGGAATTTTTTTTTAGCACACGAAAAGGTAAAGCCGTAACAATTACCCACTAGTATGGCATCGAGAGGCCCCACCAGAGACTCTGCATGGTCCAGATCCACTCACCAAATGGCAATACAGCAGTCCCAGTACTTTGCGCCTGATGATAGGACAGCCTCCTTAGTGGTAAATCCAAGGTTCGGGTGCCTGACTATCAGGCGGATAACGTCAGCCCAGACAAAACGTTTACCTCCAGCACCCTTACTAGTGACATGGCCACAAGGACAGACAGAGACAGAAAAATTTCCGACATTTTAGACTACTGGTCACCAAGTACTACCGACCTTTAAGCAGCTTTTTCTTCACCCTTTGTCAGAAAAATCACTCATTGAATGAAGGGACAAAAAAGGAGAGGAGGGGAATGGGTACAAGTGACTTATTTATATTCAAGTAGTAAGTCCGGTGCTGATTTAACAATGCAGGACACTTGATGATAATCTCCCCTCCCATATTAATGGGTGGAAGTTTGTCGTTATCTATCGAGTTTGAATCATTAGAGTTTCACCTTATAATTAATTAAAATCCAATAATTAACTATTATCAATTTGTAAAGTCGGCTTAATATTAATTTACATTCGAGTTTAGATAATTATTCAAGGTTTTACTTTAGGAGGTTCGTTTTCATAGGTAACTTTTTCTTTGCTAATGGCACTGTATTATATTTCGAATGTACTTGAAAATAAGGCTAACTATATTAGATGGTTTGATTGGCCAGCAAGGAAGCAAGCATTTTCAATACAGGCAAGCTTGCAGTAATAGTATATATTAAGTATACTACTTAAATAAAGTCCTAAGTTTATCTACTCTAATAGAGAATAATTTCCGGCATTTTATTTTTTTATCGTTAGTTTCCGGCATTTTGTTTGTTTTTATCGTTTACTTTGTATCATGGGGGGTGACGAATAAGACAGGAGAATACAGACAAATACATAAATAAAACAAGAAAAACAAGTTTAAAAACAAGGTAACATAAAAAACATTTAGGATAAGTTTAAAAAAATACTTAACGTTTTTGCCATAGTATATATATATATATATATATATATATATATATATATATATATATATATATATATATATATAGAGAGAGAGAGAGAGAGAGAGATATGGATATAGTATTCCGACAAAATAGAGAAATAAAAAGGAACAAACCGAATTATGTGTTCATCAACATTTCGTCTTTACTTTGTTTCATCCTGGGAAGTCTCGAAATAAAGACGAAACATTAATGAACACATACCTCGATTTGTTCCTTTTTATTTTTATTATATATATATATATATATATATATATATATATATATATATATATATATATATTTAGGTTTGAGGTGGTCAAAAGTCAGAACTACTAATGAAGACAACGAGTTTGTTAAATAGTGCTCAATAAAAAGAGCAAAATATGTTTTATTATTTGGGGTAAACAGTTACATATGGTCGCTACAAATAGCCTCTCGACTCCAAAAAGAAAAATGAACATTTTTCATTTTTCTTTTTGGCGTCGAGAGGTTCCAGATCGCCTGATGAAGTCTCTTTGACTGAAACAGATGGCTATTTGTAGCAACCATATGTAACTGTTTACCCCAAATAATATATATATATATATACATATATGTATATATATATATATATATATATATATATATATATATATATATGTATATATATATATATATATATATATATATATATATATATATATATATATAAATGTAAATGTTGGTTCGTTCGGAGTTAATTGTCTAAAAAACCACTGGACGGATGGCTTCCACGTTTTGGTATAATATGCTTACTATATCCATGTGTGTTTTTATATATTTCTTTTATATATTTCTTTTTAATTATAACATTATACTTAATTTTTCTATGATAAATAGCTGGATTTCTTTGTACCGAGAGGCGATTTTTTTTATTTAGGGACAATTATTTATTACCGCTTCCTGTCACGTGACCAGTGTTACAATTTAGCGGTTTTCCTGCTAGATCTGGAGATTTCGTTTACAATCTAGCGGGAAATTCTAGAAAATCTGGAGGTATTTAGCACCCAGACACTCGCATTAGATTGCTTGAAAATACTTTAAAACATAAAATAAACTCATTCATGTAAGTAAAAAAAAAGTAGCATTTATTGCCTTTGGTAACAATTATTTATTGATTATTTGTTTTGTTTTTCACCTTTTTTTCGACTAACCATTCTTAAATCTCACTATAAAATCGATTTTTCCAAGTACATTTTAGGTGGGAGGCATTCCAATCTCCCCGAAGGGGTTTGTATTACTGTACATTACCGATGTATTGGAACATTCAAGATGGCGTCTGATTCTCTCTTTAACACGGTAAGTGTGGGAAAAGATGTTATGAATAAAAAACCGGATAAAATACTGTTAAAAACTCGCTCAATATATGTTACCGTGACATAGGTTGACATATATTCGGCGGGTTTTTATTAGTATTTTGTATAGTTTTTTATTTATAACACCTTTTTCCATACTTACGGTGTTAAAGAGGGTGTGAGACGCCATCTTGAATTTTCGACTACATCGGTAAACACTGTATGTTTTTCGAGCTGAATAAATATGTTACATTGAATAAAAACACAAAAAATATATCCAGTTTGGCAGAAAAGTAACTTATCTTGCCTTTGATAACATTTATTTGTTATATATTTGTTTTTTGACAACTTTTTCGAATCTATGTGTACAGTAATACAAACACCCATTTTGTGTTTTACATACATAAAGTACAATTGTTGAATGTTACTGTTTTGATTATATTCGTTTCGGGGGGGGGCACAATTAAAAAATTAAGAAAGATTAAAATGAAGCGAAATTTAAGTTTCCGTTCCATTTTTACAACAACCGTAAAACAGTGCATACTCAGCAAGTTTTATCGTAATTTATAAGCATATTGAAACACTAAATCAACATTTTATTTATTTTTTTGCATAATTAATGATGGAAGTATTTTTCTGTTTATTTTCTTAACATCTGTTAAAAAAAATAAATAATTTTTACATTCTCCTGAAAAAAAAGAATCAAACTTTTCTCTACTTTCACATGTGTTCCATTTTAACAAACTGAGCCACATCAACGCGTGGCCGGGTACAGCTAGTATATATATATATATATATATATATATATATATATATATATATATATATATATATATAGTGCCGCGAGATAGAAGGTCTGCACTTGTCATTTTTTCAAAAACCGCAAATTTAAGCTAAATTGAATGTAAGTGTTTAAACAACCTATGCCTCATTGAATCTGCCTTTTATTCCCCGATAATTTTACCTGTTCATATTCGAGTTTTAAATTAGAGTATCTTAGTATTCATGACAATTTAAGAAATTGACTTCAAATCGAGAAGTCAAAAAGAAACTCCGTACGATGGAAAATTGTTATTTAAATGTAATTTTAGAACATTAATGCTACACAAATACAACAGGAACACAATGAACTTATGAAGTTATTATTTAGTAGCATAGCACTTCTGCAATTTGACAGCCTGCAAATTTTGAGGCATTCTCTTAAATTACTCTGCGGCAATACTCCGGTGGAAGAACATCCTACTTCTCTTTCATTTTTGTCCAAAGTTCTTCCGGATTTGAAATTTCATCATTGCGAAGCTATTGCTTGATGTAATGCCATACGTTTTCGATAGGATTGAGTTCTGGAAATTGTGCAGGCCATCCAATTTATGTCATATATATATATATATATATATATATATATATATATATATATATATATATATATATATATATATGACATAAATGTAGTGTCTGTAGGTATTTAATTATTATAGTAAAAAAATAATTATGACAGCCCCTTTAAGAAATTCGTTTCTTATCGTTGAGCACTTTCAGTTGAATTAAAAAGTCGGTCAATTTAGCTCTTATGCGTAGATCATTGTATAACGATTTGATCACTGTCTGTCTGACGTAATGAACATTTAAATTAAAATGTTTAAAATTCAACGCTATTTCACCCGGTTAATGGTAGCCGAATGGATACGGCCTCCGCTTATCGAGCCAGAGATGTCTCGTGTCGCGGGGTTCGGATCGTTCGACTGGTAGTAATCGTGACACCCTGCACTGAAGAATCCCGAAAGGATGAAACACTAGTGTCTGTAGGTATTTAATTATTATAGTAAAAAAATAATTATATATATATATTGCCGCCAAAAATAAAGTCCGCACTCGTCATTTTTTACACACACACGCAGATAAAAGAACTAATTCCCTAAAATCTCCGTAAATATTCTAAAATTAAATAAGTTCTTAATCATTTAGAGTTAAATAGTGAAAAAAATTAAAAGTTTTTTTTAAATATATTTAAATAAGATAAAAATCTATATAAAAGGTCAGCATTTTTTGTCTGTCAATCCTCTATTTATACAAACTTAGTTAACTATGTTTATACGTTTATATAATTTTCTGTGCACGATTTACTCCTAAACTAATTAACCGATCATTATGGATTTTGGAACACAGCTGCTAGATGTAAGGAGTCCAAATGTGTGGGTTATATTTAGTTTAAATTAGTTTCATGTAAAGTGGGGAGGGGGAGAAACACTTATGAAATTTCAGTTACCTTTTTATTTTGAGTGAAACTTTAACAATTCAGCATTAGACATCAATTAATAAATATTTCTCAAATTTCAGTTCCTTTGGAGTATTTTATAGGGATTTTAGCGATTAAAAATATATATACACAACATTTTATGTCTAAGGTTGTGTACCCATTTACACACGAGACCCAACACGTTGTATGCAGTCTGTGTCGTAAAGGAGATCAACGCAAAGAATAGCTTTTTCGTTCAACAACAACATTTATTTTCTTATTCCCCTGTCACTCATGACTTCTCGTTACGGCTGTGATGTCTATCACGTGATCGTCCGCCTTCTCTATGACCTGTCCCCTCTCGAACGTCGTTTTGAACGTGTTCTTGAACGCACTGAACGTGATCGTCGTCTGTAACGTGATTTCTCCCCTTTTTATCATCTTTTTCTTTACAGTGACGTCATTTCGCATCTTGCATGCATTTGCATATGCGTGGTCGCACTCTGTTACACACGTGAAACTTCAAATCTTTCAAATGTGAACAGCATTTGATCGAAAGTTACCAGACACTGATTGCTGAATTTCAGTTGTATTCTTAAGATTCCTTAAGCCTTTAATTTGAGAAATTTGTAAGAATTAAAATCATGTAATGGATTCCGATCAAAATTAGAATGAAGGTTCTAGACAAAAGGTTTAGTAGCATTAAATGTGGATTTTGATCATCGAAGTGGTTTAATAAAAGTGACGAAAAATTGTTCCGTTTATGGCATTGCTTTTACTTTTCTAATTATATATTAGTGGCCTGGCAAGTCCACAGGGAAGACAGCCAAGTAAAAAAAAAAAAAAAAAAAAACCAGAAGCAAAATTCATCTCAAAGCAGTAAAACTACTAAAACTGGTTTGTTCCCAATATGAGAGGTACCGAATTAGTTAAACGGAAAATCATTCCCAACTCGCATTTAGGTAAAAAAAAGCCACTTTCGTAAATAACTGAATTCATTCAAAACGTATGGTAAAAACAAAAACAAATAACATCCCTCTCTCCCCTCCCCTCCCCCTCTCTCTCTCTCTCTCCCTCTCTCTCTCTCTCTATATATATATATATATATATATACATATATATATATATATATATATATATAATGAATTAATGACAAAAGTCTATATTCCAAATTTCATGATTTTAACCATCTTAAAATTTATTCATTTAATTCAGTTGACACTTACAATTCTTTACAGTATCTGTTTCGTAGCACAAAATCCATCATTTATTATATTAATCAATGAATCTATTTTGCCCTTAACTCATCAGAAGAAATACCAACAATCAATCCACCATAAGGAAATAAAATGCGTTTGGACATGATTAAAAAATCCGAAAATTGGAAGAGAAGCTGCAAATACCTTATAGTTTGCTTACATTACGCCATTTTGAATATATATATATATATATATATATATATATATATATATATATATATATATATATATATATATGTGTGTGTGTGTGTGTGTGTGTGTGTGACATATTTCCATTCTATGGAGGTCAGGCGCGAACGAACACCCCATAATTTTATTATACTATATTTCTTCAAACTAAAACATAATTATCAAAGTATACGTACGCAGATAAATATGAAAAGTCTTTATACAAGTTTGTGCCTATTTCCATTCTATGGAGGCCAGGCGTGAACGCAGATACCACAATTTTATTATACCATCCCTATTAAGTTAAAACATACATATCAAAGTATTATTATGTACATCTATATCAAAAACACTTGCAAACGTTTTTTTTTTTTTAATTTTTTTATTTCCATACTTTGTGTGAACGCAGACCCCACAATTTTAATGAACCACCGTTCTGCCAGATCAAACATACCCATTCCTGTGTCTCGATAAAGCTTCTATCATTACATATAATCAGTTTTTTTTTTAAATAGTCAACCATATAGGAACCTATTCGTGACCACACACACACACACACACACACACTCAGCTTTATATATATATATATATATATATATATATATATATATATATATATATATATATATATATAATAAAAATAACAATTAGCGGGACCTGTGGAAATTCCACAGGAGACTCATTCATATGTAATATATTAATGTTGGCATTCTGTAGATGTTCAGCGTAAATGGAGACGCTCTGATATTATTGTAGCTTTTTTGTAAAAACTGCAAAAGTATTTATCTAAGCTAGCATGGACGCCCGGTAAAACCTGGTCGTAAATACGCTTAAATATGATATTTTAATTCTTGCTGATTTCGTATATATTATTATAGAGTTAATGTTCTACGATTTTTATATATTATAAAGTTGCGATTTTAAAAATAAAGGCCCTGTCGGTGGGGCATTAGAATACGCCGACTGTCCCCCTGCAGAAAGTAAAAGTCCCTCAATGGGGGGTCCTGGATATGACCTTAAACTATATCCAGTGGTGAGGCCCCAGCTTGCGGGCTTTGGGGAGTGTAGAGCCACCCTTTAATTACCATTGCTCCCAGGTAGTACCTGTTAGGGTCCCAACTATGGGTTAAATAGAAACCGACTTGAAAACAACAAATATATTCTATTAAAAAATTTTTTTCTTCAAAATCTTTGGATTCGGCATTAAATAACCCCAAAAAGGTTGATATGCCGTAAAACAACCAACCAACCAACCAACCAACCAACCAACCAAACAACCAACCAACCAACCAACGAACCAGTCAAAAATAAAAAAATATATATCCATATGACTTGGGTACCTTAGCTTGAATCGAAACCGAAATAAAAACTTATATATATATATATATATATATATATATATATATATATATATATATATATATATATATATATATATATATATATATATATAAGTGAACGTGTCTGTCTGTCTGTCTTTCTGTCTGTGTGTCTGTGTACATTTTCCTACGCAATAACTCTGTCAATTTTTAGTTTACAGACTCGAAATTTACTATTTACAATAAATGTTAAGGGGTCATGATAGGAGTTAAAGCTAAAAAAAAGTTGACCGTTTTTTTTTGTTTTTTTTTGCTCAACATATACCTCCAAACACCCGAGCAACGCTGGGCCTAAATGCTAGTATATATATATATATATATATATATATATATATATATATATATATATATATATATATAACTTGAGTTTCTTCAGCCATAATCGAAACGAAGCCAAAACTTGATGAAATTATTTATAAAAAACATAGATTACTTAAGTGCCATCAGCTATAATTGAATCCAAAACCTATGAAGAATTCTTGATAAAATTATTTATGACAAGAAATAGGAGAACATTACAATTAAACGACCCTGATGTAAGCGTGACACAGAAAATAACACACATGCTACCGTATTAATATATAGATTATGCATTTTTTTTATTACTTTTATTTATTTTCATTTCTTTTTTTCTTTCACTTTACCCTTTATATGCATATATTTCTGCATCTTTTTTATTTATTTTGTATCCGCTTTATACATTATTTTATTTTTTTACTCTCCTATTTTTAATAAGTACGTATCCTTTACAACTATTATTATCTATTATTACTCTGTAATCCTTGTATTTCTATACCCATCTATCCCATACGCCTTTGGCATTTTTATCCCCCAACTCAACCATCTGTTTATCGTCTAGCTTACTCAATTAAATTCCTCGTACTATAACTAAACACTCTTCACATTAATCCGCCTACCACTCCTAATAACTTATATTTCGTTTAAGCACTGTTATACGAGGAGCGTTCAATAAGTAATGACCCTGGCCCACTTCCAGTTGTCTGATCAAGCTGAAATTTGGTATGTGCAATGATTTATCACTCTACGGGTTATGTGGCGAATTACAGCTTAAAACTAATTGTGGTTTCTGTTTTACAGGTGTTTGAACTGAGTCAATGTCGAGCAGTGATCCGGTTTTTGTATTTGAAAGGACTCACGCCACAGGAGACTTTTGATGCAATGAAAGAAACCTATGGTGGTAATGCCCCATCATATGACCTTGTAAAACGCTGGCATCATGAATTCAAACATGGCCGGAAGTCTGTGGAAACAATTCCCAGACCTGGTCGCCCCCCCTTCTGCCATTGATGAGGCATCTGTCCGTCAAGTTGAGGCTGCCATTTTGGAAGATCGGCGCATTACTATTTGCCAAATAGCCCAAAATGTCAAGATTAGTACAGGGTCTGTGGAAACTATCATTCATGACCATTTGCATATGCATAAGGTGTCTGCCAGATGGATTCCCAGGTTGCTCACACCATTCCAGAAGCGAGAACGCGTCGAGTGCTCGAGGATGAATTTGGCGATGTGCCAAGAAGATGAGTCAAAGTTTTTCAAAAGACTGATTACACAGGATGAATCCTGGGTCTATCACTATGATCCAAAGACCAAAGCCCAGTCAATGCAGTGGAAGCACTTGGACTCACCACCTCCAAAGAAGGCAAGGGTGCGGCCCTCCGCTGGCAAGGTCATGCTCACAGTCATCTGGAACCAGCACGGAGTAGTGATGGCAGATTTCCTGGCAAAGGCTACAAAAATTACAGGAGCCTATTATGCTTCACTTTTGATGAAATTAAGGGAAGCTATCAAAATCAAAAGGCAGATCAGCAAAGGTACCCTCCTCCTGTAGGACAACGCGCCGGTCCACAACTCGCATGCCACTAGATCAGAAGCACGGGCGTTTGGTTATGAAATCCTTCCCCATCCTCTCTACTCTCCTGACCTTGAACCCTCTGACTTTCACCTCTTCCCAGCCATGAAGCTGTTTTTGAAAGGAAAGCGTTTCCCAGATGATGCAGCCTTGATTTCTGAAGTCACGTTGTGGTTGGGGGGGGGGGCAACCTGGGGTGTTCTACAAAAACGGTCTCCCCAGAGCTGCATCAAACGATGGGAGAAATGCATAACTCTGGGTGGTTCCTATGTAGAGAAAGACTAATAACTGTGCCAAGTTCCGTTGCTCTACTGCTTTGGGAAGTGGGTCAAGGGCATTACTTATTGCACGCCCTTCGTAATCTATAAACACCACTCTTATTAAATATATCTACACAGCATGAAAAAACTATTTAATGTAAAACCCGTTCACACCTACAACACATATACACACAGGTCTAATAAAGCAACTTCTGTCAACAAGCCTACCCTATATTCTTCCTAAGAATTTAAATACACATACTGTACATCTACTATGACAGATATACTGTATACATACATACATTACATAATACAAACTATACTATAACATGATACAAACTATACTATAGCATAACACAAACTATTATATAACAGTCTCAACGATTTGTTTCGCTCCTAATATAAATACCGCTAGACATCACATCTTTATTATGCTACCTTGCACTTTTTCCACTCTTCTGATGAGAAGCATTAGGCTTCGAAATGGCATGGCATAAAGAGTCCATCCTTACCCAACACCAATACTTACCCAAACTAATTAATGTATACTCTTAATGAATAAAAAATATATATATATATATAAGTGAACGTGTGTGTGTGTATTATTACAGTATTATTTGCTTAGTTACACATGTTTCGATTACTCTGTAAAGTCTGATGAGATTGTTGGATCGTTGACACGATTCGGTAATTTAAACATGTGTAACTAAGCAGACCACACTATGATAAATATATATATATATATATTTATTTGTGCTCTGCAATAGTATTGACCACTTTTTCAGGTTTTTACTAATTACCATTTAATTACCATATATATATATATATATATATATATATATATATATATATATATATATATATATATATATATATAAGTGAACGTGTGTGTGTGTGTCTGTGTGTGTGTGTCTGTGTACATTTCCATACGCAATAACTCTGTCAATTTTTAGTCTACAGACTCGAAATTTGATATACACGGTATTGAGATTTGGGAAAATCGATGTGATCGGGTTTTGGCCAGAAATTTGGCGATTAAGGGGTCAAAGTTCAACGATTTGACCTTTGAGAACTCTACCAAACTCCTCCGATAATTTTGGGTCTACACACTTGAAATTTTAGATATAGGTTCCTTAGACATAGATCTCACTTAATAACTTGATTTGAGCCCAAAACAATAAATTCTAAGGGGTCATAAGAGGGGTCAAAGTTTAAAAAATTGACCGCTTTTTTTTTGTTTTGTTTTGCTCAACATACACCTCCAAACATCCGAGTAACGCCGGGCTGAAATGCTAGTATATATATATATATATATATATATATATATATATATATATATATATATATATATATATATAATCGTGCTCTCAGAAAGCAGGATGAATCTGCAGTTCTTCCTACGGACTTTCAACAAGAGCTCAGATGCACAATCTTTGGCAGATTTCTTCTGTCTTAAGCTGGTTTGGTGAGCAAGGTTAGACAAGGCCAACAATTTGATGAGGATGTGCTGCCACCCAGATCACCTATCGTTATATCTGTGAACTGTAAATCTACAAAACGGTTTGACACGGCAAGCAAAGGTGCATAATATAGTCCCTCTACAAGTACCAACTTATATATATATATATATATATATATATATATATATATATTGTTATTGTTGTTATTTTTCAAGCGATAACTACGGTTAATATTGGCGCCGCCTCGGAGCTCATTTTTTTATTTACTTAGAAAGTCGCCCTTTTTAATTTGGACGTATATAACATTTTTATTTATTTATTATTTTTAAAACAGTAATCTACGTACACGCGTGTTTCAAGGTCATTACCTCTCGTCAGCGTAGTTTAACTGTTTCTAGGGATCGAACCTCAGACCATGTTTACCACAGTCTGGTGCCTTAACCGTTAGGCCATAATCCCTAGATTGATTATACTGTTTATTTTTATCGCTTATAAATTTAGATTTTGTTATTGTTGTTATTTTTCAATATATGTGTTTGTGTGTGTGTGTGTGTGTGTGTGTGTGTTAAAACTATTTGCCAAAATTGCACCAAAGTTGGTGTTGAGCACTGTTAATATACTATAAATGTGATGATTGATTTGTGTATTGAAGAGTAAACATTTTATACTGCTATTGCTAATGCACACACAAAAAAAAATAATAAATACTTATTGGTTCTCAAACTATTCGACAAAATTAATAAATAAGACTAGGCTCCAGAACTATTGAGTAGAATTCCAACAAATTTATTATGAAGAACACCTGCGAGTATTGAAGTATACTACTACTACTACTACTACTACTACTACTACTACTACTACTACTACCACCACCACCACCACCACCACCACCGTCATATAAGTTTTAATATAACTATTAATGAACACTTACAGTATTTAAGAGTATTGAAAAAACTACAAAACTTTATATGAGCAAACTTGTGATACTATGGACATCATAGGTGGTTCACACTACTACTACTACTACTACTGCTACTACCACCATTACTACTACTAATACTAATAATGATAATAATAAGCACTTATGGGCTCTCAAAGAATTAAATATAATTGCATCAGATTCGAAACAAAAGAACCCTTAGCATCCTGGTTGTAACACAATTTAGAATACTAATTATCACGCTATAATAAATTGAAAATTCTAGACTAAAAATTACCGTTTGGAGGACTTTTTGACGAGCGTTAACTAGTTGCACCAAAAACATTTTAAAAAAAAACCCAAAAAACAAAAACATAAAATCAGATTTGCATAAATTGACGTCAAATATGAAATTTAAAATGCTCATGTTTTTTATTGATTGAAAAAAAAATATATATATAAATGAAGTGAAAATATTTATATGCAGGTTTATTTTTCAAATATATTCTCAAATAGTTTTATGTTTTTTAGTGTTTATTTAAATGAAATGTATCTCGAATATGTCTATTTATCTTAGGAATATATCTTGGAGATATTTTTGCTGGGCAAAAACACAACTGGATAAAGAAATGCAAACAATCACAGAAATGCATTATGGGAAGGGATCATAAAGGAATGGAGATGTGATGTTTTGGCAAGAAATATGTTAAACAATTTTTCTTTAAAAGAAAAACAATAGGAGACATTAAGAATCAACGAACCAACGAACCAACATAATTGAGTTGAGATATTATTCAGAAGATATAAAATTGAAACCATTTCATGAATTTTTTTTTTTTAATTAAAATTAATTGAAGTCTAATTAATTTCTTCTAGACAAAGAAAAAATTTCTACAAGATAGCATATTTTTAACTGATAACACACAACAGTTCACAACAATTATTTTTTTAACACGAAAATATTTTTTTAAAACTAAAAAAAAAAAAATAAATAAAACCATATTTCTGAATTTTCAGGTGGAAATATGTAATTAACTTTTCATTTATTTATTTAATTAAAACTTGTGTTTTTTATGAATGAAAATATATTGAAACATGTCTCCACTTGTTATTAAGCACTATTACATAAACACAGTAGGTTTATGAAACTAACTCTTACTAAACAAAACCTTACAAAGATAATTGGAAGATAATTTGCTTTATATATATATATATATATATATATATATATATATATATATATATATATATATATATATATATACAATCCGAATTTATTACAGTTATAATTGAGAATGAGTGCCCATTTATATATATTTATATATACATAAGAATTTTTACCTTTTTTAATCAGGAACAAGTCAAATAAATTTCGGATATCTATGGACTTCCAGATAATAAAAATTATGTATATATATACCGACATAATCTCTCTCTATGTGTGTGTGTGGGTGTGTGGGTGGGTGTATGTATGCATGTGTGTATGTGTGTGCATATATACATATGCGTGCATGTGCGTATATATACATATTTGTGGATATATATATATATATATATATATATATATATATATATATATATGAGAAGATCGTCAAACACTTTTTGTGCGGGTATATATATATATATATATATATATATATATATAACTACTTAATTTACTCACATAAAATTAATATACGAAAGTATAGATTTATGCGTAAACTTCAAAAAGTATTTACTTCAAAAGTGCTCAATACGTAGGTAGAGCTAGTTAGTAATTTATAAAATATATATGACGATTAAGCTACACTGAGTATTCCGCGTTTCATCCACTCTAGGACTCTTCAGGCTTATGCGCTTAAGCCTGGAGAGTCCTTGAGTGGATGAAACGCGGAATACTTAGTGTAGCTTAATCGCCATATATATTTTATAAATTACTATATATATATATATATATATATATATATATATATGTGTGTGTGTGTGTGTGTGTGTGTGTGAATATGTATAAATGAAAAATCAATTCGAAAAATATATAAATGTTTATATCTTCTCTGTATTTATTTCTTATGTGTTGACGTGTAGGAATACAAAAAAGTATTTTGGAAAAAAAAAGCAACTATGTTTCTTTCAAAAGCACATGATCTTCAGTCTCTTTCAGTGTGAATGATGGAAACATGAGTGTAGGGCAGACAAGGTTTGCATCTGGAGGGGCACGGGTATAGCCAATAAGGTTAAGATCTATTTGAATATGATCCTTCCAACATTTTTGACTTGGAATCGCCAGCAAATATATATATATATATATATATATATATATATATATATATATATATATATATATATATATATATATATATATATATATTTTTTTTTTTTTATTACATTTTCACCCCAAACAAGGCAAATTGCCACTTTGGTGTAGGGGGCTACTATCAGGGGCAACAACTACTGGGGTACTATGTAGGGATTTGGGCAGCAAGGTGTCGGTTCACGTTACACTTGAACTTCTGCACGTCAGTACTGTTGGGGAAGCAGGGACCTGGAATGGAATTCCAGAGTCTTGCGGTTCTGGGGAAGAAACTATTGGAGTAAAAAGATCTTTTACATCTAGGGACCTCTACAGTGTGGGGGTGGGATCTAGTAGCCTGTCGGGTTTGTCGAGGGTGCTCGCGTCGTGGGGGCACAAGTGATTGCAGTTCGTCAGAGCATTCTCCACTAAAATACTTGTAGAAAAGGCAGAGGGATGCAACATTTCGTCGATGGGACAGAGGCTGAAGCTTAGATGCCAGTTCAGGGCCTATCAGGTTTGCGACTCTCTTTTGAACCTTGTCTATATATATATAGGAAATTTATTACTGTGAGCCCAGAATGAGTTTACATATTGTTTCAGCCAGAGGAAGATCCTCAAAGAGAGGAAATATCCAACTAGCATCGTCAGAATTCATAGATGGTCCATCTATGAATTCTGACGATGCTAGTTGGATATTTCCTCTCTTTGAGGATCTTCCTCTAACTGAAAGAATATGTATAGTCATTCTGGACTCACAGTAATAAATTTCCTATATACTGCTCTGGCTACACATTGAGCACTCTAGTCCGGTCTTTTCACCACTGGAATATATATATATATATATATATATATATATATATATATATATATATATATATATATATATATATATATTAATAAAAACAAAAGGATGTAGTCTTTACCTGATATACGCAATGGTAAACTTCAAACTAATACCAATAACAGTATTTATATATAGAAAATTTAATCTCAACCAAATTAAAAAAGCTCAATACGCAATAGGGGGTTCTTTCTCTTATATATATATATATATATATATATATATATATATATATATAATGAACGTGTCTGTGTCTCTGTGTGTGTCTGTCTGTCTGTGTACATTTTCCTTCGCTATAATTCTGTTAATTTTTAGTCTACAGACTCGAAATTTGATATACAGGGTACTGAGATTTGGGAAAATCTGTGATCGGTTTTCGGCCAGAAATTTGGCTGTTAAGCGGTCAAAGTTCAACGATTTGACCTTTGAGAACTCCACCAAACTTCTCCGACAATTTTGGGTCTAAACACTTGTAATTTTAGATATAGGTTTCTTGGACATGGATCTAACTAAATAAATCGATTTGAGCCCAAAACAATAAATATTAAGGCTTCATAATAGGGGTCAACTTTAAAACAATTGACCTTTTTTTTTTTTTTGCTCAGCATACACCGCCAAACACCCGAGCATCGTCGGGCTGAAATGTTAGTATATGTATAAATGAGAATGGTAACACAAATTTTTATTATATATATATATATATATATATATATATATATATATATATATATATATATATATATATATATAGATATATATAGATATATATATGTACACACTATATATATATATATATATATATATATATATATATATATATATAATTTATCGTAACAATACAGAATGTTATCATGTGATATAATATATGTATAGATTTTCCGTATTTGCTTCAACAGTGCTCAATGCATGAGTAGAGTTAGTAATACACGAAAATCATTTTCCTACGAAACACGGAAAACGGAAGACTGTGTTGTTTAACTGCTGTGAATATATTTTTAGCACTTATTATATATATATATATATATATATATATATATATATATATATATATATATATATACACACATATAATTCTGTGGAAATATTCTTTATTCACTTCTATTTCCTTTTTATATATACCAATCCTTATTTGTCTGAAATATTAGCATGCCCAGTTTCGCGACTATGTAAATTTGTTTATATTAATAAAAACATATCTTGTTCTTCTTTTATTGAGTACTCTTAATAACTCGTTGAATTTATCAGTCATCACTCTTAGATACCTTTAACCTGGCATATATACGGGATCGGTGCTCGCAAATGATCTCAACACACACACACGCACACACACACACACACACACACACACACACACACACATATGTATGTATGCGTGTGTGTTACAGAAGATCAGAAACAGAAACGGTACGGTCGGTTATGATCTTCTGTAAGACAAATATATAAAAATATATATATTATTGGTATTATATTTATATTTTCTTTATAATTGAGCACTTTGTTGAAGCGTGTAGGTGTGTGTTAACACGCATACAAATATATATATATATATATATATATATATATATATATATGTATATATAGTCATCCATATACAGTACTGTTTCGTTGTATCACAACTCATGAGTGCGGCTAGACTAGCACCTATCGCACCTATCTCCAGTCGGAGATTGAACCTACAAAGATCACATTGATAGTCGGCAGTTCCCGCAAATGATCTCAACACACACACACACACACACACACACACACACACACACACACACACACACACACACACACACACACACACACACACACACACATACATACACACACACACACATATATATACGCACACACACACACACACACACGCACACACACGCGTGCGCGCACAAACGCGCGCGCATTATTGAATTCCATGGTTTATCCGTACACAATGCGAATTTGTAAACTTTCCAATATCATATTTGCGGAAAATGAATGAATGTGCCGAGAATCTTCGTTTTAAAATATCTGTGTATAATAATCTCACTAAATAAATACTAAACGTTAGGAAAATTGTTTATTATATTTTCTAATTGAAAGAAAAGCAAAGAAATTGAACAATGCAACAATGTACAAACTCCCTAGGAAACTTGCAAAAAATTGCCAACCCAACCACGAAAGGGTTTAAGAGAATGAACAATGGCAGAGTCGCGACAAATAAAGTTGGTAAGGGGTGGAATGGGGGGGGGAATGGTTGAAGTTTGGATTTCTTACCGTTTTTTGCGTTTGATATTCAGTCCATTCAAAATCGACGCGTACTGTGATTTCTTCATTTCGTATTGGGATTTTTTCCACTTAAGGTACAGTTGCTTCCACAGATAACTCATCATAGATGTGTGCGTATATGTAGATGTAGATATATAGATATAGATATAGATATAGATTTGTGTATGTATAAACAATAACGACAACAAAAATAAAAAGGTCTTATCTTAACACTTTACTGCAGTTTCACGGTAAGTCCGATCGTCGGAAAGCGAATTAATAATATCCTTTACGTCTTTATACATTTGAACACAAATTCACACCGAGCTTGAACGTGAATTCTGAATGCTCTGTCGGAAAATATACTGAGCCCTTTGTATGTGTGCAATCTCTGTCTGTTTGCTGGATTCGACTCTGTTCCGATTTCGAAAAGTTGTTTCTCATTTTGACATATATATATATATATATATATATATATATATATATATATATATATATATATATATATGTGTGTGTGTGTGTGTGTGTGTGTGTGTGTGTGTGTGTGTGTGTGTAAATCTATTTTAGTTAAAGCCAAGGTTTAGGTTGTAACTCAACAGTGTATTCCTAGATCTCTTTATATATATATGTGTGTGTGTGTGTGTGTGTGTGTGTGTGTGTGTGTGTGCGCGCGCGTGTGTGAGAGATCAGTTCTGGCTTGTCATTAGCTCTTAAATTTGGTATATATCCTGTCCAATAGTGCTCGATATTATTGGTGGAGCTGGTCCGTAAATGGGTTGTTTGACTTCCTTGCAATAAACACAACTTGTAGGATATTGATAGAAATTTAGACGAGCGCTTTAGTCCAAGATCTAGTCATGTTTTATATTTATTATTATTTATTTATTTACTGTGAGCAGTTGTTGCAACGCGTCATATCCACAAAACATGGGAAGGGGTTGCTGAGGCAGCGAAGAGATTCTTAGACTGGACTGGCTCTCGTAAATGCGGCTTTCCAACGCGCGAGCCTGTTTGAATGATCCAGTTGTTGTTGTTGTTGTTGTTGTTGTTGTTGTTGTCGTCAAGTTCTCTCCAAGCATTAGAATGTCTAATTCTTCTCTATAAACCGCGTGCACAACTCCCAAGCCCCAGACCCCCAACTCCAATTGCTACTTGCTGGATAAGGGCTGATAACAGTAATAGCAGTAGCGGTAGTCGTGTCGGTGACTATTTTCGATGCAATCCGCAAATTCTGGTGGATCAATTTTTTTTTTATGGAGACGGGAGGGGGGGGCAGAGACAAGACAGTCAGCGTAGTGTTACGTATCTGGAACCCGGTATCTGCTTCGTTACGGATCACACTCCCAGCAGCAGCAGCAGCAGCAGCAGCAGCAGCAGCAGCAGATGCGGCAGGAGTAGCAGTAACGACCGGGGTAGCAGTATTAGTAAAAGAATCGGTATTGTCATCGCGTACGTAACAGGAATCTCGGCGTGGTGGGGGGGAAGCATTCTCGGCAATTATAAGAGTCATGCCACCTTTCTTTGCCCCCACATCAACTTGCAGAACGCCGGGGCATCAAAGAAGTAAATTATCATCGAAAACACTGCTTTTCGTCGAGAGGGGTTAGAGTTAGGGTTACAGCTGGAGGTGGAAATAAGGAGAAAAAGAAAAATGAGCAGACAGGGGAAGAATTTTTCATCAATGTTATGGAATGTTTTGAGAAGCAACAAAGAGGCAGGGAACCATTGATTTTGTTTTCTTTAGAAAAAGAAACAAACGCAAAAGAAAAACAAAAGTTCGTTTAAAAACATGTTGAGCTGAAAAAATATGAAGATCAATTGTTTTTTTCTATTATCATTTTGTTGTTAATCGAAGTTAAATTTTTTATTATTATTATTATTATTACTTCCAAATGCAACACCCTTTTTATTGTTTACTTTTTTTTTTTCCGGCGTTAACTTTAAAATAACAAAGTTTATGAATAATAGATATTTTACAAACAGGTGACAAATAATAATTAAAAAAAAAAAATAAATAAAATAAAACAAAACAATAACAATAACAACAACAACAAAATATTAAAACAAACCCTAACCCTAACCCTAACCCAAATTCCCTCACGCTAGCTTGTCATTCTTTTACAATTCCAAGTTCCATAAAATCTTTAACAACAATACTTTATCGACAAAATTTCAGTATATGTATTTATTTGCTTCTCCATTGAGCAAATTTGGCATGAAGCCGTTTTCTAATATGAAGAGGAGGGAGGGGGATGGAGACCAGCTCTCCCGAGAGGAGGGATGGTCGATCTGGTAGTGCTACCTTTTGCTATATAGGGTTGCCCGAGGGCGATGGTCTTTTAGTACAGCATCTGCCTGAACAGATACTACCATTTTTGTTTATTTGCTTCCCCACTGAGCAAATTAGGCACAAGTCCGTTTTTTAATGTGGAGCGTGAAGGAAAATGGGGACCAGCTCCCCGGGGAGTAGGGAAACTGGATAGTGACAATTGGTGTGAAGGGTTTCTCCTATATTGACGAATAACTGATTACTCAAGAGCAATGGTCTTATATGTGGTGTTGCCCCCACATATAGTCATTGATTGCAGTATCTGTCGGAACACGAGTGAGATTTGATCTTGGCCAAAAGGCCAAACGGGGAACGGAGCAGATATTACACTTTGATCTTTGATGCCCGGGCCAAGAAGGCCGGATGTTAACAATTGAGAAATCGTAAAGAAACAATTAATAACAAGCAAAAAATTTAAAGCAAACACAGTAGATATAAATTCACTGCCAACCTGTATAGTTTTAATGTATTGAAACCGTTTATAAGTTTTTTTTTGTTTTTTTTTTAGAATTTTATTTTCTATAATCAACTAGCCTGGGTGCCCGGCGTTGCCCGGGTGTTTGGATGTGTGTGTTAAGCAAAAAAAAAAAAAAAAAGAAGTGGTAGTAGGTAGGCAGCCTCGAACCCGTGACGCAAAGGCGGAAAAGAAAATGAAAGGAAATCTGACGTCTTACCGCTACTCCATGACGCGACCGGGAGTTCAGAACGTTAAAATTAGGCAACGCCAATCCAACCGATACGATGACTTGCAAAAATGGCTCGCAAAAATCGACCCCTCCTTGTAGATAACTGCCCAGTTGAGGGTGAAGGAATTAACGTTTTTGGCCAATCTTTCGATATTTGTCGTCCGAGACGTCGAGCTTCAAACTAATACCGATCTCATGAAAATCCGTAGCTTCTGTCGAAAGTTTTAGGCATGCATACATACATACATACATACATACATTTAAACAGACAGGTGAGACTTATATTATAGATTAACTCATAGACACACGAAAAACAACATGGTGGCCGAAATAATAGTTTTATCTCGCTAAACTTAAGCGATTAATTGTTATATTACGAAGGTTTTCGTTTGGAAAGGGGTCTTGCAACTCGAACTTAGTAGTAAGTAACTAGTTTTAGTATCTTTTCTGCATGAATTTAACCGATGTAAGTCCTTATGCGGTTAGCCATTAAGTGTTAGTGTGACCATGAGCCACGCGAATATAAAAAATGAATTCCGAAAAGAAAAATACCTTTTCAGCACATTAAATATATACAGCTCGGTAGATAATTAAATTCTACTGCGTTTAGTATAAGTTATTTGCATTTTTCGTTTTGTTCAAGATTTCTCAAATGTTAACTATACTGCAATTTTACCACTTTAACCTTTCTATATGGTATTTTGCTTTTTCCTTTTTTAGTTAGTACGTTGCGCTTTGAAAAATGCCAGATACAATTTTTGAAGGCCAAAATGCTTTTAAAAAAGGCCAAATTCGCGAAATTTAGCTTTAAAAACGACATATCTGGCAACCCTGAATAAAATATGATTGTGACCTACAGATGGTGTAGCCTCATTTGCGAACATCATCATAATAATATATTGATCGTTGTTGTAAGGTATGAGAAAAGAAGTCATAGTAATTCCGATGTGAAGCGGTTCTTTACCAAAGAAATAAGTCAGCGAAACGTTACTTAAAAAAGGGAACATTCAAAATAAAGTGGGTTAAAAAAAAAAGAACATTGTCGGCCAAGATGTGATGGACTGAAGGAGCAAATTAAACATTGTCTCTTACAATATGATTTCATTATTGCTATTGAACTATGTAGCACGATATTACTTTCTGAGTATTTATTAGTACTTACAACTTCCGGTAGCCAGCTCGAACAGAAAGTAAGCCCCATTTGAGAGCTGTTTACGCTCTCTTTTTCTCCCTTAACGAAGAGATATATTCTCGAAAAATTTTGGAAACGCACACATCTATTATCTAGTACACACACTGTTAGTAAATAAATATGTATAATCGAAAATGATTGAGAATTCTTTCAAAAATGTCAGTATTCTTTGCTACATAGACTTTTCCCACAAACTGAAGTGCCATAGTCCTCAAACACACAGCACTTTCGTAGTACTTATAAATTTATCTCATTTGGGTGAGTTCTATATTTAAAATGTAATGGACACTATTTCCATGGAAATTTTAATAAACTTATATTTGCTGCGTGTTATTGGTCTATATGTCTAAAAAAAAATAACTTTTTTGCGCTATCAAAAAAAATATCAGCTTATCAAAGAAAAACCCCAAAACACATATAATTGCTGATTAAATATATTTCTCATTCTGTGGAATTTTCCATGGGTCCTGCTAATTATTATTATTATTATTATCATTATTATTATTATTATTATTATTATTATTATTATTAATAATAATAATAATAATAATAATAATAATAATAATAATAATAATTACTGGTTAATGTTAAATTCTACCAGGTAATAAACATTTTAGATCACACCTAACTTTAAGGATTCTTATTGTCCTTAAATTTAGATTCAGCATTAGGATATTTCTGTAGTTTACAAACTGTGTTGTAATGACGTTATTATTTAGAAAGCCAATCTTAACACGTGGAGCAGGAAGCTTTGTTAACTATTTTGTACTTTCACCTAACAATTTAATAAACAAAAGATACGGTCAAAATTGAATTTAACTTGCCAATCCCACCTAAAAATATCACGATCCAAGCAGTACCTTTATCTCTAAAACAATATAAAACAATGTAAAACAATATAAAACAATATAAAATCAGACTGAAACTCATTTTTTAAAAATTATTATTTTATTATTTTTTCATCCTTCTTTTTAAGGTGCAAACATTTTTCTATTATGCCATTCTTTCCAATATAATCTTTGTTATGTGCTAACAAAGGGTTTCTTTTTTGTTAGTCTTAAAAAAGAATTATGAATAACAGACATTTTTTGCAAACAGGTGACAAATAATTCAACAAACTCTGAACAGACAGAGACATTCCACCACTTCATGTTTCATAGTTCTGCAATTCCAAATCTCAAAGACTCTTTGACAATAACAACTTTTCTACATACCAGCTGGAGTACCAGTTTACATTGGGTTCAAACAGATTATCTGTATTTCTCTCTCTCTCTCTCTCTCTCTCTCTCTCTCTCTCTCTCTCTCTCTCTCTCTCTCTCTCTCTCTCTGTATAAATATTAAATATCTATAGACGCTAGTGTTTCATCTTTTCGGGAATTATAAGTGCAGGGTGTCACGATTAACGCCAGTCAAGAGATTCGAACCCCGGCAACAGAAGTCATGTCTGGCTTCATTAGCAAAGACCTGAAACATTCGGTTACCGTCAACCGCGAGAGATACAGTTGAAATTAAACATTTATTCTTATTAAATACTTTTAACGTGTGTATATATATGTGTGTGTGTGTGTGTGTGTGTGTGTGTGTGCGTGCGCGCGCGCACACACACACATATATATATTTGTATATATCTATGTCGCAGAATATATATATATATGTATATATCTATGCAGAATATATATATATGTATATATCTATGTCGCAGAATAGATTTCGTGATCTTGTTAAATTTACTTATATATATTATTAATAGTTTATTTTTTACTTTTATTATTTATATACTAGTATAAATAGTAACCGTATTATTCTACATTTTCTTGTTGGTATTATCAACTGAGGAGCCATGTATTTTACATCTGTCCTATTTTTAAATCACCGAAACAACTACATGGTAGACAGCTGAGGATCTCCGTTTTCTAAAAAATGTTAGTTAAGGTTTTTCTTTTTTCATCCTTATATAGTTAAATTCTCCTTTATAATTGAAGACTTTCGCGAAATCGGCTTATGCAAATGCTGAGTCTATTTCTATTTAACAATTTTAGTTAAATTCTTTTTATTCTTATATAATTGAATTTTCTTTTGTAATTATAAACTTTTTAGAAGTTGGATTATGTAGGTGCTAAGTCTGCGATAGGCTAAATAAATAATTTTTTTCCGTGAATTTAAACTGCATTTCTATTTTTTTTTTTTTTTACATTTTTTCCTGCAAGCTCCTTTAGACTATATATATATATATATATATATATATATATATATATATATATATATATATATATATATATATATATATATATATATACTAGCATGGGTGCTCTTGGAGGTGTATGTTGAGCAAAAAAAAAAACAAAAAAAAAACAAGCGGTCAATTTTTAAAAACTTTGACCCCTATTATGAGCCTTTAAAATTTATTGTTTTGGGCTCAAATCAAGTTATTAAGTTAGATCCATGTCTAAGGAACCTATATCTAAAATTTCAAGTGTTTAGACCCCAAATTGTAGGAGGAGTTTGGTAGAGTTTTCAAAGGTCAAATCGTTGAACTTTGACCTCTTAACAGCGAAATTTCTGGCTGAAAACCGATCACATAGATTTTCCCAAATCTCAGTACCCTGTAGATCAAATTTCGAGTCTGTAGACTAAAAATTGACAGAGTTATTGCGTAGGGAAATGTACACACACAGACATACATACAGATACACAGACAGACAGATGCACAGACACGTTCACTTTTATAGATATACTAGAATGGGTGCCCGGCGTTGCCCTGGTCTGAGGTGTATGCTGAGAAAATAAAAATAAAAAATGGTCAATTTTTTTAAACTTTGACCCCTATTATGAGCCCTTAACATTTATTGTTTAGGACTCTAATCAAGTTATTAAGTTAGATCCATGTCCGAGGAACCTATATCTAAAATTTCGAGTTTTTAGACCCAAAATAGTTGAAGGAATTTGGTACAGTTCTCAAAAATCAAATCGTTGACGCCTTACCAGCAAAATTTTTAGCCGCAACCTTATCACATAGATTTCCCCAAAACTCAGTACTCTGTATATCAAATTTCGAGTCTGTACATTTAAAATTGACAGAGTTATTGCATAGGGAAATGTACACAGACAGATACACAGACACACAGACACGTCCACTTCTTTTATACTAGCATTTCAACCCGGTGTTGTCCGGGTGTTTGGCGGTGTATGCTGAGCAAAAAAAAAAAAAAAAATTGGTTAATTTTTTAAACTTTGTCCTCTATTATGACCCCTTAAAATTTATTGTTTTTAAATCAAGTTATTAAGCTAGATCCATGTCCAAGGAACCTATATCTAAAATTTCAAGTGTTTAGACCCCAAATTGTTGGAGAAGTTTGGTAGAGTTCTCAAAAGTCAAATCGTTAAACTTTGACCCCTTAACAGCCGAATTTCTGGCCGACAACTGATCACATAGATTTTCCCAAATCTCAGTACCTTGTATATCAAATTTCGAGTCTGTAGACTAAAAATTAACAGAGTTATTGCGTAGGGAAA
This sequence comes from Euprymna scolopes, assembly GCF_053919585.1. Classification (NCBI taxonomy): domain Eukaryota; kingdom Metazoa; phylum Mollusca; class Cephalopoda; order Sepiida; family Sepiolidae; genus Euprymna; species Euprymna scolopes. The sequence continues at coordinate 135,644,310 of NC_136488.1, forward strand.
TGTACACAGACAGAGAGACACGTTCACTTTTACATATATATATATATATATATATATATATATATATATATATATATAAAGTTTAAACACAGAAACTACACACATTCTTTAAAAACTATGATATACACCCTATATACCTTTTTACATTACACTTTATATAATACGCTCCTCCCTTATCTTAGAATTCAGTATAGATCTTCCAAAGAACATCAATAATTTTATTTATTCATTTCGTTCCTTGCTAGACGTTACATCCTCATTATTATACCTAGCATCTTCTATACACTTCGAAATACCTTGTTATAAAGAGTCTCCTTTATCCCCATTTATATGTATGTATACTCTTATTAAACAAATGAATCATTCTATATATACCAATATATAGTTCTTGTGATTTCATCTTCTACTTTTATTGTCTTATATATATATATATATATATATATATATATATATATATGTGTGTGTGTGTGTGTGTGTGGGTGGGTGGGTGTGTATATATATATATATATATATATATATATATATATATATATATATATATAACAGAATGCGAACACACGTATGACAACAGCAGCAGTAACTGTATGCGAATGAAAGAGCCGTGTGCGAGGTGACGTACAGCGAGGAAGAAAGAAAGAAAAAGATTATGAAAAAGAAAGACGTATCCGAGAAGGACAGAGATAGATGTGTTACACATGTGGCCCGAGAGCGACAGAGAAAGACGTGTTCTAAACATGGTCGGACAAAGACAGAGTACAACATATTCGACATGGCAGAATCTTCTTAAGCGCATTAGAATATAAAGAGGACTTTTAAACCAGAGACAAGGCGATATTCTGGAAGTACCTGTAAATATATGTCTGTTGTTTCCACTGAAAAAAATCGAGTCGACTAATGTCCTTGTCTTTGTTACTTTGCGACGAACTCTACATGTAAACGTGTACTACGGTACATATACGTGAGTCGTTCCTAAAGTAATGCCTCCTATTTTTCAAGTCAAAAACTGAAATGTTAAAGAGCTACGAAGATGGGAGCGATACCATTAAAACTGGTGACTTTTTGTGCTCCAGATTTTATTTTCACCAGCCTCTTTTTATGGCTCGGTCGGTCGTAAAAGTCCAGAGCACGCTTTGCCACTCACATCTTTGCCATTACTCTGAAATCGACGAACTCATCTCCTAACTGTGCTTACATCAATTGTCTCGGCTTTGTAAATGTTCAACAGGCGCCGATCAATGTTGATCAGTTCAATTTTTTTTCTGCATGGAGAAATTCAATGACACATCTCTACTTCTGATGCGCGTCCATTGTATGCGTTGCTTTCTGATATTTATTAGTACTTACAACTTCCGGTAGCCAGCTCAAACAGAAAGTAAGCCCCATTTGAGAGCTGTTTACGCTCTCTTTTTCTCCCTTAACGAAGAGATATATTCTCGAAAAATTTTGGAAACGCACACATCTACTATCTAGTACACACACTGTTAGTAAATAAATATGTATAATCGAAAATGATTGAGAATTCTTTCAAAAATGTCAGTATTCTTTGCTACATAGACTTTTCCCACAAACTGAAGTGCCATAGTCCTCAAACACACAGCACTTTCGTAGTATTTATTAATTTATCTCATTTGGGTGAGTTCTATATTCAAAATGTAATGGACACTATTTCCATAGAAATTTTAATAAACTTATATTTGCTGCGTGTTATTGGTCTATATGCCTAAAAAAAAACAAACTTTTTTGCGCTATCAAAAAAAATATCAGCTTATCAAAGAAAAACCCCAAAACACATATAATTGCTGATTAAATATATTTCTCATTCTGTCGAATTTTCCATGGGTCCTGCTAATTATTATTATTAATAATAATAATAATAATAATAATAATAATAATAATAATAATAATAATAATAATAATAATAATAATAATTACTAGTTAATGTTAAATTCTACCAGGTAATAAACATTTTAAATCACACCTAACTTTAAGGATTCTTATTGTCCTTAAATTTAGATTCAGCATTAGGATATTTCTGTAGTTTACAAACTGTGTTGTAATGACGTTATTATTTAGAAAGCCAATCTTAACACGTTGAGCAGGAAACTTTGGTAACTATTTTGTACTTTCACCTAACAATTTAATAAACAAAAGATACGGTCAAAATTGAATTTAACTTGCCAATCCCACCTAAAAATATCACGATCCAAGCAGTACCTTTATCTCTAAAACAATATAAAACAATATAAAACAATATAAAACAATATAAAATCAGACTGAAACTGATTTTTTTTTATTATTATTATTTTATTATTTTCTTATCCTTCTTTTTAAGGTGCAAACATTTTTCTATTATGCCATTCTTTCCGATATAATCTTTGTTATGTTCTAACAAAGGGTTTCTTTTTGGTTATTCTTAAAAACGAATTATGAATAACAGACATTTTTTGCAAACAGGTGACAAATAATTCAACAAACTCTGAACAGACAGAGACATTCCACCACTTCATGTTTCATAGTTCTGCAATTCCAAATCTCAAAGACTCTTTGACAATAACAACTTTTCTACATACCAGCTGGAGTACCAGTTTACATTGGGTTCAAACAGATTATCTGTATTACTCCCCCCCTCTCTCTCTCTCTCTCTCTATCTATCTATCTATCTATCTATCTATCTATCTCTCTCAATAAATAAACAATACAAAATGCAATTTTATATGAGGAATGTGTCCCATTTTAACAAACTGAGCCACAGCAACGCGTGGCCGCGTACAGCTTCTCTCTCTCTCTCTCTCTCTCTCTCTCTCTCTCTCTCTCTCTCTCTCTCTCTCTCTCTCTCTAGTGGATAATTACATTTTAAAAATAATATATATATACCGCTCCCCATGTGGGGGTACCAAATTGGTTAAAAGGGAATATTATTCCCGACTCGCATTTAGGTAAAAATGCACTTTCGTAAATGATTGAATTCATTCAAAACATATCGCTAAAACCAAAACAAAACAACATCTAAGTAAATCGCGATATATTCAGACAGTCGGCGAGATGGTCCAGGGGTAAGGGTTTAGGCTCATTACCGTTTTCAAATCTCGCTAGATACAGCCACTCTGATGAGTCGTAGACGACGAAACACGTGTCAGTGGATAAGTACATTTTAAAAATAATATATATATATATAATTATTATTACTTACTATAATAAATATTATATAGCTAGTGTTTCATCCTTTCGGGAATTATAAGTGCAGGGTGTCACGATTAACGCCAGTCGAGAGATTCGAACCCCGGCAACAGAAGTTATGTCTGGCTTCATTAGCAAAGACCTGAACCATTCGGTTACCGTCAACCGCGAGAGATACAGTTGAAATTAAACATTTATTCTTATTAAATGCTTTTAACGTGTGTATATATATATATATGTATATATATATATATATATATATATATATATATATATACGTGTGTGTGTATGTGTGTGTATGCGCGCGCACACACACACACATATATATACATATATATATATATTTGTATATATCTATGTTGCAGAATATATATATATATATATATGTATATATCTATGCAGAATATATGTATATATATATATGTATATATCTATGTCGCAGAATAGATTTCGTGATCTTGTTAAATTTACTTATATATATTATTAATAGTTTATTTTTTACTTTTATTTTTTTTATATACTAGTATGAATAGTAACTGTATTATTCTACATTTTCTTATTGGTATTATCAACTGAGGAGCCATGTATTTTACATCTGCCCTATTTTTAAATCACCGAAACAGCTACATGGTAGACAGCTGAGGATCTCCGTTTTCTAAAAAATGTTAGTTAAGAGTTTCTTTTTTCATCCTTATATAGTTAAATTCTCTTTTATAATTGAAGACTTTTGCAAAATCGGCTTATGCAAGTGCTAAGTCTATTTCTATTTAACAATTTTAGTTAAGTTCTTTTTATTCTTATATGATTGAATTTTCTTTTGTAATTATAAACTTTTTAGAAGTTGGATTATGTAGGTGCTAAGTCTGCGATAGGCTAAATAAATAATTTTTTTCCGTGAATTTAAACTGCATTTCTATTTTTTTTTTTTTTTACATTTTTTCCTGCAAGCTCCTTTAGACTATATATATATATATATATATATATATATATATATATATATATATATATATATATATATATATATATATATATACTAGCATGGGTGCTCGGCGTTGCCCGGGTATTTGGAGGTGTATGCTGAGCAAAAAAAAAAAAAAAAAAAAAATGGTTAATTTTTTAAACTTTGACCTCTATTATGACCCCTTAAAATTTATTGTTTTTAAATAAAGTTATTATGTTAGATCCATGTCCAAGGAATCTATATCTAAAATTTAAAGTGTTTAGACCCCAAATTGTCGGAGGAATTTGGTAGAGTTCTCAAAGATCAAATCGTTGAACTTTGACCTCTTAACAGCCAAATTTCTGGTTGAAAACCGATCACATAGATTTTCCCAAATCTCAGTACCCTGTATATCAAATTTCGAGTTTGTAGACTAAAAATTGAGAGAGTTATGGCGTAGGGAAATGTACACAGACACACAGACAGACAGATACACAGACAGACAGATGCACAGACACGTTCACTTTTATAGATATACTAGAATGGGTGCCCGGCGTTGCCCTGGTCTGAGGTGTATGCTGAGCAAAATAAAAATAAAAAATGGTCAATTTTTTTAACTTTGACCCCTATTATGAGCCCTTAACATTTATTGTTTAGGACTCTAATCAAGTTATAAAGTTAGATCCATGTCCGAGGAACGTATATCTAAAATTTCGAGTTTTCAGACCCAAAATAGTTGAAGGAATTTGGTACAGTTCTCAAAAATCAACTCGTTGAACTTTGACGCCTTACCAGCAAAATTTTTAGCCGCAACCTTATCACATAGATTTCCTCAAAACTCAGTACCCTGTATATCAAATTTCGAGTCTGTACATTTAAAATTGACAGAGTTATTGCATAGGGAAATGTACACAGACAGATACACAGACACACAGACACACAGACACGTCTTTTATACTAGCATTTCAACCCGGTGTTGTCCGGGTATTTGGCGGTGTATGCTGAGCAAAAAAAAAAAAAAAAAAAAATTGGTTAATTTTTTAAACTTTGACCTCTATTATGACCCCTTAAAATTTATTGTTTTTAAATCAAGTTATTATGTTAGATCCATGTCCAAGGAATCTATATCTAAAATTTAAAGTGTTTAGACCCCAAATTGTCGGAGAAGTTTGGTAGAGTTCTCAAAAGTCAAATCGTTAAACTTTGACCCCTTAACAGCCAAATTTCTGGCCGACAACTGATCACATAGATTTTTCCAAATCTCAGTACTTTGTATATCAAATTTCGAGTCTGTAGACTAAAAATTGACAGAGTCATTGCGTAGGGAAATGTACACAGACAGACAGACAGACAGACAGACACGTTCACTTTTATATATATATATATATAGTTTAAACACAGAAACTACACACATTCTTTAAAAACTATGATATACACCCTATATACCTTTTTACATTACACTTTATATAATACGCTCCTCCCTTATCTTAGAATTCAATATAGATCTTCCAAAGAACATCAATGATTTTATTTATTCATTTCGTTCCTTGCTAGTTACATCCTCATTATCATACCTAGCATCTTCTATACACTTCGAAATACCTTGTTATAAAGAGTCTCCTTTATCCCCATTTAAATGTATGTACACTCTTATTAAACGAATGAATCATTCTATATATATACCAATATATAGTTCTTGTGACTTCATTTTCTACTTTTATTGTCTTATATATATATATATATATATATATATATATATATATATATATATATATATATATCTGGGTGGTTATTTTTTGTGTATATCCGTTAGAAGTGTTGAGTGAAATTTGAAGAATAAAACATGTATAAATACATTTGAAGCCAAAACTGCAACACGAATTTTTTTTTTTATAAAATAAACAGATGTTTATTTTTAAAGAAATATATTTCGGAGTAAGACTCCTTTATCAATCATTTTTTTTTCTTCTCTTCTTCCACGACATGATGTAGTGGGAGAGGAGTCTTACTCCGAAATATATTTCTTTAAAAATAAACATCTGTTTATTTTATATAAAAAAAAAAAATTCGTGTTGCAGTTTTGGCTTCAAATGTATTTATACATGTTTTGTTTTTCAAATTTCACTCAACACTTCTAACGGATATACACAAAAAATAACCACCCAGATTTTCAAAATGCGCGACCACGCGTCACCTATCCGGCTTCACAAAAACCCCGCAGTTAACAACATCACGTGGACTCTTATCGAACTATCTCCCGACTTTTAATTTGACTTTTAATTGAAATATTCTAGTATTCACGTTAATTTAAAGAAAAAAAAAACGGACTTTCTTTTTGCCGGCACTACATATTAGTTCGGTGTAAAAGTTTTTCTGATTTAAAGTTCCATCTTTAACTGTGTTTTTGAAAATATTAATCGATAGCAGTAACGACATTTGCTCTTTATAAATTGATTTCATCTATCCTCGAGCTTATAAATTTTTTTTTAGGTTTTGATGTGAAATATGAATCTAACTCACATTCAATATCCTCTCATGATGTTAACATGAGGTCATCTAAATGGTTTTGCAATCCCCAAATCAAGTGATAATCCAAGGGAGCAAGATTATGAGAACATGCAGGATGAGGCAAAATTTCTCAACCAAATTCTCCTAGAGGATCTTTGGTCAGAAGTGCTGCGTGAAGACGAGCATTATCATGATGGAAGATGATTCTTTTTCTGTTGATGAAATTATTATTATTTTTTTACGGGTTATTTAATGCCGAATCCAAAGATTCAGAAGAAAATTTTTTTAATAGATTATACTTGTTTTCAAGTCGGTTTCTATTTAACCTATAGTTAGGACCCTAACAGGTTCTACCACTCCGGGTCAGAATGGACCTGGGAGCAATGGTAATTAAAGGGTAGCTTCACACTCCCCAAAGCCTTCAAGCTGGGGCCTCACCACTGGATATAGTTTAAGGTTATATCCAGGACCTCTGTTGACTAAAGACGGCCGTTTTCGAGACAATATTAGTGAGATTATTATTGAAAAAATATGAACGATGCTTTAATAGTCTGAAAGAAAAAAGTAATAATAGTGTCCGACCAAGATCACAGTGTAGTATCTGTTCTGATGTTACACTTCACCTTTTCTCTCCTCTGTCAGTGGAGGAGAAATCCTTCATGGCTGATACAATTAAAAATTTTTGTTCCTATCTAAAGTGCCCCTTTTTGGAGAGCTCCACATTGAAAACCTATCTTCTGTCTAAGTCTGCCTTCGTGGGGAGGCAAGTAAATAGAAACAATATGCATAAAATGAATTACAATAGTCTAAAATGCCTCTTCTACAAACTATCGAGCTACCTAAATGAGAACTTCGTTATTTGTTTATATGTAATCACTTCCCCAAGTAGTTAAATTGTATATCTTCTATAATATAAAGCTGAATGTGTGTGTGTGTGTGTGTGTGTGTGTGTGTGTGTGTGTGTGTGTGTGTGTGTGTGTGTGTGTGTGTGGTCACGAATAGGCTCTTATATGGTTGACTATTTTAGAAAACTGATTACATATAATGATAGAAGATGTATCGAGACACAGGAATGGGTATGCTTGATCTGACAGAACGGTGCTTCATTAAAATTGTGGGGTCTGCGTTTGCGCCTTGTCCACAAAGTATGGAAATAAAAAAAATTAAAAATTAAAAAAAAAAAACGTTTACAAGTGTTTTTGATATAGATGTACATAAGAATACTTTGATAAGTATGTTTTAACTTAAATAGGGATGGTATAATAGAATTCTGGGGTTTGCGTTCGCGCCTGGCCTCCATAGAATGGAAATAGGCACAAACTTTAATAAAGACTTTTCATATCTATCTGCGTAAGTATACTTTGATAATTATGTTTCAGTTTGAAGAAATATGGTATGATAAAATTATGGGGTGTTTGTTCGCACCTGACCTACATAGAATGGAAATATGTCACAAAGTTTAACAAGGTTTGTTAATATAGATCCACAGAATATTGTGATAAGTGTTTCGGTGTGAACAGGTATGGTATAATAAATTATGGGGTTTATCTATTTTATTTTTACTTTCATCATATTTTGCTTTGGTTTTGATACCCCCAAATTCAACCCAAATTTAGAATCCTTCCTTTTCATAACCTATCATACTTTCATAAGTCAGAGTCCATTTTCTGTAGGCTGTTTTTGAACCCAGTCAACAACGGGTACTTTTGCTAGTAAACATATAAGCTCATATAACTAAGCTTATATATATATATATATATATATATATATATATATATATATATATATATATATATATATATATATATATATATATATATATATATTACTAACAAAAGTACCCGTCGTTGACTGGGTTCAAAATAAGCCTACAGAAAATAGACTCTGATTTATGAAAGTATGATAGGTTATGAAAAGGATGGGTTGTAAAGAGATAGCTTCAAATTTGGGGGTATCAAAACCAAATTTTAATGAATCATCATTATGCCAGATCAAACATACTTTGTGGACCAGATGATATTTTGGAATTAATTATGAATAAGTATAGCATTGAACAACGTACGCAAGTTGTAAAATTGTTTTACCAAAATCAGGGGTCAATTATTTTGACTCAAAGTGCTCATCCTTCCCCAGACTTGACTAGCCTCGATTTTACTTGTGGGGATATCTTAAAGAAAGTGTATATATTAACAAGAGTCTATATTAACAACCCCACAAATCCTGCAAGAATTAAAGGAAAACATCAGCGACGAAATAAGGGAGTTAAATCGCAATCCAGAGATTCTGCAATCTGTCATAAATAATGTTTTGGAAAGAGCACAAATATGCGAAGCTGAAAATGGACAACATTTAAAAGACATTATTTTTCATAAATAAAGATTGTTTGAATTTTCCAGTTCAAAAATAAAACTTCACAATCTGTTGTTCAGATTATGTTGCAACTATAGAAAGATATCATCAAAATAAAGAATATATGACGTTTTGGACAAGCTATATATATATATATATATATATATATATATATATATATATATATATATATATATATATACATACATATACATACATATATATTACTCTTATGGGGACTTGATTTATTTTACCTATATATAATGGTCTTGTTTATCAATTCAAAAAGTCTCTAATAACTGACGTTTTTGAAAAGCTATATATATATATATATATATATATATATATATATATATATATATATATATACATACATATATATATATATATATATATATATATATATATATATATATATATATATATATATATATATTACTCTTATGGGGACTTGATTTATTTTACCTATATATAATGGTCTTGTTTATCAATTCAAAAAGTCTCCAATAACTGAAACGCGAAAGATTTGTATAGCTTAATTGCCATATATTTTTATAATTTACTACCTAGCTCGACTCATATATTGAGCACTGTTGAATAAATACTAAGAATCAATACCTGAAGCATTTTGTGAGGACGCATGTAATAATTTATCAATTCAGAAAAGCTTTTTTTCTTTTTTCTGATATCTAAGAAAAAAGAAATAGAACACTTTTTCAAAAAATCCACAAAGTTCGAGAAAGTTCTAGAACTTTGGAGAAAAATCAATAAGATTCTAGAATGTTCCATTACTGATTGGTGCTTTCTATGAAAATAAGTTTTCGCGCTAGCTCGGAAGTTGGCGTGTGGACTTAATGAGTTTGATTACAGCTCCGTCGTTAATCGGAGATTATAAATAAAGAAAGACTCTATTAAAGAACTCAGAATCTACAGGTCCTGGATATGACCTTAAACTATATCCAGTGGTGAGGCTCCAGCTTGTGGGCTTTGGGGAGTGTGGAGCCACCCTTTAATTACCATTGCTCCCAGGTTCACTCTGACCCGGAGTGGTAGTACCTGTTAAGGTCCCAATTATGGGTTAAATAGAAACCGACGTGAAAACAACAAATATATTCTATTAAAAAAATATTTCTTCAAAATCTTTGGATTCAACATTAAATAACCCGAAAAGGGTTGATATGCCGTAAAACAAAAACAACCAACCAACCAACCAACCAATCAGAATCGACAAAAATGTTAATTGTCTTGTGGGCTTAGTGAGTTTAATTCCAATATTAATTAATACTAATAATTTTATTTTATTTTTCTTTTGTATTTTAACCCTGAAGTAAAGTTTATTCTGTCCATACAGTTGTTCCTATTTCACTTTTGTAGTTTAATAGGTTAAACTATAGCACACAACTGGTTGCACAGAGACAACCTTACTTTAGGATACCAATAAATAGGGAGCAAAAATAAAATTACTATTTTAAAAACGTACTCTAAGCACGCCTGTTTTAAGATAAACTGAACTATTAATTCAACACAAAGACACATAATCATATACAAAACAACAATAGAATAAAAAGTAGATGTCAGTGAAACCTTTATCCTAGTGAGGCCTAGTGAATTTGGGCAAGAAAAGATACCTCTGATAATTTTTGAAATTTGGTATATAAGGTATTCAGACATGTAGACAATTTTTAACCGGTTTTCATCCGGAAAAAAGCTGCTGGTACTTAGGGGGGTCATTAGATTTTTATGTTTTTCAATTGTTTCACGACTGCGTATACGCGGTCATGAAACATGACAGCTTCCTTATGTTAAGAATAAGTAGGCTTGAAAACACTTTTTAAAGATCATGTCAAGTTGGCCTAATGGTTATCGTACTTGACTCACTTTCTTTAGGTTTTGTTTTCGATCTCATCTCGAGTATTTTTTTTACTTACTAGAAAGAAAAAAAAACATAATACTCGCATGCACATGTCTCAGATTCTTTCCGTTTTTTAAGCATTATTTTTTATAAGGAATTTAACGTTACGTTTAATATCTATGGTATTTCTGTTTATAATAAATAAGAATTCTGCGCTAATTAAAATATAATATTTATGCGTATTTTACGACCGGGTAACGCCGGACGGCCTGCTAGGACATCTATAAAAGTGAGAATGTGTGTGGTGTGTGAGCACAATTCTCAACCTATATACTCAACGAATTTTTAAAGACTTAAAATTTGGTATGTAGGTAATTCAGACACGTGGAAAACATTTTAATTGGTTTGTATCACGAAAAATGTGATGCTAAGAGATCAAAACTTAAAAATTGGTACGTGGGGGGAATATGGTTTTTATTTGTTTGTTAACTGTTTCGGAAATACGCATATGTGAATCATTCACATGACAGATTAGTTATGTTAACAATAAGTATGCTTAAAAAAATTTTGAAAGACGTGTCAAGTTGCCCTAATGGTTATCGTACTTCACTCACTGTCTGTTTTCGATCTCAGCTCGAGTTTTTTTTTTAGTTGCAAGAAGAGAACTGTTTAAAAACATAATAACCGCAAGTATGTATCTCAGTTTCTTTTCGTTTTTTTGTTTTTTTTACTTCATTTTTATTAAAGAATTTAACGTTTAATATAGTGCGATACTAGAGCTACAAATATTTTTCTTTAAAGATATCACGTTAATAGAGGACGGCACACAAGTATTTACTAATTTTTTAGAAAGTTTGTCTTTTATTGATAACACCTTGCGTACAATTGGTTCCCATCTCCGGTGTTGGCATAAGAGTATATAATCGTTGATTAAATTATAATTTGAACAGAAGTTTTGGAAAATTGTTTTTTCTTTGCGCTGATGAAGCCATGAAGTTGTGCAAATCATAATTAATGAACTGTAACATACTTATATGCCAACACCGGAGAGAGAGAGAGAGAGAGAGAGAGAGAGAGAGAGAGAGAGAGAGAGAGAGAGAGAGAGGGGGGAACACTTGTACGCAAGGTGTTACCAGTAAAAGTTAAACTTTCTGAAAATGTGTAAATACGTGTGTATCTGTTCTTTTTAACGTGATCTCTTTAAAGAAAAAGTATTTAAAGAAAAACATATATTTAAATATATACAAGAGTCGTTCCAAAAGTAACATCTTCTATTTTTTCAACTTAAGTAAAAGAGTCACGAAGACAGAAGTGGTGCCATTAAAATGAGCGATCTTTTTTTTGCTCCAGAATATATTTTTCTACATAGTCACCAAAATGCTCAATATAATTTTGCCAACGATGAGCAAGAGCTTTTTTTCCTCGGTTGTAAAAAGTCTACATATATCGAGAAGGTTTATTTATTTATTTATTTATTTATTTTTCACAGCTGCGATTACGGCTTTGTTATCAGGGAAATGCTGCCCACGTAATGCGTCCTTACTAGGTCCAAACAAGTGAAAGTCTGGCGGTGCCAGGTCGGGACTATTCGGTGGGTGAGGCAACACAATGCAGCCGAACTTTGTCACACATTCCTTAGTCTTCTAAACTTGTGTGTAGTCTGGCGTTGTCGTGTTGTAAATGGAACGTTTCCTTTTTCTCTGGCCTTACACGGGCAATCTGGGCCTTTAGCTTTGTCAATGTTTTACCGTAACTGTCAGAGTTGACATTCAACCCTGGTTCTAAGAAATTCAGAAGGATGACGTCCTTTCTGTCCCCGAAGACGGCGCACATCGCTTTGCTTGCAGATGTCTGCGTCTTGAATTGCTTCTTTGCTGGAAAGCGTGACTGGTGTCAGTCCATCGATTGTTATTTGGACCCCAGCTCGTAGTGGTGACACCACGTCTCGTCATCAGTGATGATATGGTCCAAGGATTCGTCACCTTCAGCTTCGTAGAAATTCAACAAGTCCTGACAGACATCGCATTGGTGATCCTTTTGGCCCTGCATGAGAAATCGTGGAACTTACTTAGCACACATTTTGTTGTATCCTAGGGATGATAACATCGTTTCCAGTGCACTGACACACACATTAAACTTTACACGCGTTTCATTAACCAATATCCGCCAATCGGCGTGGTTGAGTTGGTCAGGGCGTGCAGTGGTTCTACAGCTTCGTCCAGAGCGCTCTTTTCCGCTCACATCCCTGTCGCCACTCTGAAATCGACGAACCCATCTTCTAAATGTACTGTCATCAACTGCATCGGTTTCATAAACGTTCAACAAGCACCGATGAATGTTGATCGGTTCATTTTTTTTTCTTTATGACACAAGTTCACGACAGGGGATGCTTTCTTAGAGTCTCACACGCTCAATATCTGCAACAGAGAGGTGATTACTATGGCCTATTAGTTCTAAATCGACCAGAAACCGCCTTGATGTATCAGCATTTTTACTACCAATATACACCTCGCAGTACAAAACCCTTTTCCTGAAAACATCTTGCAATGAACTTAGGTTTCTTCCTGGTGATGCGGATACTGTTATCATTGGACTTATTCCTGGTACTCGTAGTGCTCTACCCCTTTTCCTCGTCAAATACAGGTTGTACTCTGATTCGTCTAAGTACATTAATTGGGTGTCTGGTCGTGTGTGGGTTATGCGTCCTAACTCTCAGGCATATTCAAACCTCAGCCTCTTTTTCAGCTCCGATTACTATTCAATTGGTATGATTCTTTTTTAGCGTAAGATTCTGTTAGTTTTGGTAACAGTAAATTGTACTCACGTGGATATTCTCAAACCAGGAGAGTAAATGACTTCTAATCTCTGTTAATATTATTGTATTCTCCTCTTCCACTAGGCGTACAATTTCCCTTCCTATTTCGTACGTGATCACTAGGCCTGTGACAACAGAATATTCTTTTCATTGTTTTGACTCTTGAGTTTATATCCGTTAATATTTTATGTTTTATATAGACTGATGTGGTCCTCGGTTGATTAACTCTGCCTAACTGCGTCGGATATATACTCGGGAGTCAAAAGAATGAAAATAATATGCTGTTGTCACAGCCCTAGTGATCACAGTTTTCCTACCATACCTTTGCATTGTCTCTTATCCCTGTTGCTGGGCCCGATATATTAATGACTTCAGTGCTAGAAGTAGCTGCGTTTGGTGTGTGGTATTTTCTTGCGCGTCATTTCCGCTTGTGCAGCGGCAAATTATCCCGCTTGCAACGGACTCTTGGCTTTCCTCAAGCATCTGGTTATGTGACCATAAGAGTCTCGTGCGTTATGCAATCCGAGCAATTGTTCATGCTCGCGGGGGTGAACCTTGCGATAAGTCTGATACTGTTGGACATTCAGTGTTGACCTTGGACTAAGTTCCGATGCGCCAGGTAAGTCTAATGTAAGGCAGCCAGAATCCGTAGCAATATGCTTGTTACTTTGCCTCTTTGGCAGTTGGTTAATATCAGATACGTTGACCATTTTTAGATTATTTTGAATATTTTTCGGTTCTAAATTTTTAGAATAAATATTGTATTTCACATTTGGCAAAATACACAAACTAATAATACGTATTACACGTTCACTTTTAAAAGTTCAGTCCATTTTTCGATGGAACAACTGTAAAATATTATATGCAAATATTTTTTTTTATTTTGCAAATAAGATTAAAATAATTATTCATATTCACAGTCTAATTTCTTCGTTTTTTTTTATTTCCTGCGAACCGTTTTGCAATATCGTACGAATAATTTTGCAATATCGTACGAAAGTTTTGCAATATCGTACGAATATTTTTGCAAACATATATATATATATATACTTCATTTACTCACATAAATTAATATACGAAAGTATAAACTTATGCGTAAACTTTAAATATTTATTTCAACAGTGCTCAATACGTAGATAGAGCTAGTTAGTAAGCTATAAAATGTATATGGCGATTAAGCTACACTGAATATTCCGCGTTTCATCCACTCTAAGATTCTTCAGGCTTATGCTTATAAGCCTGAAGAATCCTAGAGTGGTTGAAACGCGGAATATTCAGTGTAGCTTAATGGCCATATATATTTTATAACTTACTATATATATATATATATATATATATATATATATATATATATATATATATATATACAATTTAACCCGGATATAAGATACCCGATTATAAGAAAAACGTATATAAGAGAGATTTTCTCTGGTCACAAATAAGAGCCTGTGTTGATGTACAGTGTAACCCGGATATAAGTCCAACCCTGATATAAGAGAGCTGATAGTCCGAAGAAATTTCTTATATCTAGGCTAAACTTATATATATAATTTCTTATATCTAGGCTAATAAACTTATATATATATATATATATATATATATATATATATATATATATATATATATATATATATATATAAGTTTAGCCTAGATATAAGAAATTTCTTCGGACTATCAGCTCTCTTATATCAGGGTTGGACTTATATCCGGGTTACACTGTACATCAACACAGGCTCTTATTTGTGACCAGAGAAAATCTCTCTTATATACGTTTTTCTTATAATCGGGTATCTTATATCCGGGTTAAATTGTATATATATATATATATATATATATATATATATATATAAGTAAGAATAGTTTCAACAAACAAAGAAACGGGAAACGTTTTCTACATTGAGTTCGTGCCAAGCGATTAGAATGAAATTCTAATAAAAGCAGCTACGGAGAAAAACAAGTTATTAATGTTTTTATATCCCTAAGTCAATATGAAATTAAATACTGGGCAGAGTGGTTAACGTTTATAGGTATAAATTAACTACCAAGAAAACAAGTCAATGTCCTAAAGAAATATGTGATTAAAAGAAAACCATACCGCCAGTGTAGCCATTCAACATTGTTCTTTTATTATATACAGACGCGCGAGCGAGTACAAACACGAGCGCACATACATGCATTTATAAATGTTATTTATCTGTGCACATTATTTGCGATACTCAAATGGATCCGAATATCTATATGAGAAAACGTTTTACCTAAATGCTAGATGGAAACAATTCTTAGCTTCATCATCAATATGGTACGAGAAGCGACATATGTATTATTACGATCACAGAAAACGCTTCATATAAACAGCATTAGCGAGCTACTACCGGGAGCTCAAAGGATGTGCATGATCAGCAATAGTAGAGGGGACAAAAGTACGGCAGGCCAGCACCAGTAGGAACCTGGACGACCCGTGTAAACTATGTTTGAATGAGAAATTAGCTATCATAAACTTTAAAGAACCGCAGGAGTGTAATAGCAAATATTTGTATGCCCAAAATAATCTTTACCTTAGGGTACCAGAAAAATGAAAACTACTACTACTACTACTACTACTACTACTACTACTACTACTACTACTACTACAATAATAATAATAATAAAACCAAATAAATACATAAATCAATACTCCAGTATAACATAAAATGTCAATAAACATCCACATTTAAACTAGGTTACCTCTGATCACAAAATTAAAAAAAAATCCTCGTTAAAACAAGAAAGAAACACGTGTGCACACTCATTGGCTACAATAAATGAGTGGGTGAATAACTAAGACTCTGATTGGCTAACTAGCAAAGCTAGTACCACAGGGATGTATAAAAACATGAAGCAACTTCCATATAATGCAACAGCCTGACAAATTCTGACTCTGATTTTTTTTAAAAAATTACTAGCTCTACTTACGTATCAAGGACTGTCGAAGGAAATACTGAAAATATTTACACAAAAGTGTAAGTAGATACATAAAATAACACACACACACACACACACACACACACACACACACACACACACACATATATATATATATATATATATATATATATATATTTCCGATTGGATACGGTCTTTGCTAATCGAGCCAGAGATGGCTCGTGATGACGGGTTCGAATCTGTCGGCTGGTGTTAATCGTGACACCCTGCACTGAAGATTCCTGAAAGGATGAAACACTAGTGTCTGTAAGTATTTAATTATTATAGTAAAAAATAATTATGACAGCCTCTTTAAGAAACTCGTTTCTTATAGTTGAGCACTTTCAGTTGAATTAAGTCGGTCAATTTAGCTCTTATGCATAGATCATCGTATAACGATTAGATCACTGTCTGATGTAAAGAACATTTAAAATTAAAATGTTTAAATTCAACGTTATTTCTCGCGGTTAATGGTAGCCGATTGGATACGGTCTTTGCTAATCGAGCCAGAGATGACTCGTGCTGCCGGGTTCGAATCTGTCGACTGGTGTTAATTGTGACACCCTGCACTGAAGATTCTCGAAAGGATGAAACACAAGTGTCTGTAGGTAATAATAATTGTTATAGTAAAAATAAAATTATATATATGTGTGTGTGTTATTTTATGATAATTATATATACATATCAAATATAATTATCCTCAGACTAGTGTTTCGTCATTTTACGACTCAGCAGCGTGGTTGCACTTAACGAGATTCGAAATCGAGACCACAGTCAAACCACATTAGTGGAAAGCGTGTATGACTTTTCAATGGATGTAATTTATTGGTTTACTTTATTTACGATACTCCTCCAATGAATAAGACTATTCACATAGAAAAGCACCTGCTGAATATTAGATGAGAATAATCTTTCTTTTCTCCAATGTCATGCCCCTCCATACGTGGAGCAATATATATATATATATATATATATATATATATATATATATATATATATATATATATATATATATATATATATATAATTAAACATAAAAAATCATAATTAAAAGTTTTAAAAGTTTTTAGATCTAAAAAACTTTAAAACTTTTCAATATAAACTTTTAATTGTGATTTTAATTATGATTTCCTATGATTATTGCATTTAGCAAATTAGGTATAAACTATTTATAATATTTGCTAAGAGAAGGGTAAACATCAAAAACCTATAGGTTAAGGAGACATACTTATTGAAATGTATTCTTTGTCTTGCATATAATAAAAATTCTAGATTTGAAATTTAACCATTTCACATCATAAAATGTAAATTACTATATTATATATATACATATATATATATATATATATATATATATATATATATAGAAAGAGACAAATAGATAGATAGATAGATAGATAGATAGATAGATAGATAGATAGATAGATAGAAAATAAATTTACATCAAATTAAAAAAATATATATACAGGAATATATGTGTTTTTTTTTTTTGCCAGTTCAATAAGAAACAACCATTACGGAAAGAAGTATTATAGAAGCTCTTTATGCCATGTCGTTTCGAAGTTTAATGCTTCTCATTAAAAGAGGATAACGGAGCAAGATTACATGTTTAGAGAAATGCGACATCAAACTCAGGATACTTTAGGATAGGCTCCAAAAATTTGTGGCATAAAGAGATTCTATAGCATACCTTTATCTATGATGTTTGTTCCTTATTAAACTGGCACATAAATCTATATATAACTATATATATTTTATTTTATCTTAGATTTATTATGTTATGTTCCACCCTCGATTGTTGAGCTCCATATATCCTGATAAATTCCTCTATAAAGGATTAATTCGAATTCTTTTAACCCAATTAATACAGCGAACAGTACTGTATAGGAATGTCTATAATGTTCCCTATCTTAGGTTGAGCATATTGGGAAGTAATATACAAACTGCTATTAGCGTATTAAACGATGCTCTTTGTGTAGACAAATTTAGCTTAGGTATTTGGACAATGTCAAAATATTGTTAATTCAGTACCCGGCAAAACATTCAGCAGCCGAATAGCATAACGATTATAAGCGCTGACTGTCTTTTGGGCGGTCGAATTTCGACCCTGGCTTGAGGTAGTTGCTTGTCTAGCCACACTGATGAGCTGTGATACAGCGAAAAAGTACCTATGTAGATGACTATAATGCTCCCTATCTTGGATTGGACATATTTGGAAGTGGTAAACGAACTGCCAGAAATATTAGCTGTAATGGATTCTGACCCAAATAACAGCAATACTTCCTCTTTTTCAGAAACATCGGTCCTAGAATGTGAGGACTAAAGAACAAAATAAAGTAAGCGAGAGTTACGTAGTTGCCGAAAATAAACTTACTGCCAAGTCACAAATTTTCAATTTTGACCGCTTAGCGGCTATTCTGGCAAACAACCAAATCGAATTTGTTCTATAGGTTCGAATACCGTACATCTAAAGTTTCAAGTCAGTAACACTGCTGTTTGAGCGGGACCCCGATGCCTCATCAGTGTATGTAGTCCAGAGAGATTCATTCCCTAGGCCAAGAAAGGTTAGTGGGAATGTGACCGTCTTCTAATTAGTATAATACCTACTTGCATTAGATACATCCACTAGTAGACATAAGGTAGGTGTATATGTGTGTCTGGCTGAATAAAATGAGAAATAATTGTATTGGGTTAAGATTGATTTCCGAGAGAAGGGAAATCTCAATTCGCTCAAGATTTCAATTGATGACGAAGGTACTATCAATTCAAGACACTGACCCTGACGAATTGCTCGGAATATGGCATAATATATGTCCTCGGAAAGCTTCAGTCAGGTCAGTCGGTCTAATATAAACGATTGACCAATCATCTTTCAGCGAAAATCAATGCAACACGAGTTAATTGGTAGATGATAGGGAATCGCACCTCTAACTGACCAAACCGTTTCTACAAATTCCAACGCACAGCTGGTTTTTGTCAGTTCTTTAGTGAATTCGGTTGAGTTCAGTTCGAGAATTCGGGAGACGACCTCGATTTGGACAGAAGGAGTTTCGTCCGGTGTAGCAAATTTATACATATAGCAAACCTTAAAAAAAGTTGCTGGTTTTAGCATTGTATGAAACTGCATTATATGACGGCGGTCATAAAATGCAAAAACAAATAAAAAATAAATAAAAAAATGTAAAATGTTTATAAAATGTTTATTTAGTTGAGATCAATATAAATATTTATATTAGATTGAAGTTTACATTTGCTTTTGTCTCTCTCTCTCTCTTTCTTTCTCTCTCTCTCTCTCTCTCTCTCTATATATATATATATATAAACTAGGAAATCAAAAGAAC
Organism: Euprymna scolopes; assembly: GCF_053919585.1. Lineage (NCBI taxonomy): Eukaryota > Metazoa > Mollusca > Cephalopoda > Sepiida > Sepiolidae > Euprymna > Euprymna scolopes. Next base: position 135,664,253 of record NC_136488.1, read on the forward strand.
ACGTTGATGCTTCATAATAAAATGTATGTTGAACATTACTTGGACATACAAAAATGCACAGTAAAATGATTGGAACCCGTTTTTGCTGTTTTTGTTTAACAACTGTAATTTAATAAACACATTTCCATGATAAGCTTGCCCTAGATTTATCTGCTGACGGAAGTGAAATTAGTTTCGAGTATATCAGCCTACTGGAACTGGATTAATGGACATTTTGGGAGACATAATAATTCAAAGATAATGGTTATTGCACGACTATTAACCACGATGACATAGGATATTTACATGAATTGTTAATAGATTTATTTATTACGCCCCACTTCTGAGTAAAAGGGGCGTGGCCCAATGGATAACATCACACATGACGTCAGCGATAATGTCGGACCTATTGTGCCTATTTATACAATAATATTATTTGCAGAGGCATGAAACCACAATTTCATATTTGCTTTTTAAAAGAAATGCTCAACCTAAGAAAGGGAGCATTTTTAGGCATCCTCAGAGAGTATGTTTCGCAGTATCACAGTTCTTCAATGCACTTAGACCAGCAATTGCTTTAAGCTGGTATCGAAACTTGACCATAAAGCGAAACGTATAAATCGGTATGAAAAATTAATTTCTATACATATCTATACGTTTTTCTTTCGTTTTTATTATTAGCTAAGCTGATCTACCCAGTCGAGGAATAAATGAACTTACCCATGAATTCTAAATATAATTACATCTATAAATATAAAAGCGAAAATGTGTGTATGTATGTTTGTTTGTATGTATGTATGCGTGTTTGTATGTCTCATAAAAACTTTCCACACGGGTCACGGATTTTCGCCAGATCGATATCATTTTAAACTTCCAACCTTCGCCCGACAAATATCGAAAAATTGGCCAAAAGCGTTTATTTTTTCACCCTGAAATCATCACTTTTCTACAGGGAGGGGAGGTCAGCAAAAACCCTCCTCTCATGACGAGTTCGGTTCTATGCATGCGCAAATGACGTCGTAACCCGATTTAGTTTAAAGATTTAAAAAAGCGCCACAATTTCGGCGACGTCATTTTAGCTCAGTTGCTTAGAGCGTGGCCTCATTATCTTAACGTTTTGAGTTCGAATCGTGGTGTGAGATGTCTTTTTTTTCGATGTTTTAAATTTTAATATTGAAGCTGGGTTATTTAAGCCATGTTTCACGTGTTTTTCAGATTTTTTAAAGTTCGTTTTTCTGTTTTTTTTTTACTTCGCTTATTCTTAGGTTTTCATTAACACCCCCACCCCCGCCTGATCACACACACCCCAAAACACCCGGGCAACGCGAGGTACACCTCGAAGCAATTTTCCACATTTTTTTTTGAGGGGGGGGAGAGTTATTTTTCAGATTTTTTAAAGAGGTTTTAACGTTCGTTTTTCTGTTTTCTTTTTTTGTTTTTCCGATTTTTACATTTAACATCGTTCGTTTGCCTTACGTTAGTTTTTTGTGTTTTTTTTTAATATTTACTTCGCTTATACACTTATGTTTTGATTAACTCCCCCACCCCCACCTTCAAACACCCGGGCAACGCCGGGTACCCCCCCCGCTAGTATGAGATATGAGAAAGCAATTCGTGGTAGTTGTGTAACAGAACGCGTATGAGCGCGTGGGAAAATATCAGCAAGAGCTGTAATATTGCTGGCTTGAGAATAATGATATCTGTCTATTTGTCTCTATATATGTGCTTTTGATTTCTTAATACATACAAACACACACACACATACACACATACACACACACATACACACACACACATATATATATGTATATATATATATATATATATATATATATATATATATATATAAGAGTGGAAAATGAATTCACAAAAACTATATATTGGTAAATAAAGAATGATTTATTTATTTAATAATTTAATTCAGTTGGGGGGGGAGGAGACTCTAGTTTTTTTGTTTTTTTTTTGTGGCTTCATCTTTCACTCCTATTGTCTCCTAAATGACCTCCATTAAAATTTGTTGAGCTTTACATTGTCCCGAGAAGTCTCCTCTTATAGAATTGAATTTACTCTCTTCTTTTAACCCAACAAGTTATATATATATATATATATATATATATATATATATATATATATATATATATATATATATATCAATCTATATTTACCAATATATAGTTTTTGTGACTTCATTTCCCTTTCCTATTTGTTCTCCTATATAAGCTCCATGGATACTTGTTGAGCTTTATATTGTCCAGATAAGTCTCCTCTTATAGAATTGAGCTCACTCTTTTCTTCTAACGCACAAAGCTATAGCTATATATATATATATATATATATATATATATATATATATATATATATACATATATATACATATATATATATACATATATATATATACATATATATACATATATATATATATACATATATATATATATATATATATATATATATATATATATATATATATATATATATATATATATATAAGAAACATTATTGAAAATCATGAATTTAAATTTACATGTAAAATTTATTTTTCGACAGAATACCTCAAGCAAAGGTAATAAATACTTATTACGCGAAGTTTAAAAAAAAATGCAAAATTTTTCTCTTCAGAGGAAAGAAATATGTTAGCAAATTTATACATATAGCAAATCTTTAAAAAAAAAAGTTGGTTTTAGCATTGTATAAAACTGCATTATATGACAGTGGTTATAAAATGTAAAAATAATTGTAAAATGTTTATACATTTATATTTCGGCAATAGCCGAAAAACACATATGCAAATTAGGAAGTGTATGCTTGCTTGCGTCAGAAAAAAAAAAGAAAAAAATACTCTACTTGGTCCTGCAGAAAAAGCAAAGTCCGCGCCAGAGAAGATCGAAGGCGAGAAATGGCCGGCTAATGCCAGCGTAAGGTTGAGGAAGAAAAGTGTGAGATGGACGTGTGGCCCCGTGATGGCAGCGAGAGACTTTTAAGCTGATGTTGAGAGAGCGGGTTTTGTTAATCTCATTACAGAGGAAATGAACAGTTAGAAAAAAAAGAAGCATTGCTTGGAAAGTAATGGCAATAAATGCCCTTTCCTAAAATAGAAAAAAAGCAGGGTCGGATTTATTTTTGTTTGTTTGTTTGTCCCTTTTCCACAGCACCAGACGGCGTGGGGTCCAAGACAGTTTTGAACTGTTACAAAAACGGTTCGAGCATAACAGCCACATTACAGTTATGGCCTCAGAATAATGACGTGTACTTCTGTAAAATACTTTTGCTGGTATACTTTTTGCTTATTATAGCATTGCAACACGTTCTCTAAAAAATCTAGCTTTAACTTCACTGATTGAGACTTTATTTTGATGAATATGAATATTAGTGCGAACACAAGGGAAGCATAATTCTTTTCCCATCATTTTTTGGCAGAGAGTGGACTCTCGTATTATAATAGTAAAATCCATGAATGAACTGTTATTACTATTTATTTAAATATTATAACAATACATTTAATTTGAGACGTGCTTTGCAGCGTCTGCAGATAGTTGCCCAACAAGCATAAAGTTGGATTTGGTGAAAATTACAAATCCAGTTGATGACATCAAAGTGGAACTTTTTTTTTTATCAAGAAAATTCGTTGACCATTTAATCATCTACAGTAACATATGTGGACTGACTCTTGTTGTAAATACGTACAATCGATCGGGACTATCAGTTTCTTTTCTTTTTCATTATTCTGTCTGTTGGCGTATGCTGCTGGTAGCGTTAAGGGTGACAGTACCGTCTTAACCACCGACACTATGTTATCACCCTTGGTTAGCGGCTGCTGAGAACAGAGTAAAACAGGTGCGTTCACACGTTGTACGTAGAAAATGGTTTAAATATATTTAACATACGTGAAATATGAAAAGTGGCAGAGTCTTTATCCCCTTATTTCTCTATCTATCTCTGTTTATCCTCCTCCTCTCTCTCTCTCTTTCTCTCTTGTCACTGTTATATATATATATATATATATATATATATATATATATATATATATATATAAAGAAATGAATAATTAACAGTCTACCATTTGACCTAAATAATTTAAAAAAAAATAATAATGAAATGAAATAATCTCTCCGTGCATTAAATCTTTCTTATCCATTATGTCCTAATTTGGCCACTGGTGACCACAAACATATGGATATGGATATAATATGTATTTATTTGTTTTAAGTTTGGATACAATGACGTCGTTTAAGTTTTTCATTTTCTATTTGTTTGCGTATTTTTAAGCGTAAGCGTTATCCCAATTCAGAGTGTCCCTATTTAAGGAGCTGAATTTTCCCAACATTGAAGATCGACCTTGTATCTTACTCTGTCCTCTACAGATAAGTAAAAATTAGCTAGCGACACGTCTAGTACACATAGTAGATTACTTGCTTACTCCTATTGAGAATCACAAAATCTTCTGGAACAACGAGTTACAAACACAATAACTAATCCAGGCAAAAAGACCAGATGTCATAATAGTCCACAAAAATTCTGGCAGATCATAGCTTTCGCCGTCTCGACAGCCACAAGGTGAATATTAATCTCCACCCAAATTTAAGATCCTTCCTCTACATTTATGCAGATAATACTACCATATATGGCTACATTTTAAAGGCCGGCACTGACTAAGATCTTTCTGTTTCTCTCTCTTTTAAGTTGGAGCGTGTCGTGCAATGGGGCAATAAACATCTGGTTTCCTTTAATGCACGCAAAACAAAAAATTATTTTTTCACTATCAACGCTCGAATCCCCATTTGGCCCCAATTGAAATGAATGGTTCTCGTCTTGAGAAAGCACCTTGCTTTGACAAACTCCCAGAACTTACCTTAACTCCTAACCTGAAATGGAAGACCTACATCGGACCCGTTGCCAGAATCACTACAAAAATGGTTGGATCATTCTACCGCTCAAGAAAGTATGTCGCCCTCGACACTATCCTCTACCTGTACAAGAATCAAATACGACTCAAGAAAAACTACTGCTGTCACATCTGGGGAGGAGATCCTAAGAGTACTCTCCTGCCTTGAGAAGCACTTGTCGTCGGAATTTAGTGAGCGATGACTTTTTCGCCTCCCTACTGTCTCTTTTTCACGGAAGTGACGTTGAGAGTCTATCGTTGCTTTATTGTTACTTTCATGGCAAGTGCTCGACTGAGCTCCAATCTATGGTTTCCCCCTTGTAAAACGTTTGTAACAGATACTTGTTTAGCTACAAGATACTGTAGGGTTGCTTCACGGCTGACTCTAACTTATTTAACTTTGTTATTTTCAAGTCTAATGTAAATAAGTTTTTGTTAACCGGTCCCCTTAAATAACTAATCTCTACCCAAATTCCACGATTATTGATCATCATTAAGTGGTCTCACAAACAACCTAACACTTATTAACCGTTATCCCTTAATGTCCTCGTTTCAAAAAAGAAAAAAAAAACATACAAAAAACAAACAAACTTCACTATTATATTATTCAATATAAAAACAATTGGCTCCCGTAATGATTTTTGAATTATTTAAACATGTTTCATATTGGCAGTCGTCTAGGACGGACTGACTAATTTGTTAAATAAATTATAGTAAAAAAAGTTATTATATTACTAATAACATGGTGCAACGATTACTAATGTACATTGTCTAGTCAGAAGCAAGGTTTGTTTTCTCAACTTAAATGTTATTTGGGTTTGACTTTAAAAATCCGACAAGATAACTTTATGTGTTTGATTACAAAACTCATTATTTGAAATGACTGAACAAGTTCATCTCATTTGCTATTATTACTATTACTACTTGATTAAAAAAAATATCTTCTCTTATTATACTAAAGCTGAGTTAATCAACGTTTGTTATCTCATGGCTTCTTCCTATATATTTTAATCACAGAAAATACATGTTAAAATATTTGTCAGTTTTGGGATTGAGTTATGTTTAAATAAATAACTTTGCGTTTTAATTGTTCTAAAAAGGGCAGAAAGTGGTCGTTGGGTTTACTTTCCTTATTTTACCCTTTAGCAATCACATTCCATGAGCGATATTTCTGACAAAGGGGGGAAATTGCTGTTTTCTTATCCAGAATCTAACACTTATCCTTGGCTACTGGAAGTAGTACTTGCTAGCTCGTTAATCAAATGGCTACATGACCTGTCCGGGTCGATTTCCATGCTAAACTTATTCATAATTGGTAAATAACTTATTTAAGCGGCCCATCTCTTACTATTCCTAATAACACGATACAACAATAACCAATAACAATTTTTTAATCAGAAGCAGAGTTTGATTTGTCAACTTAAATGCTATTTGGGTATGACTTCGAAAAGTGTATATGTCATATAAGTATCTGAGATGATCCATTCCACCAATCTTAAGAGTGCTCCTGCTCCAAAAAATTGGAGCTGACTCTCCTTTTTTTATTATTCCATTTTCACCCCAAACAAGGCACAGTGCCACTTTGATGTAGGGGGCTACTATCAGGGATATAGGTTGCTGGGATACTATGCAGGGAGTTGAGCAGCAAGATGTCTGTTCACATTACACTTGAACTTTTGCATGTCAGTACAGTTGGGAAAGCAGGAACCCAGAAGGGAATTCCAGAGTCTAGCAGTTCTGGGGAAGAAACTATTGGCGTAGAAGGCTTTCTTGCATCTAGGGATCTCTACTATGTAGGGTGGGATTTAGCTCCTTGTCGAATTTATCGGGGTATTTACATCAAAGGGATACAAGGGATTTTAGTTTGGTGGAGCATGTACCATTAAAATACTCGTAAAACAGTCAGAGGGATGCAACATTTCGTCGGTGAGACAAAGGTTGAAGCTTAGACGACAGTTCAGGACCTATCAGGTTGGCGACTCTCTTTTGAACCTTGTCTAGGAGCGAGAAACTAGTAGGAGATGCACCAGCCCAAATGTGACAACAATACTCCATACATAGGCGAATGGTGGCCTTATAGAGGTACGTGATACTTTCGGGCATAAGTAATTTCCTAGCACGGGAGAAATCCCACCTTCTTCGCAGCAGCCTTGGCAATGCTCTCAATATATCTGTTCTAACTCATATTCCCTGTGAGCATTAAGCCGAGGAGTTTGAAAGAAGTACTTTCAGGTAATGTATCTTTAGTGATAGCTATTGGTGGTTGAGAAGGTTTATTGTAATTATTGAAGGAAACAGGCTTAGTCTTTATATTCCCTTTATGTGTAAAGAGGAATTTTATTTCCTGTTCCGGTCTTTTATCAGCTTCACCTAAACGTTCAATTCTTCAAAAGCATGAAGTATTTCCAAATACGTTACGCATTTCACGGACGCCATATTAAATAGAAGCCAAGGATTTGAATGCTAAAAAAAAAAAAAAAAAATGACCCAAACGATCGATAGAAACGTGTCAGCCAGTCAATCTCCTTCTCTTTCTCTTTCCAACGTTTTACTATTTAATTGTAATTGCACCATTGCGGCAAGCAGTTGAACGACAAGAACATAGACTAAAGGGGCAATTTCACGGCTCAGTTAGTAAACATTGGAACTGCTTCAGTTCCTGATCTGATTGTATATAAAATAAAGAAGAATTTTGTTTTTGTGGCTCCTGAAAAAAAAAAGTGTTATTCCGGAGCTCTCTCTCTCTCTCTCTCTCTCTATCTCTCTCTATCTCTCTCTCTCTCCTCTCATGCTCCATAAAATCCTAAATACAACCAAGTGAAGACAACAATTTAAATGCACGTATATAGTATACTAGCAAGGAGACCCGACGTTACCGGGGATTGAGTAGTGATTAGGCCCGTGATAACAGAATATTCTTTTCATTCTTTTGACTCTCGGGTATATCTCCGACACAGTAAGACATACTTAATCAATCGCCATTTATTAAGGCCCAGAGGCCACTCGAGGATAAGGGGGTCAATGGGTATATATTAGTCAATGTGATTATAGCGTAGTAAACATAAGTAGCGGGTTGGTTGGTTGTTTTTGTTTCACGGCATATCAACCCATTTCAGGTTATTAAATGCCGAATACAAAGATTTTGAAGAAAATTTTTTTCAATAGAATATATTTGTTGTTTTCAAGTCGGTTTCTATTTAACTCATAGTTGGGACCCTAACAGGTGCTACCACTCCGGGTCAGAGTGGACCTGAGAGCAATGGCAATTAAAGGGTGGCTCCACACTCCCCAAAGCCCGCAAGCTGGGGCCTCACCACTGGATATAGTTTAAGGTCATATCCAGGACCTTATAAGTAGTGGGAATTTTGTAAATTGGATTACTTAGGGGGACGGTTCATCAAGAACTTGTTTACGTTGGACTTGAAGACAATCAGATTGTAGTCAGCTGGAAAGCTGGCGATCGGAAGAGAGTTCCACAGGCGTGCAATTAACGGATATATACTCAAGTCAAAACAACGAAAAGAATATGCTGTTGTCACATCCCTAATGATAATCAACGACTGTTTCACACTCCCATATTTTTATTATTGAAATCAGTGGAATCTGCCATTTTTCAATAAAATCGATTGATTGCCTGCTCTAGTCGGGAACCCTTCAGATGCAGTGGCATAGTCCACAGTACATTGTAATCTACATTGCACTGTAGAGAACCTACTGTTAATTTTATCAAATTATGTTTTTATAATATACTGGCTTGAATTAAAGTTTAAAATGCAAAAGTCAAGTATCATGGTTCAATTGTGATCTAAACAGAAACATTCATTTCGAACGCGCTCCTGTCATATCAACGAACCTACTGTTGATTTTTATACGCTTGACTTTTCTATTTGCTCGGTAATAATGGCTTGAATTAAATTTTAAAATGCAAAAATCAAGTATCATGGTTAAAGTGTGCTCTAAGCAGAAACATTCTTTTCGAGTGCTCCCGCTCATATCAAAGAACCTATTGTTAAGGTTATCTGCCGGGCCTTTCTGTTTGTGCGGTAATACAATTTCTTAAATGTACTTGTGATGTTAGGCTGTATAAGGTGTTAACGTTGGTCAAAATCACATGTTCCTTTAATTAAAAAAAAATTATCGATTATCGATACTAATCGAAGACATTCAGATACAAAACCTATATAAGAACACTGACAGGCACATAAAGTACAGTTTTGTGAAATAATAAAAGAAAAATCTGCCCAAACAATTTTGAGTCCATAGGGAACGAACTCTCACACACAGACAAATGCACAAAGTTTCTTTTTATATAATAGTAAAGAGAAAGAGATAGAGTATAATAATTTACGTATTATTTGGTTGGTTGTTTTTGTTTTACGGCATATCAACCTTTTTCAGGTTATTTAATGCCGAATCTAGTTATTTTGAGGAACAATTTTTAATGGAGTATATTTGTTTTTTTTTTAAGTCGGATTCTATTTAACCCATAGTATGGACCCTAACAGGTACTACCACTCCGGGTCAAAGTGGACCTGGGAGCAATGGCAAATAAAGGGTGGCTCCAGACTCCCCAAGCCCCGCAAGGTGGGGCCTCACCATCGGATATAGTTTTAGGTCATATCCAGGACCGTATTATTTGGATTCATCTGACTACTGTTTTCATCTTGAGTGTGATTTTCACAACGTTTCGGCCGATGTAAACTCCGACCTTCTTCATATAAATATCTGAGCAGCATGACGTCATTGTTTTATTTTACGGCATATCAACCCTACTCGTTTTTTTTTAAATGCTTAATCCAGTTTATTTGGGAAAAGGTTTTTTATGCCTCAAGTTCTTTATATATTCAAATACGTGTATGTTAAGTACACATATTCATTTATAGTTCTTTTTTATTAGTGGGGCAGGTTATCTCAATATTCCATAAGAATCTTTCACTTAGTGATACAAGAAAATGCATTTTAAGAAAAGAACTTTAGCCATCAGAAAATTCAAGATGGCTGCCAGTTTTCAAGATAGCTGCAGAAGCAAACCTGACAATTTTCAATTTGGTGTTTGTATCACCAAGTGAAAGATTGTTTTAGCAATCTGCCTGCACTATATTACATTTTCACTCCAAACAAGGTACAGAGCCACTTTTATGTAGGTGGCTACGATCAGGAACATAAGTATGGAGTTAAGCAGCAAGATGACTGCTTACATTACACTTGAACTTCTGCATAACAGTACAGTCGGGAAAACAGGAACCCGGAAGGGAATTGCAAAGACTAGCAGTTCTGGGGAAGAAACTATTAGAGTAAAAGATTTTCTGGCATCTGGGGATCTCTACTGTGTAGGGGTGGGAGTTTGATGCTTATCGGGTTTGTCGGGGGTATTTACGTCGAGTGGGTACAAAGAGCTTGTGCCATTAAAATACTTGCAAAATAGGCAGAGGCATGCAACATTTTATCGATGGGACAGTGGCTGAAACCTAGCTGACATTTTGGAACCAATTAGGTTGGCGACTCTTTTTTGAACTCTGTCCTGGACTCGGAGACTAGTAGCAGATGCACCAGCCTAAATGTGACAACAACACTCCATACATAGGCAAATGGTGGCCTTGTAGATGTACAGGATACTTTCGGGCGTAAGTAACTTTCTAGCACGGTAGAGAGATCCTACCTTTATCGCAGCAGACAACCCCCTCTTCGCTAGGTGGGACCTTTGTGGCTTTCGGGCCAAGATCGAAGTGTAGTATCTGTTCCGGCAGATACTGCAAGCTATGACTAGCAAAGACCAGATGTGGGGGCAACCCCACATGCCTGACCTTTAACCAGCTCCCATTTCCCACCTCTCGGGAGCTGGTCCCCTTTTTCCCTTCCCCCTCCCTTCACTCCTCACATTAAAAATCGGCCTTGTGCCTAATTTGCTCGGTGGGGGAGCAAATAAATACCATCTGTTCCGGCAGATGCTGCAATCAAAGACCATTGCCATAGTGGCAATCTTATGGTTCGTGTAGAGGCAACCCTACTAGGGCCAGCTGGCAAATCACTATCCAGCTCCCATTTCCCACCTCTCGGGAGCTGGTCCCCTTTTCCCTTCCCCCTCCCCCTTTCTCTCCACATTAAAAAACGGCCTTGTGCCTAATTTGCTCAGTGGGGAAGCAAATAAATACATCCTACCTTCCTCGCAGCATATACCCCGATTATCAAAGGTTGGCTTAAACGGCTTGGAGACTGAGTAGAAAGTACTCATCAAGGATCCGTTCTTGACACTCATCCCTACAGGTGCAGGGCCGGGAACCGGCTTAGTACCTGACGGACTGGGGTACGCTGCCTGGGTATCATCTAGGAGGTCCACCATCCCAGGCCTTGCCACTCGGCTTTTGTTGTGGGGCAAGTTTATTGCTTGTCGTCCGAGGCATCCTGACCGGCAAATGCGGACGGGGATGCAATTTTTGTCGAGGCGAGTGTGTCCTTCCTTTAGCAAAGCTTTCCTTTCTTCTAATTTCTTGACCTTGTATTACATATTGCTCTTGTGGGGAGCTATCAAATATCTACCTTCCTCGCAGCAGCGGCGGCAATGCTCTCGGTGTATCTGTTCTAACTAATGTTCCTTGGTTATTTTTGTTTACAGCATATCAACCCTTTTCAGTTCTTTTAACGCCAAATCCAGACATTCTAGATAAAAGATGAATAAATAGTTGAACGTATAAAGAACGTGAATCATATAAACTTTCACCAAAAATGATCGGGTCCGGTATTAAATAACCAGAAAGAGTTGATATGCCGTAAAACAAGCAAGCAAACCCCAACGTCGTCGATCGATAGAGAATCGGGAAGAAAGAGAACAGACTTGACGATCAAAGTGAGTTGACGCCTCGCCTTTTGTTTCCATAGTTTGGGAAGTTGATTTTAAAAGAAATTTGGGAGTTGATTTTAAAAGAAATTGTCCTTAAATCGAAGATAACTTCGTAAATATGATTAAAAACTTAACGGTAATATCCGACCTTTAAGCTAGGACCGAAGTGTAGTATCTGTTATGTCCTTTAACGTGTTGTAAATTTGATTGTAACCAAGATTGCACAACGACTCGTGCTACTGTGTTTAAAGAATCAATTGTAAAAGTGATATTCTCCTAAGGGTTGACGGTTCAATTCTCAGTGCGGGCGACCAAAAATACAATTGTGTATTACTTAGGATCTCTATCCAGTTATGACTTGCGGGACGAGAGCATGCTACTCCCGTGAACTAAATAAATAATTATGTTCGAAATTCAGTCCAGATTCCTGAGTTTGACAGAAACATTTCTGAGTTCGACAAGATACACCTAAAGAAGGTCGAAGGTTACATCGACCGAAACGTTGTAAAAATCACACCCAAGATGAGAACAGTAGTCCGAAGAATCCAAATAATACGAATAATCAATCCTCATCTAAAAAAAATTCAGAAACGTAAGGCTTTAAACTATTTAAAAACTCTTTATTGTTTCTGGTTTCTCTGTTTCGTCCACAGTACATTCTGATTGAGAGACCAGCGGAGATAGCGAGCATGTGGCAAAACGAGGACACAGATGTTCTAATGCATTCCTGGACAACGCCGTCAAAAATCTAAATTATAGCCGGAACAAATTCCGATGAAATTCGCGGAACGTTTTCTCATTATTTAAAGTTGTTACCCATACAAATAATTTCTAACAATATTTAAAAAATAATAAAATAAAAAAAAAACAAAAAAAAAATAACATCAATAAATAAATAAATAGTTTAGTTTTTCAAATGAAATTCACAAATATCATCGATAGTTAAAATATCAGATTGCTTGTTTTACCGATTAGAAAATTTGTAAATAGGGTATTCAGACATATGGAAATATATCTAGCATAATCTATCTATTATATCTATAAAAGTGAGAATGTGTGTGTGTGTGTGTGTGAGAGAGAGAGAGAGAGAGAGAACAAATTCCAAATATCAAACTACGAAAGATCACAGCAACTAAGAAAGATAAAGAGCAGATAAAAGATACAGCAAAACACCGTGGTCGTAGGATACAGCCTTTTCAGGTTACGATGTGGAATACGATGTTTTTCGGTCCCTTGTTAAGGTATTTTCCCCGCCATACGGTGATATTTATAATGTTATTTAATTATGTACATGTATATTATATGCTGTACTGTATTTTATTACTAATTTTTAATGACGTATCCCGGAGTTCTACTGTATTGAGCTGTCGAAAAAGTTCGTTCATTTTATTGAATGTTATCGTTTCGGCCTACTAAACATCGTTTTATATATTTGTTCTTCAAATCCGTGTTTTATGTAGCTAGTATATTGGCGTACGGCATAATCACGTTGACACACCGGTTTCCGTCATATCATCGAAGTTAAGCAACGTTGAGCCTGACTAGTACCAGATGGGTAACCATTTGGGAATTCTGAGTGCTGTATGTGCTTCTGCTTATCTTGGCATTGTTTCCAGTCGTCCTGAATCTCCACTTGCCGCTGGTATTCAACAATGTCGACTCAGGGGAGGTGTGGTTGGAGATTGCGCAACTCTTGCCACAAAAATTTCACGCGCAGGCACCCTTACCGTGGGTATTCATAGTCTGTCAAGAAGCCTTTATGTTGACGTAATTGTGTGTAATAAACCTCTGGGCAAAGGATTTCTGACATTTTTGCTTGTATTCCAGGCTTTGAAATGGAAGATCAAACAAAGCACTACTGACATCGGATTTTTTTTTTTACTATAGAAAATGAAAAAAAAAAACATAACAGAACTCTGTATATGACGAGAATGCCGTTATAGAAAATGTTGGCCAGGAACGTTTTACTTAATTCCAAAAAAGGAAATTTCTCAAAGACCACTCAGACCGGACAAAGATGATCAACACTGACCAAGTGAGAGCTGTAGTTAAAGATTGCCTTTTGACAACTAAACAAATCGCAAGTCTTTAAGATTTCATAATCTAGCATGAAAAATGAATTGCAGAAACAGTTTACACACTTTATGTTTGGTTCCTTTTTTTCTTAAAAACGAACAAAATGTTTAGCAACCTAATGTTATACAAGGGGCGTGCAACAAGTAATGCCCCTAACCCACTTCCCATAGCAATATAGCAACGAAACTTGGCACAGTTATTAGTCTTTCTCTACATAGGAACCACCCAGAGTTATGCATTTCTCCCATCGTTTGATGCAGCTCTGGAGACAGTTTTTTTAGAACACCCCAAGTTGCTCCCCCAACCACGACGTGACTTCAGAAATCAAGGCTGCATCATCTAGGAAACGCTTTCCTTTCAAAAACAACTTCATGGCTGGGAAGAGGTGAAAGTCAGAGGGTGCAAGGTCAGGAGAGTAGGGAGGATGGGGGTTAATTGCACCCTTGCCTTCTTTGGAGTTGGTGAGTCCAAGTGCTTCCACTGCATTGACTGAGCTTTGGTCTCTGAATCATAGTGATGGACCCAGGATTCATCCTGTATAATCAGTCTTTTGAAAAAATTGACTCGTCTTCTTGGCACATCTCCAAATTCATCCTCGAGCACTCGACGCGTTTTCGCTTCTGGAATGGTATGAGCAATATGGGAATCCATCTGGCAGACACCTTATGCATATGCAAATGGTCATCAATGATAGTTTCCACAGACCCTGTACTAATCTTGACGTCTTGCGCTATTTGGTGAATAGTAATGCGCCGATCTTCCAAATTGGCAGCTTCAACTTGACGGACAGATGCCAGAAGGGGAGCGACCAGGTCTGGGGGCTGTTTCCACAGACTTCCGGCCATGTTTGAATTCACGATGCCAGCGTTTTACAAGATCATACGATGGGGCATTATCACCATAATTTTCTTTCATTTCATCAAAAGTTTCCTATGATGTGCGTCCTTTCAAATACAAAAACCGGATCACTGCTCGACATTCAACAGGCTTTATTTCACACCTGACTCAGTTCAAACACCTGTAAAACAGAAAACACAATTAGTTCAGAGCTGTAAGTTGCCACATAACCCGTAGAGATATAAATCATCTCACATGCAAAATTTCAGCTAGATCAGACAACTGGAAGTGGGTCCGAGGCATTACTTATTGCACGCCCCTCATATATCACTATGTACTATATACTTGTTCAAGACTTAGATCAAATTATAAAAATATATTTATGGCAAGTAAGCCACACAAATATTGGGTGATATATAAAAACGTAGACTTTTGAATATTTTTTTTAAATATTAAGAGAAATAATTTTGTACATAAAAAGAAAATTTTCAGTGAAAGATGCTCCACGTTCTGCCCCCCCCCAAAAAAAACTGGCACTTATTAGAATGAAACTCTAGCGTAATTGCACGTCGTAGTGTGTAAATTAAAAGCTGGTGTACCGATCATGATATGTTTAATCAAACTAAAAGCCGGTGTGTACCTTTACACATGTGTTAACATGTAGACGCTCGGGACCCAACACGTTGTAGGCTTCGTCGCAAGAAACATAAGAAAGGAAGAGGAAAGAACTTCAACTTGCTGTTTCAGGCTTAAACAACGCACGTTTATGTCCACTTCTTTAACGTGATCGTGATCCTCTCGAACGTGATCCTGATCCTCGGTCTGCGCATGCGTTCTTCTTTTCATATCTTTTTTTTTTTTTTCGTGATGTCACTTCGCACACACCTCGGCATTTGCATGCAGCTGCCATCCGCGCGTCCACGCTTTGTTACAAATGTAAAGATCACAAGATATGGAATTAAAAATTGAATCAGAATATATCACGAATCCCGGCGAGAAAAATGTCGCAGAAAAAAAGGACGAAAATGTTAATGCTGTTGTAGTGTGTGATTAGAAATTGCTTAGAGAGACAAAAAGACATAAGAGAAAAGTTCCTAGCTTATTTCCGCTTACTCTTTCCTATTCTTTCCCTTTTCACTTCTTTCTTTCTTATCAGAAGGAAATTGTCTTGTCTTGTGTGTGTGTGTGTGTGTGTGCGCTCTCTCTCTCTCTCTCTCTCTCTCTCTCACACACACACGCGCGCGCGTTAAGTTCGTTCAAAAGTTGGCAGACGATATGTAATTTTTTGGAAGAAATTCTTTTCTGTCAGAAATCTTTCACGGCTGAAGACAAAAGTTCAATGAAACAGTTCATTCTTTTTTTTACGGAAATCTTGCACGACTGGTGACAAATTCAAAGAAAACATTTTGATTCTGATTCAAGTTTTAAGTCATTTGATCTAAAATGGCGTCTGCGAAATAAACAAAAAAAAAACAACAACAACAAAAAAACATGATTTTAATATAGCGGTGTGAAGTAAATATTTTTCAACCAGTGAAAATGGTTCACCGGCTTATTTCAAACAACAAGAAAATAGTAATAAGCAGATACCAAATAATAAAACAAACGTATAAATAGGGCTGTGACAACAGTATATTCTTTTCATTGTATTGACTCTTGAGTATATATCCGTTAATATCTTATATGTATCTTATATGTATCTTATATAGACTGATGTGGTTTTCGGTTGATAGACTGTGTCTTACTGTGTCGGATATATACTGGCCTACTTATAAAAGAACGAACTGGTCAACGAATTTTTTTTAATTGGGGGGGGGGCGATAAGAACTGCAAGCATCGGCTCTTGATGAAAATAACAACGGCACACCCAAGAAACACGATTTTAGTACCCCAAGCCGAAAATCATTTAAGCACGATTGCTTTCTCTCCAAGACAACAAGCTTACCTCAAAAGTAAATTTTCCCTCTCTCCAGCCAATTTCTAACCTACTTCAACAGCGTTAACATTTTCGTCCTTTATTTTTCTGCGATATTTTTCTTACCGGGATTCGTGATATCCGTTTTGAATCTGCTTCAACTTTTGATTCCATATCCTGTGATCTTTACACCTGTAACAAAGCGCGGACGCGCGTACGGCAACTGTATGCAAATACCGAGCCGTATGCGAAGTGACGTCACGAAAAGAAAAAGATATAAAAAGAAGAATGTGTGCGCAGACCGAGGATCGGGATCACGTTCGAGAGGATCACGATCACGTTAAAGAGGTGGAAATAAATGTCGGTTGTTTAAGCCTGAAACAAGGAACTGAAGTTCTTTCCTCTTCCTTTCGTATGTCTCTTGCGACGGAGCCTACAACGTGTTGGTCCCTATATCTCTCTCTTTAACTCTCTCTTCTTCACACACACATGCACACACGCGCACACACACACGCACGCACACTCACGTACACACATGTACATACGTACAAAAGAACTTTTTATTCAAGAACTTTCATCCTTCTTAATGAACGGGCCTTTCAAATTATACTTTATATCTCTGAAAAATTGTTCATACATAAATAGGTTATGTTCTTTAACTAATGTTTTCTATTTCTCATTCACAAACCCTGTTGTTAAATTTTGCACTTGCTAATATCGTCCATGTTTTTATACATCTTTTTTTTTTTGTTCGTCGATTTAGCTACAATTACATTTACTGTTAACATGGCCTTGACAATCTCCGAAGACGCAAGTGTCGCCTAAAATACACTATCCGAACAACTATGTTGTTTCTGCTGGGTTTTTTTTATACAATAGAAAGGTTTACCGTCGAATTATTACTTTTGAAAGATTGATCACATGTATGAACCAAGAACCTCTTACCTTAACGTAAATGATTGACTTAAATATTTTCGTCTTTTTGTGTGATCGCTAGGGCTATGACAAAAGAATATTCTTATCATCGTTTTGACTCTCCAGTATATACCCGCCACAGTTAATCAATCGAGAACAAACATCACTCTATCTAAAAACATATAAGATATTAACTGATATATACTCGAGAGTCAAAATAATGAAAAAAATATTCGCTTGTCATAGCCCTAGTGATCACGGTGTTCTGTTTTATCATTTTGGTATAAGTTGCAGGAGAGACCTGTTTAAATTTGCGTGATATCATGCGTTATATTGAGTTGTATTTAATTTTACACACACACACACACACACACACACACACACACACACACACACACAATTCACACACACACTACACACCTAGTTTAATAACTGCATAAGACACGCCTGCGTAGAATCAAAATTAATATGCGTCAACGAGGTTTAGCGTAAAAAATATGATTCAAATTATTTCCAGTTTTGATCGCCTCTAGATAAGATGTTGTAAAGAATGCGTGACTAGACGAGTGTTATGCTGGCCGACTCGGAAATGGCACTGCGCATGCGCGACTGAACCGAAAGCGAGGCCTATACTCATTTACATATGTGTAAGCCTCGGGGGCATAAAAAATGAATTTTCTTGCGTGGACAGTATTTGTTTCAGGATCAAACAGATTCCTACGCGTCATTCGTTTCAGAATGTTTCAGAATTTTATTTATCTGACTAGCCAGGGTGCCCGGCGTTGCCCGGGTGTTTGGAGGTCTGTGTTGAGCAAAAAAAAAAAAAAAAAAACGTTGTAGTAGGCAGACAGGCCCGAACCTGTGACGCGAAGGTGGAAAAGAAAGTGAAAAAAAAAATAACAAAAAAAGAAAAAAAACGTGACGCGTCAGCTGCTGCGCCCATCGCCAAACCGGAAGTGGCGTAGGTTCAAATTAAGGCTAAACAATCGAAAAGAGGCGATGACTTTCGAAAATATCGGCGAAAAAACCGACCCCTTCTTGTAGAAAAGTGCCCAGTTCAGGGTGAAGGAATTAATGTCTTTGGCCAATGTTTTGATATGTGTCGTCCAAAGGGTCGAGCTTCAAAATAATACCGATCTTGTGAAAATCCATCACCTCAGTCGAAAGTTTTTGCGAGACATACATACATAGATACATACATACTTTTAAACAGACTGGTGAGATTTATATTACAGAAGATGACCTTATATCATTTAAACTAAAAAGCCGAGTATAAAATAAAGTTTGTAAAATTTTATGGTTGTTTTTAGCGGATACAAAATTTTATTGAATTTCGTTTGAAAATAATTGGCAGACAATAAAAATATCGTCTGCCAATTATTTTCAGCTCACGTTAGAATGATTGTATTTGTGACATCATTTCATTGGTTGGTTTGAGTCAAGTGACAGTTTTAAATTGTAGACATTGGCAGACGACAATTTTAAGATTTTAGCAATTTTCTATTAGATTAGAAATAGATTTTGACTCGTCAGCATCTGAATTTTTCATTTCCGTGGATACAGTTCTCTTTTTATGAAAATTGTGTTTACGCAAATTAATTAGTTTTTCTCGTTTTTACGATAATTCGCTGTAAGAATGTCCAGAAGATATTTGAATTTACTTTATTTTATCATACCTTTAAAATATATATATAAAAAAGATTAGATAAATTGATTTCTTAGTTATGTCATTTTAAGTCGTACTTTGAGCTGTAGATAATTTTTTTGTGAAGTTGAAGACGAATTTTATTTTCTTGGAAAAGATCTGAGAATTACAAAAAGATATGCTCACAGAGAGCCATTGTTTAATTTTGTGATGGCGATGAAGCTTTAGTTATTTCTTGAAAAGATCCGAGGATCAGAAAAAGATTTGTGACAGAAAGTCATTATTAAAGATTATATTTAAAGAAAGCTCAAATAATAACTATTTTATTCAAAGGAAAAAATATTATCACAACTATCAGTATTAAGCAAACGTTATATTTGGAAAAAGAAAAAAAATGAATCCAAATGTATCTTAAATTTCTTGAAGTATCGGAGAATTGTCCGACTGTTTCTATTTTAGTCAGAGTGATTAATTATTAAAAAATTGTATTTGTTTATCCAAACTATAAATGAATAAAAAGAAAAACATGTCTTCGTATACAGGGTGGAACGATAAAATTGTCTCCCTAGAAAAGACGGCATGATTTCATTTCCGTTTGATGATAACCGTTTTTTTTTGTTTTGTTTTTTGCTACATACCATATTCTAGTTGGCCAGTTGTGTACACATCCCAACAGTGATATTAGCCTTCTATCATGTCTGAAAGGGACATAACTCATGTACAACTCATGCTCTCTACCGATTCAAGCTATTAGAATAGGACCATTGCTAGTGCCCTCAAAATGCAGCGCCGGATTATTACGAATAACAGGGATGTGACCAGAGTGGGGAAAACAAAGTTTTCGGCCACGGTTATATTTTTGGTGTGGTTTCAAGTGAGGACTACATCATACTACCTCATCATACCACCTCATCATACCACCTCACGTCTTCGAAGTGAGATGTGAGCATATACATACGGCATAATCACGTTGTCACACCGTTTCCCATCAGATCACCGAAGTTAAGCAACGTTGAGCATGGTCATTACTAAAATTGGTGACCAATTTGGAAAGACCAGGTGCTGTATGTAGGAGGACGTCGACATCTCCCTGCAAAAAGTTGCAAAAAAGCCTAACGTCGTCATCTCCCCTAACTGGGATATACATGCGACTTGGGGCCGCTTGTGAATTTCATACTCCCATGAAACTTCCTCCTTCGGAGGAAGCCGGTTAAACCCTGAATAGGGTTGGTGCTGCACACACACACACACACACACACACACACACACACACACACACATATCTTCGAAGTTGGCTTAAAAGTCAGCACCAAAGTGTGCCTGGTTGTGCTGAAGAGTGTGGTGATCCCCTGGTGCAATCAGGTGGTCACTGGCACACCCTGGGTGTTGCATGCTCACAGTTTCGGGCCCGTATCGAGGCGGAGATGAAAGCTGAAAGCGGCTACATTGAATAGTTGTCATCTCTACTACATAATCAAGTTACCTGAACTGATTTTTTTTTTCAATATTTTTTTTTAAATAAAGCTGTATAGTTTTATTTTCTTTAGGACAACAGATTTATCGTTTAACATTGGGCTTCATTTTACTTGTGCACACACACACACGCATACAAGACAAAGAAAGGGAAAAATTAGCACCAAACTCCCAGTGATGCACGCGCGTGTATGTGTGTCAATGTATTAATGCGTGACGCATGAATTGGCTCAGGATGCACACGGTCTCTTGTGAGGAGTTTGGTTTATGGTCCACTAAATGGACGCAAGACAGAGGTGCTGACCAGCAGAGGAGCGACCTAGGTCAATCTGCAGGTGGACAAGATGATTCCCCGTAATGGTAGAGGTGCTGGCCGTAGATGATGATCTATTAGGGTTGGATCTCCTGCTCGAACTTGATGTCATCCGTTTATTGAGCAATGTTCATATGAATGAATATGGTGAGACCATTTTTTCGAATATAAACTACCAGTGTCGGCGCTGTTGTCGCAGTGACAACAGAATGACCTTATTTTGATGTATTCGACTCAACTAAGAAATATTGGACCGCGATCTGGACGTGGTCCGGCGAGCGGTCGCCAAGAACTCGGTCTTCTAAAGGGATTAATTCCGTGAATGTCGATTGTTCAGTATAACAAAGGAAAATTGTGACCTGTTATGGATTATCGCAAGCTGAACGACCACGTGGAAGCATACACGGCACGCACCGATATGCGTTCACAAAAACTGAGAAACTGGCGTAGGAAAGGACGCAATGTTGGATTTGAGAAAAGCCTACCCTCAGATGCATGTGCACTGTTTTTATGGCTGTTCAAAACCATGGTGGTGAAGAGGCAGAGATATTGCCTGTTGTATTTATTTGCTTCCCCACTGAGCAAATTAGGCACAAGGCCGTTTTTTAATGTGGAGATAGGGGGAGGGGGAGGGAAAGGGGGTACCAGCTCCCGAGAGGTGGGAAATGGGATCTGGATTAGAAACTGTTGGTATGAAGGGTTGCCCCTTCAGTGACCAAGGTCAGATATGTGGGGTTACCCCCACATATGGTCTTTGCTAGTCATAGCTAGTCTTTGCTTGCAGCATCTGCCGGAACAGATACTACACTTTGATCTTGTCGCCCGGTTCCCGAAGGGATTTGGGCCTGTTGAAGAGGCAGAGATATTGCCTGAATAGGATGGGATTTGGACTTAACGTAGCTCCATCCATTATACAGACGATCATGGAGGCTGTTCTGTCCAAGGATGTGACCGTGGCAGGCGACGTCGGCATACATCGACGACATATATAATAACAACAGTGCGGCGGCTGCAGAGCGAGAGAAACAGCATTTTCGGATGCGGCACTTTGCGATGGAAGCATGGTAGTGTGATTCTAGATGTCCCAAAAGTTGTTATACGCAATGCCATTTTATCCATGTGCTTTGAAACTGGTCGGGTATCTGCCAGTGTGTTGTTTTTCAGGGTGTTCCCACATAATCGCCTAAAATAGTAGAATCTATTTGGGGGGGGACTAATTTAATGGAAAGTGTTAATCTACAATAATATTCTCAAAACAAAAAAAAATCGACAAATGGTTTTTTAAAGCTATGAAATCTATTATTTCACCATAAAAAAAGATAAAAACATCAAAATGGATGACAATAGTTAAGTGTTTCTATTGAATCATTAAAGTTTATAAGAATTTGTATTTTTTTTATTTAGTAAAAATTTTTTTAAGCGAAATCAACATGGTGAGTGTGACTATAATAATAATAATAATAATAATAATAATAATAATAATAATAATAATAATAACAACATTAATAATAATAATAACAATGATAATAACAATAATAATAATAATAACATTAATAATAATAATAATAATAATAACAACATTAATAATAATAATAATAATAATAACATTAATAATAATAATAATAATAATAATGATAACAATAATAATAATAACATTAATAATAATAATAATAACAATAATAATAACATTAATAATAATAATAATAATAACAATAATAATAATAACATTAATAATAATAACATTAATAATAATAATAATGATAACAATAATAATAATAACATTAATAATAATAATAATAATAACAATAATAATAATAACATTAATAATAATAATAATAATAATAATAATAATAATGATAACAATAATAATAATAACATTAATAATAATAATAATAATAATAATAACAATAATAATAATAACATTAGGAATAATAACATTAATAATAATAATAATAATAATAATAATGATAACAATAATAATAATAACAATAATAATAATAACATTAATAATAATAATAATAATAATAATAACAATAATAATAATAATAACATTAATAATAATAACATGAATAATAATAATAATGATAACAATAATAATAACATTAATAATAATAATAACAATAATAATAACATTAATAATAATAATAATAACAATAATAATAACATTAATAATAATAATAACATTAATAATAATAACAATAATAATAATAACATTAATAATAATAATAATAATGATAACAATAATAATAATAACATTAATAATAATAATAATAATAATAATAACAATAATAATAATAACATTAATAATAATAATAATAATAACAATAATAATAACAATAATAATAATAACATTAATAATAATAATAATAATAACAATAATAATAATAACAATAATAATAATAATAATAATAACATTAATAATAATAATAATAACATTAATAATAATAAAAATAATAATAATAACATTATTAATAATAATAATAATAACATTAATAATAATAATAATAATAATAACATTAATAATAATAACATTAATAATAATAACATTAATAATAATAATAATAACATTAATAATAATAATAATAACAATAATAATAATAACAATAATAATAATAATAATAATAATAATAACATTTATAATAATAATAATAACATTAATAATACTAATAATAATAACATTAATAATAATAACATTAATAATAATAACATTAATAATAATAATAATAATAACATTAATAATAATAATAATTACATTAATAAGAATAACAACATTAATAATAATAACAATAATAATAATAACATTAATAATAATAATAATAATAATAACATTAATAATAATAACATTAATAATAATAACAATAACAATAATAACATTAATAATAATAATAATAATAACAATAATAATAATAACATTAATAACAATAATAATAATAATAATAACATTAATAATAATAATAACATTAATAATAATAATAATAATAATAATAACATTAATAATGATAATAACATTAATAATAATAATAATAACATTAATAATAATAATAATAACATTAATAATAATAGTAATAATAATAATAACAATAATAATAATAGCATTAATAATAATAATAATAATAATAATAATAACAATAATAATAATAACATTTATAATAATAATAATAATAATAATAACATTAATAATAATAATAATAATAATAACAATAATAATAATAACATTAATAACAATAATAATAATAATAACATTAATAATAATAACATTAATAATAATAATAATAACATTAATAATAATAATAATAATAACAATAATAATAACATTAATAACAATAATAATAATAACATTAATAATAATAATAATAATAACATTAATAATAATAATAATAATAATAATAATAATAATAACAATAATAATAATAACATTAATAACAATAATAATAATAATAACATTAATAATAATAACATTAATAATAATAATAATAATAACATTAATAATAATAATAATAATAATAATAATAATAATAATAATAATAATAATAATAGCTGAAGGGCGACGTTCTGTGAATTCCAACGGACATTATTATCGCCTTAAAAATGTAGGATATCATTTTGGAGAGGGGTAATTTAGTCGTGGGTGTTAATATAATTTATATACCTGTCTATCTGTCTCTATTTGTTCAAAGTGCATCTCCCCCGAGACACAAGATCGCAGTGAGACGTGAGGGGGGATCAAATTATTGCATTTTTTGTGCATCGTTCTTTTATGGAATTTGAGCCGGTAAAAATCGATGCTAAGAGGTCAAAATTAAAAAATAAAAGACTTAGAAGGCGTAAGTCGACTTAAACTACACTTGCGTACCCTCGCCATTAGATTTTAATTCGGATCCGACGTTGTATATGTAGTCTCGCACAGAAACAAAGGAAAGAAATTCGACACGAGTTTTTTTTTTCAGTTGAAAGAAAAGGCATGTATTAACGCTCATTTCATCACCAGACCACTGACATGTATTTTCCAAACCAGCGACAATATGGTCGCATCCCTGATTTTTTCTTCTCTAAGTCAAGTAACAGTTTCCCAATCCGCAGCTATAACCAGCTGCTATGTCTGCAGCTCGCCCCACGGCACACGGTCGTCCGACAACTTTGTTAAAATTTCAGAGGACTAACAGTTCCGTATTTAAAAGTCCTCGCATACTGTCACGTGGTTAAAAGTTTATCTCGCGCCGACACGTGCTTCTAAGTTGCTGTCGCTGTTGCCGCCATGTGCTTTTTTCTCTCCGCTTTTCTTTCCATCCTTTTTCTTCTGCTATGACGTCACCTCGCACAACAGCTTGGTCATTTGTATACATGAGCTACTGCTGCTAGCATACATGTCAGTGGATTCGTTACACTTGTATGCATGAGCAAATATACGTTTATACGTTAAAGTCGGTCCGGAGTTCTGGAAACAATGAAGTCACTGGAGGCCGATTCGGCATCATCTCGACTTTTGAAGCATTTTTCGCGCAGGAAGTTTATCGAGATGCTTGAAAAAGTGATAATCGGCGGGCGAGAAGTTTGGTGAATATGGCGATTGAGACAGTCTCGTAGCCCAATTCGTTCAGCTTCTGCAGGGTCAGTTGAGCAACATGGGGGCGAGCGTTGTCATGGAGGAGAATTGGTTGCTTCATATTGACTAATCTCGATTACATACGTTGAAGCTGCTGGTGCATTTCGTCAATTTGTTGACAGTACCTCTCTGCCTTAATCGTTTTGCCCGGATTCAAGAAGTTGTGATTGATTAGATCGGTCGCGGACCACCAAACTGTCACCATAACCTTTTTATGGTGCAATTTTGGCTTCGGGAAGTGTTGTGGAGCTTCTTCGGCATCCAACGTCGCCAGTTGTCGTAGAGGATCCACTTCTCATCACACGTCACAATTTTCTCGAGAAATGGGTTGTTTTTGTTGTGCAGAAGAAGCATAGAAGACACCTCAAAACGAGGATTTTTTTTTATTATCGTTCAATTCATGCGGCACCCATTTATCCAACTTTTTTTTACTCCCCTATTTGCTTTAAATGGCGAACGACTGTTGAGTGGTCGACCTTGTGTGGTTTTGCGATGATCGGCTTCAATTAAGACTTTCAAATGGTCGTTATCAACAGCAGTCGGTCGGCCGCGACCGTCTTCATCTTCGAGGCTCTCGTCACCATTGCAAAATTTTTTGAACCACCGTCGTGCCATATGTTCATTAGTGGTTTTTGAGCCAAACGCATCATTGATATCACGAGCTGTCTCAGCAGCTTTTCGGCCTAGCTTGAATTGGAACAAGAAAGTCCATGCTGTCGAAAAGCCCGCAAAAAAAAAATGAATGAAGAGATTGAGAACGGTAACGAATAACAATATTTAATAGAACGAAAAACGCTTCAAAATAATATATAACATGGCCATATATATCAATGAATTAATTCAGAAAGCAAATATAAAAAATAACATATGTGAGAAAACGATATTGTTTATGCAGCAATCTAATAAGAAATACGAAATCTGCATAACTTAAAATATATTTAAACTTATTTTGCAACGAGGCTAATCTCTTATATATATATATATATATATATATATATATATATATATATATATATATATATATATATATATATATATATATATATATATATATATATATATATATATATATAAATAAAATGAACTCATTTTTTCCCGTCGGATTTTGACCTTAATAGGATTAAAAATCAAGATATTTCATGCAAATATAATATGCACAAACGGCAGAACAACATCTGAGGTGTGTTATAGGCTTATTATTTTTCAAATTCCTCGATAATCTTAGATTTCTATACTTTTTCTGCTGATAAGTCACGGCCAAAATCGGTTAAGATCAATGGAAGTGGTAAAATATTTTCTCTCTAATAAATTCCTCCTCCCCCTGCCACCACTTAACACCGTTTGGGGATCGTTCACAAGGAACAGTTGAGAAGAGAACACCGGTTTGGCTTCGTAGTTCTTTCATGTGAAGTTATTTAAAATCACTAAACTAAGCTGCAGTGCTCTGTGGCGTAGTGGTTAGCGTGCTGGACAATTCACATTATATTTTCACGTTCGCGCCGACCTACCGTAATCGTTTTTTTTTTTTTTTTCCTAAACAACTGGAATGGACTTTTCTTGGTGGCCGAACTGTTAACGTTGCAGATGTTTGTTTTTATTTTTCACACTTTATTTTCCTACTTTTACTCATGACTCCGGGTTTGATCCTTCCTACTTACCTACCATAACATTTTTTAAAACTCCCCCCCCCCGTCCCGGAAACAAACACTCGGGCAACGCCGGGTACCCCCGCTAGTACTATATATTGGGAAATATAATAATCAACAGAGACGAGGCTTTAAAAATGATAAATACGAAATCTGTAGAAATTAAAGTATCATATTTAAATGTATTTTACGACTGGGCAACGCCGGGCGCCATGCTAGTCTACAATAATATTCTAAAAAAAATAAAATCAACAAATGTCATTTTAAAGCTACGAAATGTATTATTTCTACATAAAGCAAACAACCAAAAAAATTTGATGAATAACAAAAAATAAAAAAATGGATGACAATGGTTGTGGATTTCTATTGAATTACTAAAGTTTTATAGGAAATTGTATTTTTTAATTTAGTAAATTGATATCAGAAAAGTTAAAGAGAAGTCAACACAACGAGTGTGACTATTAAAACAATGATAAAAAACAATAGTTAAAGAACGAAGCTCTGTAAATTCCAATGGGTATTATCATCAGTGAAAAACAAACAATGGCGGCTTTTTGGAGTGAGTTGTCTGGATTCTTTTGTCTGGAGAAGCACATGTTACCAGAGGAGGCACGGAAAGCACACGAATATAAAGCGACAAGTTAATGCACAATAGAAAGGTGGATCACAGCGTGCTGTTAGGTCTGTTTATATAAAAGACAATCACAGTTCTGGCCCGCCCTTTACTCCCCCTTTTCCTTCCCGGCTCTCCATTACAACACACAACTAAAAAAAATACACGTTTGTCATACAATCACAATGTGCACATAATCCACAGCTTTGACATTGTTAAACACAAGGAATTTTTGTCAACTTTGTCATGCATGGATTAATACGAGAGTCGTCCCAAAAGTAGCCCCCCCCTCTTTTAACTCAAAGAATTGAAGAGCTATACGAAGACGAGAATGGTGCGATTAAAACGAGCGACAGTTTGTGCCCCAGAATATAATTTCTACATAGTTACTACCATTTTAAATGCACTTTTGCCAGCGATGAACGATGGCTGTGTACGGCCGTCTGGAGCGTGCTTGGTCATACGAGAGTCGTTCCAAAAGTAAAGCCTCCTATTTTTTTAGCTCAAAAATTGAAGAGCTATGAAGACTAGAGTGACACAGTTACAACGAATGGTCTGCTTTGCTCCAGAACTTATTTTTCTACATAGTCACTATCTTTCTCACTGGACTATTACTAGCGATAAACGATGGTTGTGCACGGGCGTCTGGAGCGTGATTTGTCATACAAATGTCGTTACAAAAGTAAAGCCTCCTAATTTATTTTAACTCCGAAAGTTGAAGAGCTACGAAGACGAGTGGTGCAATTAAAACGCGTAACCTTTTGTGCCTCAGAATTTATTTTATACATAGTTACTACCAT
This sequence comes from Euprymna scolopes, assembly GCF_053919585.1. Lineage (NCBI taxonomy): Eukaryota > Metazoa > Mollusca > Cephalopoda > Sepiida > Sepiolidae > Euprymna > Euprymna scolopes. The sequence goes on from NC_136488.1 coordinate 135,692,791, forward strand.
TCTAAATGCACTTTACATCATCAACGCTCTGATCCCCAGCTGGCATCAATTGTGATGGATGGCTCTCGTCTGGGTGAGGCCCCGTGTTTTGACAAGCTTCTGGGTTTGACCTTTACTCCTGATCTGAAATGGAACACGTACATGAAGTCTGTTGCCAAGGTCGCTGGAAAGATGGTGGGATCCTTCTACCGCTCCAGAAGATATCTCATTACTGATGCAATTCTCTATCTGTATAAAAGCCAAGTACGGCCAAGGATGGAATACTGTTGCCATATCTGGGCAGGAGCTGCTAAAAGTAGCCTATCCTGCCTTGACAGAGTACAAAATAGACTTCGTGGCTTAGTGGGGGATGCCCTTTTCTCTACCCTGCAACCTCTCCCCCACAGAAGAGACGTTGCGAGCCTGTCCTTGTTTTATCGTTATTTCCATGGCAGATGCTCGTCTGAACTCCAATCCCTGGTCCCCCCTCGCCAATCTTTCACGAAAAACACCCGTCTAGCTGAATCCACTGTGAAAAATTTCCCCCACTCTATATCTGTGCCTAAATCAAAACGCGGATTCCATGAACAAAGCTTCTTTCTGAGAACTGAACGCCTGTGGAACTCTGTTCCGTCTGCCTGCTTCCCTCCGGACTACAACTTGGATGTCTTCAAGTCTAATGTTAACAAATTCCTAATGAACCGCCCCCTTAAGTAAACACTTCAGCAAATATCCTCACTAACGTAATGTACTTGCAGTAACCCTTATCCCTGAGTGGCTTCCGGGCCTTGATAAGTGGTGATCACTGTGTAAAAAAAAAAAAAAAAAAAAAAACTTTTGCCAGCGATGAACGATAGCTGTGCATGGTTGTCTGGAGCGCGCTTTGTGATATGAGGGTCGTTTCAAAAGTAAAGCCTTTTATTTTTTTTAATTCAGAAAATCGAAGAGCTGCGAAGTCAGGAGTGGTCCGATTAAAACGGGTGAAACCACCAAACCAAAATGATTTTTCTACATAGTCACCATCATATATTTTGCCAGGAATTCGATGGTGCATCTCTCCTTCTGATAGCACTAAATTGCCACTGTCCTCGCCATGACGAGGAAGGATTGGGTTGTGGTATAATTGTTGTTGTAATTGTTGTTGTTATCATTATTGTTGTTGTTATTGTTGTTGTTTTTGTTGTTGTTGTTATTATGGTTGTTGTTATTATTGTTGTTGGTGATGTTGTTATTATTTTTGTTGTTATTATTATTGTTGGTGATGTTGTTATTATTTTTGTTGTTATTGTTAGTCATTATTGTTATTGATTTTATTGTTTTTGTTTTTATTATTGTTGTTGTTATTATTGATGTTGGTGATGTTGTCATTATTATTTTTGTTCTTATTGTTGTTGTTGTTATTATTGTTATTGTTGTTGTTGTTGTTGTTATTGTTGTTATTATTTTTGTTGTTGATGATGATGATTGTCATAATCATTCATGATTGTTCGAGGTGAATATGAATAATAAAAACGTTTTGAAGACTGTGAGGCTGCATTTTTGAATGCCAGTTAAACATTTTTGAATGTCAGTTAAACATTTTTAACTGTCAGTAAAACATTTTTGAATGTCAGTTAAACATTTTTAACTGTCAGTTAAACATTTTTGAATGCCAGTTAAACATTTTTGAATGTCAGTTAAACATTTTTGAATGTCAGTAAAACATTTTTGAATGCCAGTTAAACATTTTTTAACTGTCAGTAAAACATTTTTGAATGCCAGTTAAACATTTTTGAATGCCAGTTAAACATTTTTGAATGCCAGTTAAACATTTTTGAATGTCAGTAAAACATTTTTGAATGCCAGTTAAACATTTTTAACTGTCAGTTAAACATTTTTTAATGTCAGTTAAACATTTTTTTAATGTCAGTTAAACATTTTTAACTGTCAGTTAAACATTTTTGAATGTCAGTTAAATATTTTTGAATGTCAGTTAAACATGTTTGAATGTCAGTTAAACATTTTTGAATGTCACTTAAACATTTTATAATACCAGTGACGTATGACGATGTAGACTATTCGTTTGATGCTCGTATTGCTCGTTTAAGCAATAACGACAACAGCGAATATCAGCATATCTCGATACGACCACCTCATGATTCAACTATGTTGTCTCTCAGTAGAAGCCATAGATGAAAAGAACGGCTTGTGTCCTGTGGCAAGAACGTCATGATAACTCGAAATGGTTCTTAGATATAACCAGAAAAAAATATTTCGGAGTTTTCTTTCTCATGAACTAGTTTCACAACCAAGGCTTTAGCGTCTAGCTTACCTTACGATATAATGTGTTGGTGAAAGGCGAGGAGCGTATATAGATTCATACCTTTCTCAAGGATGTTAGTGAGCGCGATGTATTCGCTCTGAAACAGCGTGTGCGTGTGTGTATGTATATAAGTATATATGTGTGCATGTCTGTGTGTGTTTTTTTTACATGGGGGTCACCACTTATCAAGGCCCGGAGGCTACTCAGGGATAAAGGTTATTCGTGTACAATAATCAATGAGATATTATTGTAGTAATCATTAGTATTGGAGATTTGATAGAGTGTCTTACTTAAGGGGCGGTTTGTCAGGAATTTGTTTATGTTGGACTTGAAAACATCCAAGTAGTAGTCAAGTGGGAAACAGGCAAACGGAAGAGAATTCCACAATCGTGCACTTCTGAGAAAGAAGCTCTGCTCATGGAATCTACGTTTGGATTTAGGCACAGATAAAGAGTGAGGAAAATTATTGATAGTAGACGGGTGTTTCTCGTAAAAGATTGGCGAGGGGTGGGCAAAAGATTGGAGCTCAGACGAGCACTTGCCATGGAAATAACGATAAAGCAAAGACAGGCTTGCAACGTCTCTTCTGTGCGAGAGAGGCTGCAGGGAAGAGAAAAGGGCATCCCCTACTAAACCACGAAGTCTATTTTGTACTCTGTCAAGGAAGGATAGACTGTTTTTAGCAGCTCCTGCCCAGATGTGGCAACAGTACTCCATCCTTGGACGCACTAGGCTTTTATACAGATAGAGAATTGCATCAGTAGTGAGATATCTTCTGGAGCGGTAGAAGGATACCACCATTTTCCCAGCGCCCTTGGCAACAGACCTGATGTACTTGTTCCATTTCAGATCAGGAGTAAAGGTCAAACTCAGAAGCTTGTCAAAACATGGACCCTCCCCAAGACGAGAGCCATCCATTTCAATTGATGCCAGATGGGGATCAGAACGTTGATGATGTAAAGATAGAAGCTTGGTTTTGGATGCATTAAAAGTGACCAGCCGCATCTTCCCCCATTGTACCACGCGCTCAAGATAAGAGGAGAGAGAATCAGAGAGAACTTTGTCATTTACGGCCTTTGAAGTGTTGCCATAGATGGTCGTGTCATCAGCATAGATGTCAACGAATGATTTAAGTATGTGTTTTGGAGGATCATTGATGTAGATCAGGAAGAGAGTTGGGCCCAGGATGGACCCTTGAGGGACTCCAACATTAATACTGTGGGCCTCTGATTTCTGGCCATCAACCAGTACTCTTATGAACCTATCGGAGAGAAATGATTTAATGATTGAGTAAACATTTCCAGTGATACCGTAGCTGGAAATCTTGTGAAGTAGGCCCTTATGCCATACCTTATCGAAGGCCTTCGATATGTGAAGAGCAATTACTCTGGAAAGGAAACCTTTGTCAAGAGATTCGCTAATCCTATGAGATATAACTGTAAGCACATCTGCTGTAGATCTTTCAGAGCGGAAACCATATTGCACGTCACTAAGAAGGTCGTTTCTGTTGAGGTGGTTGACTACTTCTTTATTTAATATGGATTCCAACAACTTACTCATGACACACAGGAGACTTATTGGTCTGTACTGAGAGGGAGATGACTTTTACCTGAATTCTTAAATACAGGGCATACTGATAAGGTTTTCCATGGTGTTGGAGAGCACTTCTCCTTAAGGCAACGCTTAAACAGTTTTGTAAGTATGGGGGAGGGGTTCTGGATGGAGCTTTTTCAGCACTATAACTGGAATGCCGTCAGGGCCAGTTGCTTTACTGGAATCAAGGTTCTTGATTAGCTTGGCGACCTCACGCACAGATATTTGTATGTTGCATAGTGTGTTGTCTGTTATAGGAGGAAATACGTGGAGTTGATGGCCTTTGTCGCATAGGGTAGAGTTAGCTGCAAAGTTCTTGGCAAATAGTCTGGCCTTGTCTGATGCTGACGAGATGACCTAAGGTTTATTGATGATAGTTGGGATAGAACGCATGCTTCTGTTCAAAATCCTGTTTGCTATTTGACAGAACTGGTGGGAACCAAACTGCTGTGTGTGTTTGTGTTTGTGTGTGTGTGTTTTCGTGTTTGTGTTTTTATGTTCGTGCATATGTGTGTATGTATGTGTGTGTGTGTTTGTGCGTGCATGCGTGTATGTGTGTGTTTGCGTTTGTGTGTACGTGCGCGTGTGTATGTGTGTGTTTGTGTGCGTGTATGTGTGTGTGTGTGTTTGCGTGTTTGAATTCAAAAAATTTTCTCAATACTATCAGCTGGCGTGAATTACATTATATTTTTCTATGAGAAATTATTTTCTATATTTTATGTACATTTTTGTAAGTTTTGCAGTTTCCGACTTCAAAAACTTTCTAAAAAGTGAAGACAAAAGTTGATAGTTTTTTTAATATTTCGTCAACACTTAGCAAACTCTCTTTGTTTATATTTTCTATTTTTTGCCTTTAAAAAATCTGCAGATGTTTCGGCTTGTTTATTTTGACGAGACTAAAGATATACAAGACGGCAATCGTGTTATGTCTTCAAACTAGATGTACGTATCTAAAAAAATCTATTTAAAAATTAGGTGAAAACTACAAGAAATTTCGGGTTTGTATTACTACTGTACACATAGATTCAAAAAAGTTGTCAAAAAAAACAAATATATAACAAATAAATGTTATCAAAAGCAAGATAAGTTACTTTTCTACTAAACTAGATATATTTTTCGTGTTTTTATTCAATGTAACATGTTTATTCATCTCGAAAAACATACATTGTTTACCGATGTATTGGAAAATTCAAAATGGCGCTCGACTCTCTCTTTAACATGGTAAGTTCGGGAAAAGGTGTTATAAATAATAAACTAGACAAAATACAATTAAAAAACCACCGAATCTATGTCAACCTATGTCACGGGAATATATATTGAGCGAGTTTCTACCAGTAAAGTATGGAAATAAAAAAAATTAAAAAAAAAAAACGTTTACAAATGTTTTTGATATAGATGTACATAAGAATAATTTGATAAGTATGTTTTAACTTAAATAGGGATGGTATAATAAAATTGTGGGGGTCTGCGTCCGCGCCTGGCCTCCATAGAATAGAAATAGGCACAAACTTTAATAAAGACTTTTCATATCTATCTGCGTAAGTATACTTTGATAATTATGTTTCAGTTTGAAGAAATATGGTATAATAAAATTATAGGGTGTTCGTTCGAACCTGACCTCCATAGAATGGAAATATATCACAAAGTTGAACAAAGTTTTTTAATATAGATCCACAGAATATTGTGATAAGTGCTTCAGTGTGAACAGGTATGGTATAATAAATTATGGGGTTTAACTATTTTATTTTTACTTTCATCATATTTTGCTTCGATACCCCCAAATTCGAAGCTATCTCTTTACAACCCTTCATTTTCATAACCTATCATACTTTCATAAGTCAGAGTCCATTTTCTGTAGGCTGTTTTTGAACCCAGTCGAGTACTTTTGCTAGTATATATATATATATATATATATATATATATATATATATATATATATATATATATATATATATATGAGAGAGAGAGAGAGAGAGAGAGAGAGAGAGAGAGTGAAATCAAAAATAGTGACTATTAAAGCAACTTTATCATTCAACAATATTTATGTTTTTACTTATAAAATCACACCCATGTGAAACGTATTAAAATCATATGATATAGAACATAAATAGAATAAAAATATTTTCTAAGTATTTTCAGCTGAAATGAATTAGATGTGACGCGCAAATGTAAAACTTGTGTTTTGTCGTAACTTTGAAATTTGCTCCTGGGCTACTTGAACATTTCATATATATATATATATATATATATATATATATATATATATATATATATATATATATATATATATATATATATATAACGCAAAGTTGTGTGCATGTGTGGCATGGCATAACACATAAACGATTAATTTGTGGCGTGGTCCTAGGTCTGAATAGAAGCCATTTTTTTTTTGCTAATACGTATATATATATATATATATATATATATATATATATATATATAATAAAAATAAATATATAATATTTATTGATTTATTTAAACAAACATTATTTAAGATAGCATTTATGCTTTAGTAAAGGAAAACAAAGGATATATATATATATATATTGTTATTATTATTATTATTATTATTATTATTACCATTTTATCTGCTTAGTTACACATGCTTCGGTTACCGAATCATATTAACGACTCAGTAACTTCATCAGACTTTATAGACATAGTTATTATTGTAAGAAACACAACATTAGATATTAATATCGTTTTTCTAATTAAAATAATAATTTCTATAAAGTCTGATGAAGTTACTGGGTCGTTAATATGATTCGGTAACCGAAACATGTGTAACTAAGCAGATAAAACGCTAATATATATATATATATATATATATATACATATATATATATATATATATATATATATATATATTTGTTCTGCAGTTAACGGTAATAAAAAGTATATATCTATTTGGTCTGCAATTAACTGATTTTGTCGATCAAGTTTTATAGGTATTTCAAAGTTCGAACTGGCTTTTTATTTTATCATATACGTGTTAGTTTTGCGGTTTAAAATGATTTTCATTGGTTCAAAATACGCCGAGTTAACATGTTCCTGTAAAAACTACTTTCTTTGGGAAGTGATCGAAATAGAAAATCGAAATGAAGGAAAGAAAGAAAGAGGGTAGGCAATTAGAGACATTTGCTTTTTCGTGATAGTCGGAATCACTTCACGATTCAGTCGCCATAAAAGAACCAAACTAACCACATTATTATAGTGTATATTTTCAGAGTAACACATTATTACGTAGTAAGCTGCTATTTCGAAATTAGTAAGAATTCAAAAAATTCCGAAAAATGGTTCAGTAGAAAAATAACTATAAATAAAAACATTTGTGGAAGTTGCGATTTTTCCCTGTAAATTTACCCTTTAGAAGTTCGAAATCAGGGGGAGATAACTGCATTCTACGGTTTAAGTTGCTTTGCGCAGAATCCCGTGACACTATCTTTTCATGTCGGACATTTTGCTTTTCTTAATCTACTGCATGCTGCTTTTTTGCGAAAATCAGTTCCAGCACATATTTTACGGCGCCATTTTTCGTAATTTTTGGAATTTATACTAATTTCGACATGGCACGTAAGTACGTAATAATGCCTTTTTTTTCGAAAGTACACGATTGCGTCGAACGACATACTACAGTAAGGTTACACCACAGCATTTTCGCCCCAGCACTTTATCAATGTCATAAATTCTTGAACCGTTATTCAAATTAAACGTGTGTAAAATAACATTAAAAACAAATGTTCCGACATTTTTAGCATTTTTTTTTCAGATAAATATTTTCTTATTATTAGTCGACCGAACAACATAGGAATTATATTTCTAACATTCGAGATGAGGATTGGTAATTTGGATTATTTGAATTATTCTGCAAGCACCCGTGGCGTAACGGATAAAATACTAAGTAAATTCAGTCCTATGTGATACACTTCTCGAGAATGTTCAATACTCAGTGCAAGCGATACTAAGAATACAATTGCGAATTACTTCAGACTTTGGTTTACTTTTGTACCACTTGTCTGTGCGTTGGAGATGCAGTTGTTTGCATAATTCCCAGTATACAGCCCTTCCCACATGGTCGTGTCGGTTCTTTATTCATTTTTGGTCAGTTTACTGCATTCGATTACTATATGGTTTACCATTTCGTCTCTTTGTCCACAGAATCTGCATTTGCTTTTTCTTGTTTTGTCTATCTTTGCTTTGATATGGTTGGTTCTTATCGAGTTATCTTGTGCTGCGGTTCTCAGGGATTCAGTTTCTCGGCTTATGTGTCCTTTTCGCATCCATGCCCAAGTGTTTTCGTTATTTTCATCTTTTGTCATCCTTATGAATATTCCATGTAATTGTTTCTCTTCCCATTTTCTTTCCTCGTTTTATCCTTTTCTCTCTGTTTTCTGTTTTATTGATTTTTTCAGTGTCTCTCGTTGCCATGATTATCCTTACAGTGTTTTGCATTATGTATTTTTCAATTTCTTTTTTGTATCATGCGCACAGTCTTCTATATAAGTCCTCTCCTGCCTTCTTTCCTTTTCACGTAAAGTCAGTCAACATCATCCTTTGGGTGTAGTGTATTGTGCATGGTCATGAGTTTCCTGGTCTTCTGTTTGAGGTGTCTCAGTTATTCTTTGGTCCACCCTATGAACGCTTCTGGGTATCTTACTAGTGATAGTGCCCATGTGTTTATACTTTTTATTAGGTTTCTGCGATACAATTTTGTTTCTAGAAGTTTTCTTGTTCTTCTGAGGTATTCCTTTCCAATTCTCTCTTTCATTTTTGTGACTTTGATGGTGTTTGCTTCCAGTACTCCCAAGTATTTATAGGCGTCTTGTTCCCCTAGGACCCTAATCTCCATTTGTTTGGGTAGTTCCATGCCCTCTGTCGTCTCCAGTTTTCCCTTTCTTATAACTAGTAGTGCGCATTTTTCCATACTCCATTTGGATATCCTAGCTGAAGATCCTGGTAGTGTTAATTAGTGTCTCTAGTTGCTTTTCGACCCTTGCAAAAAGTTTCAGATCGTCCATGTACATAAAGTGGTTTATTTTTTCCTCTGTATTAGAGAACTTATATCAATTTTGGCACTTTCTCAGTATGTTGTTCAAGGGCATCATGGCTATGATGAACAACAATAGTGAATCTGCTTGGAAGATGCCTCTTTGTATGTTAATTTCTGTTATGTGTCAGTTCCAGTCTCCGTGTTGTCATTGCATTTTCAATCATATTGGTGGCTCTGCTTGGTATTTGGTACATTTTTAAGCATTCTATTATCCATGTTTGCGGGATCCTGTCGTACGTCTATTTGTAGTCGATCCATGCCATGACTAAATTCTTTCTCCTTTATAATAATAATATAATAATAATAATAATAATAATAATAATAATAATAATAATAATAATAATAATAAACTCCCATCTTTAAATAACCAAGAGCAGAAGAAACTAAAAACAGAAACAGAGAAGATTAACAAGCTCCTCCCACATATCCCAACAAACACAATCACAGACTTAAACAACCTCATTTACGCAGGCGCCAAAATGGTAAGTATGAATCTCAAATCAGAAAAACAACCGGGGACAAGCGGACCAATAAAAACTGGATGGGAAATAAGACTAGAAACCCAAATACACAAACATAAAAAAGAAATCAAAATGATCAACAGGAAGAAAGCAATGTGGAGAAAACGGAATATTGGAAATGCAACTGGCAGAGAGAGGCTAAACAAGAAACATGAACAACTGGACCAAAAAATAAAAGCAAAAGAAGCGAGATTGAGATGATATAGATATAAATCTGAACAATACAAACAAAACAGAACATTTGAAACTAATAAAAGCAAATTCTACCAAAATATGAACGGAGGAAAAACAAAAACAGGACAACCAAATCCGACAGAAACAAAACTTTACTGGAGCAAAATATGGGAAGAGCGACAAAATCAAAATAGAAATACCGAATCGCTGAAAGACATGAAAGAAGAGTTACAACAAATCGAAGAACAAACAGTGAATGAAATCAGCAAGGAAACCCTACAGAAAACCATAGGAAAAATGGTAAACTGGAAAGCATCAGGGCACGATGGGATACATGCATACTGGTTCAAAAAATTCACAACCTTACACGAAAGGCTAGCCCAAAACCTGAGAAGATGTATACAGGAAGCAAACGTGCCAGACTGGATGACAAAAGGTAGAAACATACTGCTACAGAAGGACACGGAGAAAGGAACTGTCCCCAGCAATTATATGCCAATCACGTGCTTACCAACTATGTGGAAGATACTGACAACACAACTGAGGGAACAAATCTACCACTCACTGATTAACCGTGGACTCATCCCCGAGGAACAGAAAATATGCTAAAAAGAGAAAAGAGGAACACATGATCTGTGATATGTTGATCAAAAGATCCTAAAGGAGGTAAAAATGAGGAGGAAAATATGGCCATGGCATGGATCGACTACAAAAAAGCGTACGACAGGATCCCCCAAGCATGGATAATAGAATGCCTAAAAATGTATAAAATACCAGGCGGGATCACCAATGTAATAGAAAATGCAATGAAAACATGGCGACTGGAACTGACAGCTGATGGACAACACATAACAGAAATTAACATAAAAAGAGGCATCTTCCAAGGAGACTCATTATCACCATTACTGTTCATCATAGCTATGATGCCCTTGAATAGTATTCTGAGAAAGTGCCAAGCCGGATACAAGTTCCCCAATGCAGAGAAAAAAATGAACCACCTGATGTACATGGACGATCTGAAACTTTTTGCAAGGGTCGAAAAGCAACTAGAGACACTAATTAACACTACCAGGATCTTCAGCTAGGATATCCAAATGGAGTTTGGTTTGGAAAAGTGCACACTACTAGTTATAAAAAAGGAGAAAACTGGAAACGACAGAAGGCATGGAACTACCCAACCAAACAGAAATGAGGGCACTAGGAGAACAAGACGACTATAAATACTTGGGAATTCTGGAAGCGGACACCATCAGAGCAACAGAAATGAAAGAGAAAATTGGAAAGGAATACCTCAGGAGAACAAGAAAACTTCTGGAAACCAAATTATGTAGCAGAAACCTAATAAAAGGTATAAATACATGAGCAGTGTCACTAGTAAGATACTCTGGACTGTTTATAGGATGGACAAAAGAAGAACTGAGACAGCTGGACCAGAAAACCAGGAAACTCATGACCATGCATAATGCATTACAAAGAACGATATTGACAGGCACTACGTGAAAAGGAAAGACGGCGGGAGAGGACTGATCTGTATAGAAGACTGTGTGAAGGACACAAAAAAAGAACTAGAAAATACATAATGCAAAATACTGACAGGATAATTATGGCAGCGAGAGACACGGAGAAAACCAACAAAACAGAAAACAGAGAGACAAATGACAAAACGAGAAAAGAGTAATGGGAAGAGAAACAATTCCACGGAAGATTCATAAGAATGACAAAAGATGAGAATAACGAAAGCACCTGGACATGGATGCGAAAAGGACATATAAACCGAGAAACTGAATCTCTAATAACTGCAGCACAAAATAACTCGATAAGAACCAACCATATCAAAGCAAGGATCGATAAAACACAAGAAAACAGCAAATGCAGACTCCGTGGACAAAGAGACGAAACGATAAACCATATAGTAAGTGAATGCAGCAAACTGGCCCAAAAGGAATACAAAAACAGGCATGACTAAGTGGGGAGAGCGGTGCACTGGGAATTGTGCAAACGGCTGCATAAACCCGCAACAGCACTGGAAAACGAGAACCACAAAATTCTATAGGACATTGAAATACAGACGGACAAACTCATCCAAGCAAGAAGACCAGATGTAATGATTAACAAGAAAGAAAAATCCTGTCAAATCGTAGACTTTGCTGTCCCAGCTGACCACAAGGTGAGTATGAAAGAAAAGGAGAAACGAAGCAAATACACAGAGCTAGCCAGAGAGTTAAAAGGGATTTGGATGATGAAGAAAAACAAAATAGTACCGATAATAGTGGGAGCACTTGGAATAATTCTGAAAAACTTGGAAAAAAGAATGGCAGAAATTGGAATCAGAGGAATAGCTGCAAAACTACAACGCCTAACGATAATGAAAACGGCTGAAATATTAAAGAAACCCCTTGAATGCAGACAATAACACAAGACACTATAACGAAGAAGCGTTACAGGGAATGAAGAACACCGAAGCTGTATATCTACAAATTCTACGTCCCATCATGCATCCCCTCCATTGTTTCATCACCGTTCCCCCCTCAATAGAAAAGTGATACCAAAGAGCCAAGCAGGGTCAAGGAGGATGGAAAGACCGAGGAGGGAGCACTGACTAAACCTCTGCTGGACAAGCGCGAAGAGAACTGGGATCTTGGGGAGACTTAGTGCCACTCAAATCCAGTATAAACCAATGGCCACTGCCAGCGAGAAATCAACGGTAAAAGGCTGTTGCGATGATGCAAATTTATTTGCAAATGCTATCGATGGAGGTGGAGAGAGCTGCACGTCTGGGAAGACTTGTTGTCACTCAGCTTCCAGAGAACACCACAGGTCTCCAATCAGATCCTTTGTTGACTTGTGTGAAAGTTCCATGTGAGCCAATAATAATAATAATAATAATAATAATAATAATAATAATAATAATAATAATAATAATAATAACCAACTGACTTGGAGTTCTCACATTCGTCATCATCAGAGATTAGTGATAGATAACCGTGGTTCTCCTTGGAGTCCAAGTGACAACAAGTCTCCCCAGATTTCCAGTAATCTCCACCTCTTTCGGTGATGCCTCTGTTAAGTCTCGAAAGTCAGCAAATCCCCCACTGTCAGGGTAGATTCACGTGTAATTGTGAGGCAAGGTTTGCACAAGCCCAAACTATAACTCTCCTGAATCGGCACTGCTTGAGTACTGTGACAAGGAGAAGTCTAGAACGACTGGAAACAATGCCGATATAATCACCATTTTAAGTGATTTTGCGTTATCGATTGACAATGCCCATTGGTTTTCTCTGGTGTTTGATTGACAATAAGCTTTCCAAGAGCCCAATACCCACAACACTTTTCCAGTGGCGGTCTGATTAGTGCCCACCCTTCCTCGATCTTTCTATCCTCCTTGACAATTCATGCATATTCTGTGTTGCATCAGCAGGAGCTGATGTAATCAGTATTTTTTTTGGGGGGGGAGTTTAAAATCCATTGGTTTCATATGGTGGTGTTTTTTCTATGCTTTTGATTTAGTTCTCTTTGTAACTTCCATGGGACTTGTGCCTTATTTTCCGCTTTCGAGGATTTTCAGCTATTCTACCATTGTCGTTCGTCTTATTTTTCCCTTTGATTTCAATCTTTCCCAGTATTCTCCCAGTTTTTTTTGGGGGGGGCTGTTCCTAGTTCCCCTACGATTATTGGTATCATATTGACTTTCACCCTGTTTCACATTCCTTCAATTCTCTGGCAAGTTTCATGTATTTGCTTCGTTTTTATGTTTCCTTAATTTTCACTTTGTGGTCTGCTGCGACGGCAAAATCTACGATTTAACAGGACTTTTCCGTCTTGTTAACTATTATGACATTTAGTCTCCTTATTTGGATGAGTTTATCTGTTTAGAAGGGGTAAAGACACGAAGAAGGGAAAAGGGACAAGAGGAGAGTCTCACTGACAAACGTAAGAGCATTTTCTCAATAATACAAAACAAATTATATTTCTCTTCATTGAAAAAAACTGCACCGTCATCCCAACAATATTGTTAAATATCCAATTAAAAAGTTTAAAGAAAATAATTTTTAGTCGACATTTAGTATATGGAAAAGTTATATCGAATACATTATTCAAAGAATACGAAATTACTGAAAATTCGGCATATCTGATATAAATGTACGAAAGCTATCCAAGTCAGCCAGCAAGTACCGATATACTGTACAATGACTTATTTCATTTCGTTTTTTTGTTTATCTTAACTGAGACAACCAAGTGGTCGGAAGATCCCAGTGGGGGACAGAATGGAAGAATTTGAGAAGGGAGAATTTATTATTTTTGAATTGGGAAATGGAAAGATTACTTTATGTATATGTGTGTAATTACCAGTTAATGGCGGTTCAAGCTCAATATCGTAGGAAAGAATAGAATTTGACCCGCTCTCAACTGGTAGCGGTGAGAGCACTAAATATTAAGAGAAAAAATAGGAACTTCTTCCTCTGTTGATATGGCGATTGTGATGATGTTTCTCATCGGATGTAATGTAGCATTTATTATCACGAGTTAGTGTGGCAAAACGGGTAGATGTGTTAAATTTGTATATGTTGTTATAGGTTGTTGCAAACCTGCGGTAGTTTGGTCCAGAGGGGAATTTCTGCATTCAAAATATGATATATGGAGATAAAATAATAAACGAATTTAGTCCTTTGAATCCATGATAAACTGCGATATTTATCTTTTAACGCTTGGACAACGTACAACTTTTCTTTTGGAATTAATTTTTGTTTTTCTTTTTTTAAATTAATATTGAATAAAATAAGATTTAAGTATAAATCGTGTTCGTTATTTTTCTTATTTTCTCATATTTTTAAAAATAAGTTTTTTTTTTCCTTTTTTCTAAAAATTCATTATCGACTCAATAATCGTTGTTTGCTTTGCCTACCATATGTGACGTTATATATATTTTAGTTAACAGGCCTTGTTTCTCGGTAGAGATTACTAACTTCAAATCGTGTGTAACTGGTACGTGTCACACTAGCGTATTTATTATCATAATAATGAATATATGGAACTTACGTAGGAAGTCGCTTGTTTTGATGCTTAAAGTTGGCGCTCTCGGACACAATCAGTTTTAGTAAGTCCACCTGTGACGGAATATTCTGCATCCGGAAATGTTCTTCCGTTCCAACAACGAATTCGCCTTTGTCCGATTCGATCTCTTTTGCGGAAGGAATGTAGTCTTCAAAAGAATACAATTCAGCTTCTTCGCCATTTCTACAAATAGAGAGAGAGAGAGAAAAAAAAATCAAATTTCGTGATTGAAATCTTCAACTCATTTACAAGTAAAATAACACTAATTTCCCTTACCCTGGCGGTATGGTGTCCGGCTAAATTGAAAAGCAAATCGAACGAACTTAATATATAAATTACGAAGAGTTTAAAAAAACGTTTCCAGGCTTTTTCATATGGGCACTTTTATTGATAGTAGACACATAATCGTAACAAACCAACTGAGATGGACAGGACATGTCACGCGCATGTCAGACTACCAAAAGCAGTTTTCTTTAGTGAGCTCAAAGAAGGTAAACGACCCTTAAGTGCACCGAAACTGCGCTATGAAGACGTGTTCAAGAGACATTTGAAAAACACAAACCAACTACACGACTGGAGAAGAAAAGCTGAAGATCGGATAGTTCGGAAAAGTGTGGTTTCAGATGCAGCCGATGCCATCAGAGATCAAGGCATTGCTGCTTGGGAAGCAAAAAGAGCGTGTCTACGGGCGCCACTACCCGGATTTCCTGCCATCAGGTGTTACATGGCCGGGGTTTCAGAGCTCCGATCGGACTCACATCGCACCTTCGACACGGACACTAACTGACCTCCGCGCCATCGTCGAAATCGATGGACTGCCCGAGAGACACACACGAAACTCTAGTCCTCCTTTAAAGTAATCTCCTTCGGCTGCAATGCTTTTGTTGTATCGTTCCAACAACTTCTGGAAGGCCCAATGGAAGTCCCCCTTGTGTCAGCGTGTCAATGATCGTCGCCATGGCCTCTTTCATCTCCTTAATTGTTTCACAACGACAGTCTCCAAAGGTTTCCTTGAGCTAACTTAGGATTAGTTTAAAAATTGTGTATTACTTTCACAAATAAAAAGAATTCTTATGCATCTCTAACAACCATAGATTTTTCTTGCATTGAAACATAAAAAAAATGCCTTAGTGAAACAATAGTTTAAGTAATGATTTTATTTATTTAATGAAACTATTATAGAGCCTTATTTGATGTTTGAAACATTTTCACTTCACTTTACGAAATAATGTTCGCAATGATACAAATAAACTTCTATTCAAAGTTCACGCCAACCACGCAAACAACACAGATTCAGATTTCAGAACAACCGTCAACAATATCAGAAGTATACATATTAAACAATATGAATACTTCTCCCAGTTAATATAATCAGTAGAATGAAGTGAAAAAAGTAAATTATCTGTTATCTGTCAATCTATCTGTTTATCTAATCTTCTGTGTATCGATCTATTTATTTGTTTATCTATCTATATATGTATCGATCTATGTATCTATCTGTCTATAGAAATATCTATCTGGTGATCAGTGGACAACAGCGATTTAAAGTCATCTTTTAATAGATTGTCAAACCTTGTCAAACTAGGTAACCGGTCAGTTTGCACCGGAAAGTACCCGAACAGAGACTGAGAGGTGACGTTTCACACGTCACGTGTTTAAGTTTGACAAGCGTAGTGATGAGTTGGGGACGGACGGCTAAACTGAGTCTCCCCATGAGGGGGAAAAAGTCTCAGAATAGAGACGTAGAAGAACCACCCCAAGCCAAGATCGTCGATCACTCCTCTGCTATGACAAATATCTGGGAGTGAATAAAATTTATAATATCTCATATCGTTTTGAGTCATGTTTTGAGTGTTCCTTCAAACCGATTCCAGCTCCCCAAAGGACGGTTGGCGAACTCCCAGACGAAACAATAGCAGAAACAGGTATGTCGTTAATATGTTGTTATATGGTCTGACAGGTACACACCAAAACCACTAGATGAGACGAATCACGGGCCGTAAAATAGACAATAAAGAATACAAAGACAACAGTCCGTTACACAACATAAAGACATACATATGATCCGTTATGATAAGAACACAAAAACACATTTAGAAGTGCCACGTATACGCATTCAACACACCATGATTCAACTATATATACACGTAAGTTTATTCAGTACTGTATATAAGCAGTCTCTGTAAGTCTTCGACAGATTATGGATACCCACGAAGGGATGCCCGCGCGTGAAATTTTTGTGACAGGAGGTGCGCAATCTCTAACCATACCTCTCCTGAGCCGACATCGTTAAATACCAGTGGCAAGTATGTACAGGACGATTGGAAATAAATGCCGAGATAAGTGGAGGGCACATACAGCGCCTAGAATTCCCGAATGGTCACCCATCTGGTACTAACCAGGCTCGTCGTTCCTTAACTTCGGTGATCTGACGAGAACCGGTGTGTCAACGCGATTATACCGTACAATATATAGCGGTCATATATAGACATCATCCCCAATGTATAACAAAAGTCCTATTTGAAAAAAATGTTTACCACCAAAAGTTTCAAAGAAAATATTTTAGTAAGTATTTAATTCATTTAATAACCAAGGAGCATTTGGATGTTTGATACTTGTGTAGAAGTTGTAACCAGACGTAACTAATCGCCCACTCGGCTTTGCTCGGAACATGACTTCATGCGTTCTGGTTTGACTGTAAAATCTGACATAAGACTCCGATCAGTGCGCAGCAAAGAAGCAGACGATCTTTGGGGAAAATATTGAAAAAAAAAAAAAAATCAATGGACCAGCCAGGAGCTTCTCAACAGTTATCTTTTTAAGTTCATGTGGAGACAGAAATTTGGTAATGTTTTCTTTTTTGTCTTTGTCTTAAAACTTATATCGGAAAGCTACCCGGTTGGGTTGGCGAAGTTTCTTCCACATTCGTTGTATCTTTTCACCCGACTTTAACATCGTCTGATGCGACCGTAGAAAAGTTTACCTAATCCTAAGGGAATATCCTCGCTGTCTTAGTTTCATTTAATTTTAAAAAGTCGGTTCCCCTGCCCGACACTACATTAAAAATGTTCATAAAAAATAACAAAAACTTATACTTTACATTAGTTACAAAAAGACCAAAAAATGAAAAAAAAAGTAAATAATACATGAAAAACACATTTAAAAAGGTGATTTAAAAAAAACTGTTAAAAAAATGACAAAAAAAGTTGATTTGTTTATTAGTTTTGTTCAATTTTGTTTGACCAAAAAGTAGTTGAAAAAAATACAACTTGTTTAGTTTTTTTACTTAAAAAAATTGTTACAGGAATAAAACAGAAATTGTTACGGTAGGTTGTTTTTTCCATTTTATTTTTGTTATTGTTGCAATATTTTGGGTGTATAATGGGGTATGATCCCACACAGTCGGACGATTCTATTTATAAACGATGCTGCTAAGAACTGACGAATCAAATTAATTCACGTTCTGCTACCAACCAATCAGAAACCAGAATTGCTTCATAAATATTAAACCTTTTCTGGAGCAATTTCACATGTTCTTTCCCGGGTTTCGACACGGTAAGAATATTTTGTTCTGTGGAACTGTCTACTACAAACAAGTCACCTACCAGGACTTGTGTGTAACAGCGAACCATCTGAAACTGTTCTGAAACTCAAAATGGCTTACACTTCTAGAGTTATATATATTTTTTCTGGGTTATTTTATTATATTTCAATGTTTTCTTCAGTATGTTCCTTGGCGAAAGCCGGCTGTTGACATCATGTTCTGAGCAAAGCCGAGCTGCAGTTAGTTACGTCTGGTAACAATTCTGCCCAAGTATTTTTCAAATAACGTTACGAAATAATCTGCCCAATGATGTGATCAAACTCCTGCGATTCATAAAAAAATATTTCGCCAGCATCAATTTAGTTTCAATTTCCGAAATTACAAAATAGTCGCTTAAAGTATTTAAGTTTACCACTAGAGTGAAACCGACTTTATTTCTTCTCAGCATAGCATAATTAGTACACTTGTGATTGGAAACGGTTTAAAATATGAATACTACTAAATAGCCTTCTATTTTTTTTTTTAAATATATTTACTTTTATATTTCTACGCTTAAACCAGGGTATTTTATATATTTGCCACATTTTTGCTGTATATGCCATTATCACGTTTGACATACGAGTTCTCGTTGGTTCATCGAAGTTAAGCAACATTGAGCTTGGTGTCTACCAGATTGGTGACCATTTGATAATACCTGGCGCTGTATATACGAGGGCGTCGACACCTTTCTCCAAAAACTGCAAAAGCCTAGCGTAGTCATCTCCTCTGACCGGAATATATATGCGACTGGGGATAATATTCCCTAGATACTTTCTTATTCGGAGGAAGCTCGTTTAATCCGATGAGTGTTGCTGAACCCCACCTAACACACCCACCTCTTTTCTCAGCTCACTCAGCTCACTTAGTTTGGTCATTATTAATGACCACTCCCATATTGGCTCAGTTTATTTAGAAAAAAAAAACCCTCGCTTAGAAAGGAGACGGCGTCTCTCTACTGGGCAAGAATAGATAACGTATGCTCTCACCGATCCTTACAATGCAAAAACAGTTTACAGAAGAACCACCATGCACGCTTGAAAGTCAAACGCACGCTTGACGAAGAGACGGATTTCTCGAAATATTGCAACACTGATATGTTATCTGACCACTTGACGCAAGTAAGAGCATATTACATGTAAAATATTATATATATATATATATGTGTGTGTGTGTGTGTGTGTGTGTGTGTGTGTGTGTAAAATTGTACATATATACACGCATTGTTGAATAAATGTGAAACAGTATAGCTTGCTCCACCATTATATCTTCAATTGCTTCAATTTGAGTCTATCAGTTACATCTCTGCCTCGTTCTGGCTCCTGTAAACCTTTTTTTTTTTTTTTCAAACACAGCTGTGTACTGTTCGGCGTTTATTGATGGCTACACATAAAAGTAAAACAACTAACCTAGAAAAAATGTTATCTTAAAAAACAAAACAAAAAAAACTTTTTTTCTAATCTTTTCTGATAGTCGTTATCTTCAAAAGTAAATAACAAAACAATAGTGCGGCTTTTATCAAGGCACAATTGTCTCTTCTCTTCTAAGAATAATAATCCCAACCATTGTCATCTCGGAAGTAAACAAACATGTGTTTAGGGTGGTCCCAGTTTCAAAATAACAGCAGGAAGTGGCCATATTTTTATGAGAAAAATATCTGGGTAAACTTATTTATTTTGTCGGCTCTCCAGCTTACGACCTGAATGAAATCGAGGACCTGCATCAAATCCAATTTTAAGATCGCTGGAAAAATAGTTGGATCATTCTACCGCTCCAGAAAAAAACTTTCCTACTAGCGCAATAGTCTATAAAGAATTAGAGGCGTAATAAGATGAAATATTTTTTACTACACCTAAGAAGGTTAGTAGTTTTTTTTATTGTCGAGAGATTACAAAACCGACTTCGAAATCTAGCGAGGGGTAATTTATTTTTTCACAGAAAGAGAGGTTGCTAGTCTTTTTAAAAATTATTTTTTTTGTCCCCCCCAACAAAAGGAGGGTGGACCTGTAAATTCACCCTTGTCCGTTCGTACGTTCGTCCGTCCGCACTTTTCTTAATAACTACAGCTTGGAATGTTTTGAAATTTTGAACAAACATTAAACATGATATGAGTAAAAAAGTCACAGAACGGATTTTCTGGGAAAACTCCGGTTGTCCCTCCTAGGGGTGCCTTTCGAGTTAAAATGGCTAAAATTGACATTTTTGTGCTTATTAAAAAAAAAATGATGCCTTGGATTTTTATAAAATTTTCTGAAAAGTTGTAACTAACTGATTGCTATATAATTTTGTTTGTCTATACGTCACGATAACTCTTGGGTGTGCCCCAGGGGCTCTTTTAGGGCTAATAAAACACTCCATTTTTGGAACTATTTTACCATATTTGTTCAAAATTTTCTGTGTATGTCTATTTAGCAGTTTTGCATGGTGCTGAACTCAAATTTAAATATGTTAAAGCCTAAAACTGCACCGTTTGTTCATTTTCACCTGGATTTGGCGTCACCCGGGGACTTTTGGAGCTAAATGGGGAGGATGCTGAACTTCGTCATTTTTTTTTTTTTTTGCCTCGGCTTCACTTGTTATTTGAATGGTAGATGCGCCAATCCCTGCCTCCATTTATAAGCCATTCATAGCAAAAACTCTTTTATCTACAACCTCTATAAATATTTTTTCTTTCTTCATCTATGTACCTGAGAATAAAGAGGTCTACCATGAACAAGTTTTTTTTTTATTTTTACAAATACCACCGTCGAAAGATTCGCTAATCCTATGAGATATAACAGTTAGTACATATGCTGAAAATCTAGCAGAACGGAAACCATATTGAATGTCATCAAGAAGGTTATTTTTGCTGAAGTGGTTGACCACTTCTCTATCACAGATTCCAGCAACTTATTTATGATATACTGATCGGTCTGTAATGCGAGGGAGATAACCGATCACCTGGAGTTTTAAATACGGGACATACTAATGAGGTTTTCCAGGGTGTTGGGAAGCATTTCACCTGAAGACAACGCTTAAACTGCGATGTACGTATGGGAGCTAATTCTGGTTGAAGCTTTTTCAGCACTATGATTGGAGTGTCATCAGGGCCAATTGATTCTCTCTACTGGGCACGAATAGAATAACGTATGCTCTCACCGATTCTTACAATGCAAATACAGTCCGCTCAGTTTACAAAAGACCCACCATGCACGTTTGGAAGTCGGACGCATGCCTGACGAAGGGATGGATTTCCCGAAATATTGGTTTGGTTTTTCAATAGCTTGGTAATAACATGCACAGATATTTGTATGTCACATAGCGGTTTTCCAAAGACAGGAGGACATACGGGGGTTATTTCCAAGAACTATTCGTCTGTGAAACACAATATTACATAATTATTTTCCAGCTGATTACAACATGGCGGTTTTAAAGTCCAATGTTGTCAAATTCTTGTAAACAATCAAATCCTGTTCATATTAACCATCATTATCCGGTCCTTTCAGGGTGTTGTTCCTCGTTCGACTGACGAACCCATTAACTCTTATCCTCGAGTGGCCTATCGATCTTGGTAAGAGTTGTCACTTTTGTATGAAAAATAAAATAAATATAAGAGAGAGAGAGAGAGAGAGAGAGAGAGAGAGAGAGATTTCGTTTACCCAGGTTTTATGGAATCCTAATAAACTCCAATAAGTTTCATTACATGATCGAACTGTAACGTAGTCGTTCATATGTAAACATGTCGGAAGGATACAGAAGAAAGGGGGAAAAACTCACTTATTTTTATTTTTTATTTTTTACTCATGTTCTCCCCAAACAAAGTATATTGCCACTTGAACGTACGGGGATGCTATTTGGGACCACGTTTAGGAAAGATGAACAAGATGCTGGTTTACGTTACATTTAAACTTCTGCATATCCGTACAGTCAGGGAAGCAGGCAATAGCAAAGAAATTCCAAAGTCTAGTTGTTCGCGGGAAGAAACTATTAAAGTAGAAAGCTTTCTGGCATTTAGGGATCTCTACAGTGAAGGGGTGTGACTTTGTTGCTAAGCGGATTTTTCGAGAGCATTACGTCGAGGGGCACAAGTACAATGAATTCATCAGAGCACATTCCATTAAAATACTTGTAAAACAGGCACAGCGATACAACTTTGCGGCGATGGGACAGTGGTTGGAGCTTCGTTGACAAAGCAGAATCTATTTGATTGGCGACTCTTCTTTGGAACTTATCAAAGAGGGAGAGATTAGCGGTAGATGCATCAACCCAAATGTGGCAACAATACTCGATGCATAGGCGAATTGTGGCTTTGTAGAGGTACAGGATACTCTCAGGTGGGAGTAGTCTTCTAGCACACTAGAGGGAACCCACCTTCTTTGCAACAGCCTTCATAATGTCCTTAATGTATTTCTTTTTTAACAAAAGCCTTTATATCTGGTATTTCCAACAACGCATTTTTTTCAAAATATTTACAAATTTAATTTCTCCTTCTCTAACCACGTGTGACTTTTTATATACGCTATGTGACGTCACCCACATGTCTCAAACACATGATTTTCCTAACGTATTTCCTCGAACAGTACTTTTCTGAATACCACCTCCCTGTATCGAACACGTTTGGCCTTTTATTTCTGCTGTGGCAATACTTCGCTGGCTTGGTCATTTGCATATCTATATGAACTGCTGCTGTTTCTTCCTCCGGCTTCGACATTTGCATATCTATATGAGCTGCTGCTGCTTCTCCTTTCAATTCCATTTTGTTGGCGCTAAATACGTTTTTCTAACGAACTTTTTCATTCGAATCACTTATGTAATTCTTTTATGAATCCGTTCAAACCAAACTTTTGTGTATAGACTCTTGATGTGGTAAAACCTAAAATCTGCAGTTTCTCGAGACTAATAACAACGCAAAAAATATTCAGTACAACGATCTCACACGTACTATAAAAACCCAATCACACAGCTTTGTTTTTTTTCGGTCTTTCAGAGACAAACACACGTGCGTACAATACATTTTGGACATACCCTTTGGATCAACCTGTAATCGATGGATAAAACACACATTATCTTCCCTTAATTCTATTTCCCAGCAAAGCGCATGCAAAAGTACACAAGTTTATAGGCGCACACACTCTCTCAATAACAAGATAGGGGTATGCTATTTACATACACTTTAATGCACATGGCACCGGCCGAAATGAACACATATATTCTATTATTAACAAAACATGAACGCTACTACACACATTGTATTCATTCTTTTACACACACGTAAACGTACACATCGCCAGCAGAAATAAACAGCTGTACTTAATTAACAACACCTTCCCTCTCTCTGAAAAGTCCACCAATTTTTTGAACACTTACGAACACTTTTTTTTTTTTATAAATAGACTTTGTCATATATATTTTTTTATATTGCTAACCAAGATCCATTTGAAAAAGCCAAACTATAAACATAAGCAGTCTACTGTGTACGGAGCCTTCCATTATTTTTCTCAAGTAATTTGCTCTCAACGTGAGCTTCCGTTTTACGAGGCCCAAGAAATCAAATTCTGGGTGGCCAAATTCCAAATCAGAAATATTTCCTATATCTTGAGTGATTTCTCTTATTTTAGTTAAGTATTACTCTTTTATTCGCACGCATTACAAACATGTAACCCGTTAAACATGCAACCCATTAAACATGCACCCCATTAAACATGCAACCCATTAAACATGCAACCCATTATTCTTTCAATTATCATCCACTTCACACAACGGTCAAGGATTTGCATACAATATTATATCGTCATGCATAGATGATATAAGAAACCCCAAACAAACTAAATCAAATACCCATAACATTAAGTTAAAACGAAAATATAAACAATTGACTTCGACGTGTGAATAGTAATAGTACGTTCATTCATCTCTTATTACAGGATATACATACAAAAAAAGCCGCCCATGAAAGTTTACAATCCTTTCTCCAATCCAACCATATTTTGTATACATATAACATAGCGCAGACGGCTATATGCAGATGCGTGCGAAATGACGTCACCGATAGGGAAAGATAAAACATTTAAAAAGATCACGTTAGACACGTAGAGCAAAGAACGAGATAACGTTCGAGACTATGTAAACGAATGGATGACGTTCGAGATCACGTTAGGAAAGACGATCACGTGCATGACGTCACGGCCGTAACAGTTAGCAAATAAATGTACAACAAGGTGAAGACCCCAGTCTTATCCCAGTCAAAGGTCATATCATGGTCAAACGGGACCAATATAACACGGTGAAAACCGTTGTGTTCACCGATACATTAATGTAGTCCTAGGTAGTTCCGATTTCGGAACACCCAAGAAAATTCAATAGTGTGGTCGTGGTCGCTTATACGATTTAAGAGGTTATGTACGATTTCTGTATTCCTGTCCTAACCAGTGGTCCATAGGAAAAAGAACGAAAAAAACAATAAAAGAATATAAAAAAGTGAACAACTCAAAGTCTCTAGGGAATACGCGTGTCGCAGGCAACGGTCCGCGGACGTTGGGTTGGCCGACCTTCTTTTCCTGCTTGCTTTCTATTGAAAGAAATTAATTCTAATTAATAGCATTCGTTTGTGATTTAGTCACGAATTCTGTAAGCAATAAATAAATGACTTCGGTCGTAAATCTTTGGTTGTTCTTTTATAAAGATTAATAATTAAATAAATTCTGGATAAAATAGTGTTATTTTACAGATGTGAAAAAAAGGAAAAATATATGCGATTTCTCTTCTTTTTTTTAACAACCATGCGTGTGAAGACAGTTACTAAAAAAGAAACTTTTTTCAACGGCCAATTGTCTCTTCTTTCCTCTCTCTATATGGCGATCACTGAATGGGAGTTGTAGCTTGGGTGGAGGGGCGTCTAGACTCAACTCGCAACTGCTCAAAACTTAAACTCCCAACTGGCAAAAATCCGCTCCCCACATATTCTCATAGGAAGTAACGGATAGGTTCAGACGAAGTTTGGGGTTTCAAAACGACAAAATTTAATTCGCCCTGATTAGCTAGATTGGTAAAATCACATGTGCATATTAATTAACTTTCAACCAGAAGTTTTCCCACACAAGTAACTTTGAGACCTTGAACCCAGGGTTATATCCAAGACAAAACAACGGTGCCTACTATTCGACATCATCCAATGGTCTCCTTCAGAAAACAATATTATTATTAAATCCTCTCATTCAGCCGAAGTTAATTTTCCTGGTTTGCGCCACCAAGCAAACAAGTTTAGTCAGAAAGACAACTAGGAGTTGCCCGGGATTGTTCACATAATAAAAAGCTCTAATTCAACTTTAATTCCTGATGTAATTTTTGACCATCACAGGTGGTGGGATCACATTCGCTCTCTTAGCTCACCCAGCTTCCAAAGGAAATGGTTGAGTCCAACCTGTCCATACATTTTTCGATCGTCCCCGACCTATCCTTAATCAACCTCGTAACTTTTTTAGTCGCTGACAGCGATACCTCATCTCTTAGCAACGTTAACAAGCTGACAGCGATACCTCATCTCTTAGCAACGTTAACAAGTTTGTACAGGTTATTTCCTCGACTATCAGTCTACCTGCAAAAGAATCATATTCATGCAGCATGCACTAATCATGCAAAAATTATATGTCCATGCAAGAAAAGGTTATATGTGTATTCTTGTCTAGTTGAAAGCAAAAGTTCAGTTCTAATCAAGAGTGATTACTCGCCTTCGACTTAGTTTTTTTCATTTTATCTCTTCTTGGATTATTGCCTAGTCTGATCCGGGGTTAAACGTTTAGTTCAGTAATAGTTCGTCAAAGAGTCCCTACAACGCAGTTATTCAGTTCATGTGTGAAAAAAAAGAAAGAAACACGTGTCATCAGTCTATGAATATTATTATTTTTTTCAGTTACTTCCCCTTAGACGGTCGTCTCTTCCGAGATCAACGTCTTATTTTTTCTTGCCATAGCAGTTCTTACAGTTCATTTTCCGGCAAAAAAAAAAAAAAAACTCACATGCAATCAGCCTATCTAGAGACGACCATTTTCCTTTTATAATTTTATGAGTTTTTCATATTATCTCAACTTAAACCATTTTTTTTTTGATCTGGGTTCAACGTTCATATAAAGCAATATCTTGGTTCATTCTTCCATAAAAGAAATCATTAAAAAAATTCAAAGTCAATTTTATTTGGTTCACTAATTCATCTCCTGGACCTTGCTGCTTAGGGTGTCTTCTTCCACGTGGGTGGCATCGAAGTCCGCATCTGCTCGGCTTCAGGTGAGTTTTGACAAGGGCCACCCTCGCCATCGGTGTAGGCAACATTGAAGCATTTCTTACTATCAAGCTCTTTCACTCGTTTTCTCACACACAACATCGCCGCTACCAGCATCGCAATCAGAACCGTTATCATGATTATCCAATTTCATGCCACAGTTATCCATTGGGAGAAGACATTTGTCCCATTAACATTCTACCTTCTATCCTAGTTTGCGATTCTCTCAAACTTACTCTATACATTTTCTTTAACATTTTTGGCAATTCGAGTCTTTGATCGACATGTCTCTAGACCACAGGTCTGACATCTTTCAACCTCTCTTGGGTGCGTCCAGAGGGGTACTACCGTCGAGGACTTTAGTCCACGTCCAGAGTTCTTTTCCCAGGACCACATACAATCTTAAACGGCCAGGTGATGTTAACCACATCGTTTCTAGCATCTCCCGCAATTGTTCGAGACTTATGACACTTGGGACCGAAGTGTCCTAACTCCAAGGCGTTTAACTACACCCTTATATGTTCAGTTCACACAATCCAGATCTGCTCAGTCGGCGTTAACCGGATCAACACATGCAACTCGTGGGACGTATTTCTGAAACAATTCTTCTATACTAGGCATTTCTATTTTTGCCTCACAGGAGACGTTTCATATTTCTTCATACCGGACTTGCAATTCGCCAATTGTTTTTCTCAATTGGTTGCAATTGACCAATTGGCTTTCTCGATTTTTCGTAACCTCAAGCCTCGCAAGAACAAACAACGAGATCCCCCCCCATGCGTGCTAGTCAACTGCTGCCTAACCTTACCGAACGTATCGATTCTTTCCTCGCAACTGTCGATCAATTTCTCATATATTCCCCAAGTCCTTGACCAGGTCCATATCTGTAAAGCTATGGAAAGATTCTTTGTTAACTCTTATAGCACCTTCCCAAAATTCTTACTCGGGAATAGCCAGTTTAAAGGGTTCCAAACTATTTCGAAATCATAGAAATTATTTCAACACGTGGTGATTTTTCGTTTCTTTCGTTTATTTTCTAGAACCACTTATTCTAATTGCCTTTTTAACACACACCAACTGGAAACACCTTTAGAACTGATCGTTGGTGGAGACACCCAGGATGGTACGCCGCCACTCCACCAACGCCGAAGTTGCAACTAGGGCGGGACCCTTGCCCGACCGCCCTTTCCCTCCGATCGACGAGTCGACGACTTAATCCAAGACCCCCAACCGTCGACCACGGTTTCGGTCGTATGCTTTGTCGTTAGCGTGTCGATCTATCTATCAACTCAAAGTTCAAAACCTATCAAATAATTGTTTCTTAAAAGAAATTATTAAACTTTAGGAAACCGACCAAATATTCTTCCGTAATTAATTCTTCTTTAAAAATATCATTAAAAGTTCAGAAACCAGAGTTCACACATAACAGAATTCGCTAAAAAAAAAAAAAAAAGAAAAAAAAAAAATTGTCGTAATCTGAGAAATGTATGGTTACCCTGCGGCGAATCCCTGATACGAATTCCATTTGCAGGTAATCTCGATTTGATAGACGATGTCAAACGGAGATCTGACCTGCATAGCTGTTTGATGGAACGGTTTATTATACTGTTTGGTTATCGCAGTTTACGACGTTTTTATTATTTTCCTTCCTTTTTTTACGTTGTTACAAAGAAAAAAAACGAGTTGGAGCTATTTTCTATTTTTTGTCTACTTTGCGACTGAGATTACAACGTGTTGGTGGTTGAGTAAAGTTACACAAATAAACTGCAGTCGATGTATGACTTGTCCACCAAGTTTCAATCGTGAATAGTTAACAGTCTTTTTCATCACCGTTCACTGATAAACACACATATGACATACAGAGTTGTCAAAAAAATGCTTGCGCAATTCCCTTTTAGCGATATCCTGGTTTATGAAACTCATTTATCTAATCACACCTCCTACTGATGAGATGATCGCCAAAATGTCCCTGTATATCATTGAACAGCGATAAGATAAGACTGCTTTAGATTAAGATGGCCTACTTAAGTTTATGAATAATCCGGGGATTGTTTTGATAGGGATTATCCTTGAGATAACCCCACAGATAAAAATGTAGTGGAAGCTTGAAAACAGGTAATTATGAAACTCATTTGAAATAACGCATGAGACGATCGCCAAAGTGTCCCTGAATATCACTGAACAGCGATCAAGTAAACACTGTTGGAGATGTATGACTAACACTTGGTGGACAAGACAGGTATAGATTAAAATTTATTTGTCCTAAATATGGTTTGATCATGAATTTATTTAATGATCGAATATGTGTGTGTGAGTGCGGTATAATCACGTTGACACACCAGTTCCTATTAGACTGGCGAACACTTACGGAGCGACCATTTGAGAATACTAAGTGTTGCACGTGTTGTCTGCTATTTGTAGCATTGTTTCTATTAGTCCTGAATGATTTAGGAAAGGTGTGGTTAGATTTGCTCAACCTTTGCTTCTATGATAGCTACCGTTACACGGATTACCCGTAGTCTCTAAATACTGAACAGAGGTTATGATTTCAATGACGGATCTTTGGCAAAATATTGAAATATGAAAATTTCTTAAGAAAAGATGTCGACAATGTCATTCTAACCTTAACTGTTGGCCAGTAATCCTCCGTGTGCAAAATTAACCAACCCTGGCATCAACTCTTTTTCCGCAAAATGATTGAACTTTCGGGTCTGATCATAAGTGTCGCATTTTCCATTCTTCAATGACCACGTGCCTATCTCCATCTTACTCAAGCCGACGTCTTTTCTGTAGAGAGTAAATTAACACGGCCAACCATTCGAGCCTTCTCTAATGACGTCAGTAATTGAGGGGGGGGTCAACTCAAATTATTACTCTGACATGTTCGCCTTTTCCTTGTTTACGAAGGCTGAATTCCATCAGCCATCTTGTTTTCTTCAGGCTATGAGCCTTCAAAAGCCCAATCAAATTCCTTTTTACCCCGCCTTCTCCTCCCATCGTGAGGATATAAGCTGTTTTTAGAACTACTGCTCAAAACAGAGACGGAGCTCTGGAAGAATCTTTACACCAAAAACAATCATCAAATCTGTACTGAAAAGAAAACATTTTTAGGCTGTTATGAAGGTGGCCACCAACGTTCGTTGCATATGAAAATAGCAGAGAAAGAATGACAAAGTCTATCCAGGCATCATCATCATCATCATCATCATCATCGTTGTCGTCGTCGTCGTCGTCGTCATCATCATCATCATCATCATCATCATCATCATCATCATCATCATCAGTAACATCCATTCTGCATGCATGTATGCGTTGGGCAGATTTTAAAAATGGACTCCCAAACTAACCTATCTCCGTCCAGGTTTTTATGTATCCCTCTTTCTCTTAAATCCATATTTATCAACGCCCCCTCCCCCTCATGTTTTCGTTTGACTTCCCTTGTGAAGCTGCCTTGCTATATCAACTGTTCTACATTTGCGAACAGAAAAACTTTTCAACGTTGCTATATCTCCTTTTTGAACTGACACTTATCTAAACTTTCCAACATCTACTAACCCAAGAACTCACATTCATTCTGTCCATGCAACGTACATCCTCAATCCTCACTTTCAGCCTCTTTTTTTACTATCCGGTTTGTAAAGTCTGTGAACATCTTAATGTTGTTTCACTCGCT
Source organism: Euprymna scolopes (assembly GCF_053919585.1). Lineage (NCBI taxonomy): Eukaryota > Metazoa > Mollusca > Cephalopoda > Sepiida > Sepiolidae > Euprymna > Euprymna scolopes. The sequence goes on from NC_136488.1 coordinate 135,722,972, forward strand.
GCCTACGGCATTTCTTTCAAGCATGCCTTTGGGTTCTCCAGTTTTACCATTGGTCATCTAACTCATCACTCTCCATGCTATTTCTGTCTCAATTCCTATGCTCGTCTAAAGATTGCTTCTGCAAATTTGAGATTTTCTCTGTCCCATAAAAACTCAGTATTAAACAATCACGAAATTAAGAGGTGCCTTCAATAAGTTTCCAGACTTTTTTGTATGACCACCTTTATTGAGAGTACACACACGAAACCCTAGTCCCTTTTGAAATAATCTCCTCCGGCTGCAATGCACTTGTTGTAGCGTCCCAACAACTACTGTAAGCCCCCCCCCCATGGAAGCACTCTTGCGTGAGCGTGTCACAGCCTCTTTCATTTTCTCAATTGTCTCATAACTAGAGCTAGGACAACAGCATATTCTTTTCATTGTTTTGTATCCATTGATATCTTGCATGTTTTTATATAGAGTGATGTGGTTCTCGGTTGATTAATTGGGCCTAGCTGTGTCGAATATATACTCTAGAATCAAAACAATGGAAAGAACAAGCTGCTGTCACAATCCTACTCATAACGACAACTTCTAAGGTTTTCCTTGAGGTTAGGCAATAACAAAAAGTCACAGGGATAAAGGTCTGGACTATAGGGAGGGCGAGGCACTGTCTTGGTGCCCATCTTGGTCCAATAGTCTGATCTCTGAGAACTCTTGGGACAAACTTCGCACAAATAAGTTCCTCGCGAATAATTGTGTGTACAGTTTCCACACTGATATCAAACTGTGCACTTATTGTCTCTATAGACACATCACGGTTCTTATCCATGAAGTTATTTATTTGGCCAATCAAATTTAGCGTTTTAACTTCGTTACTTCTCCCACAACTTTCATCATCCTTAACGTCATCCTTAACGTCATCCTTAACATCATCCTTAACATCATCCGCCCGGCATTTCTTGAATTTCTTATGCCACCAAAAACAACTGATGCTCGATTCATGCAAAATGGTCTAAAATCAGTCTGAAGCATTCCATACGTTTTTTGTGGCATTTTTTCCTAAGTTTAAAATATAATATTTTTGCATATCCTTCTTTTAAAGTGTCCTGACGTTTAGATTGCATTTTTTAAATTCACCAGCTGTGACAATCAGGCGTTAGTAGGTGTATTCCAATTTTTGTTTCAGCTGTTTATTTGAATCTGAAATCATAAAAATTGGTCAGTCATCTCATTTCAAAATTCTAGGACAATTTTAAATGCCTGTACGAAAAAGTCAGGAAACTTATGTAAGGCACCTCGCAGGAGGTAAATATTCTTGTATTTATGATTGGTTAAAAGAAGCTCTGATTTAAACTTTGTTCCGATCGAGAGTCGATACATAGAAAAGGGAGGTGACAGTGATCAAGTGGTTAACGATATGGACTGACAACCTGGGTGATGCAAGTTCGAATCCTGTTCGTTCCACAGAAACTCTTTCACTTAGGATGCTGGCAACCTGTACGTGGTCCCTCCTGTAAGTACCTGATGTCTTTATAGAAAGAATTCTAACTAAAAAAAATGTCAACAATAGAATAATCTGATTCGTACGAAATGAATGAATATTTTAAAAACAACATTCGCTGCGGCTGCTGCTTCCCAGAACGTTTCATTTCCGGATTGATTTTCGCCAACAAAAAATGTGTTTTACGAATTATGTATCTTATATGATTTTGATCGTTAGTCTTTTGGAATTATGGCGGAATTTCTAAATTCCGATTTTTTTCGAATCGATGTATCGATTTTATGCTCTTTGATAATAGTCTGCTCCATCGGCGCAGAGTTGCACCCCTAATATATATATATATATATATATATATATATATATATATATATATATATATATATATATATATATATATATTTACATTATTCCAGAGAAAAAAATGAAAAGGAACTGTGAGTTTACCCTCTATTTCTCTCCCTTATTCATTCTCTCATAAGTCGACGGGTTGATGTTTTGTTTGAAAAAATATTTTCTGTTTACTTTGATATACTCTCCCCTCAGAAATACATAGGCAATTAGTAAACGAGTTTTCATTTACATATTTCTTTTGCTTTCTTCCTTTTTTTTAAAGCTAATTTTATTTTTTTATTTTTTTTTTATATATATATATATATATATTCAGTTGTATGGTAAAATGTCTTACTTGTAATTTTATTTTGTTTATTAATAAAATTTTATTGATTTTTCCATTTGGTTTTGTCTTGTTATATACCGCCGTTATACACATTTCACGGTTGTCATGAGAATAAGTATCTCAAATTCCTTTTTATTCTTCCCCTTTTTTAAAAAAATATATTTTTATGTTTTATACTTATTGTTGCGTCCTGTGTCTTTTTTTTTTCTTCACCGTCCTCAGCGGGTTTTCAGGCGTCACAAATCCCTGCGCCTGATATAACTGAATTTATTGCATTTATACACACCTTCAACATAGATATCGCCGACTAACCAGACCAGCAGTAAAATCACACCTTTTAACTCTAGAGGTCACCAGTTCTCGGAACACTTTATCTTCTAAAAAGCTTCCCCCCTCTGTAAGCTCGCCTTTGAAATTCCGTCCCTGCTCTTTGTTTTTTCGACTGTACCGAGATGCAGAAATTAAATGTAATGTGAACAAGTATCTTGCGACGCAGCCTCCAATTTAGGATGCCCTTCATAAATCTGACCTCCAATCGTAGTAATTTTTAGGTTTCAGTAGTAAAGTATCCTTTTTTGAGGCGAATAATATATATATATATATATATATATATTATATATACTAGCAGAAGTATCCGTCGTTGACTGCGTTCAAAAGCAGCCTACAGAAAATGGACTGTGATTGATGAAAGTTATGAAAAGGAGGGGGTGTAAAGAGATAGGTTTTGATACTCAAAAATTTTACCCTAAGCAAAATATGATGAAAGTAAAGATAATTTTCGCGAAAATATATTTTTTATATTAACTTTGTTTCCATTCGTAGCCAGTAGTTTCCTTACAAAGAGAAAATGTTATATATATAATAATATGAATATAAATGTTACCATAGTCAATAAAGTTACTTTTATGGTAGAAAAGTTCATTGGTTTGTATTTTTAGTAGTTTGTAAAAAAATCAAAATGGCAGTAGCTTTAAAATGGAGAGCTCCGTTTTCAATTTGAAGGAGGGATATCTAAACATTCTGTGTTAACAATTTAAGAAAGTTCCGTCAACGTAAGAAATATTTATAAACATATTTTAATGTTTTCCGTTATTTTGTGCTTGAGGAATATTCGTTTATGGCATGTGTAGTTTATATAAAAATTCATTTAAGTAGTTATCGCCCCAAATTTCGTTTTAAGTTCGGTTCGCTGAAATTATTTCAAGTAAAGAGCATTAAAAACTATTTCAAGACAAAAAAGCATGAACTGAACTTTTATCGACTATGGTAACATTTATTTCTTGTATATTTATTTTTTCGGGTAGTCGTTTGTTGGCTTTTCTGCTGAACACCCTTACTAATTAATATCGACGAAATATCGAAAAACAAAGAAACAAAAACAGTTCGGTAAAATAATGAAGCTTTACTTACTTTAGTAAAATAATACAAAACAGCAAAATGGGATATTAAAAAAAGTAAACACGGAATTACTTTAGTGTTTTAAAGCAAAGAATCGATATAAGTATGAATAAGAAGAAAATGGTGCCCTTTTCAAGCAGAACAGCTTCGTTTCAATTTTACAGTATTGAACGGTGTAGTATTGCGCCGTAGGAATCAGGGTTGTACTATTGTAATGTAACGAACATGCAGAAAGGGTTGTAATCGACTGAATTTCTTCTAGTACACTGACAAAAAAAAAGTTTAAACAGATATATAAATAAAAATAAAAAGGTTATGTAAGTGTTTTTAAAAAGACACGTGATCACGTGAGCAGGATTTTTTCCTTCTTTTGACACGATAACAAGTTACGTTCTTATTTTTTTTTACTATTTATCTATTTATCTACTTTCGAAAGAGTGGAACGTGCAAGTGGAGAATGGAAAAAACAGAGTAATGCAAAATTTGTGTCGAGAATTGTCTAATGTTCCGACTTTTTTTTTTTGCTTTTACCTTAATAAGAACGTGAATTTATGAGATGAATGTATTCGACACAATATCATTCAACTAAAAAAAAATAAATAAAAGCTAACGTGAATTAAGGTTAAAGTTAAGGTGTTATTGTGGACCTTCACCCCTTTTAAAAGACCTTGTTAAACTTTTTGACATATTTACATTCTATGGAGGTCAGGTGCGAATGAACACCCAATAATTTTATTATACCATATTTCTTAAAACTGAAACATAATTATCAAAGTATATTTACGCAAATAGATATGAAAATTCTTTATTAAAGTTTGTGCCATATTTCCATGGAGTACAGGCGCGAACGTAGACCACACAATTTCATTATACCATCCCTATTTAAGTTGAAACATACTTATCAAAGTATTTTTATGTACATCTATATCAAAACCCCTTGTAAACGTTTTTTTTTTCATTTTTTATTTCCATACTTTTGGGGCCAGCCGCGAACGCAGACCCCACAATTTTTATGAACCACCGTTCTGCCAGATCAAACATACCCATTCCTGATCCTCGATAAATCTTCTATCATTATATGTAATCAGTTTTTTAAACTAGTCAACCATATAGGAACCTATTCGTCGCACACACACACACACACACACACACACACACACACACACAGACGTTCAGCTTTATATTATATATATATATACATATATATATATATATATATATATATATATATATATATATATATATATATATATATATTGTACTAGCGGGACGGGGCGCCCGGCTTTGCCCGATCGCAACATCGTAATTTCAAAAGTAAAAAAAAGTGTTTTTGTGCCATCAGTAAGAATCGAAACCGAAAGCAAAACTGTAGCATTAAAAGCTGGCGACGTTACCACTTTACCAACGTGACACGTATACGAACTAGTCAAAAATTCAAAATTAAAAATAAACTAAGATAAATGTACAAAATATATAACGATTTTTTCAAGTTTCATCCATTTTTGACCCCGTTAAAAACTATTTAAACCAGCTAAAGACCCATGCAAGAACGGTTCGTAAAAGATCCAATCATTTAAAGCCCTTAGCGCCGCTCTGCGACTTGTAGTTTAGGAGGAGATAGTGTGAAAATATGGAGATTGGAGACAGACAGACAGACAGACAGACATATAGCAAAGAGGGAGGGGGAGCCCGGCGCTGCCTGGGCGTAAAATATGTTTAAATATAATATTTTGATTTGTCCAGATTTCGTATATATTATTATAGAGTCGTAATTTATAAGGAAAAAGATATTTAGTTGACATCAGCTAGAATAGAAATCGAAGCATTCGAAGCTGGTGACGTTACCACTTTACTAACCTGACACGTATATGAACGAGTCAAAAATTAAAAATTAAAAATAAACTGAGATAAATGTACAAAATGTATAACGACTTTTTCATTTTTGACCCATTTTTGACCTCTTGAAAATTATTTTAACAGGCTAAAGACCCATAAAAGAGCGACCCGTAAAAAATCCAATTATTTGAGGCTACTAGCGCCGCTCTGTGACTTTTAGTTTCCTCATACTCACCTACCAAATTTTTTTTTATTTTAACCCCCGCTAGTTAAACAATAAAAAACAATTGTAAAAAAAAAGACATTTCATTAAAAAAGACATTTCATTCAAAAAGACATTTCATTCAAAAAGACATTTCATTCAAAAAGACATTTCATTCAAAAAGACATTTCATTCAAAAAGACAGTTCATTTTTTTAACCCCCGCCCCCGCCCGGAGTTTTGATTTACCCAAAACCACCCACAGCTCAAAACACCCGGGCATCGTCCGGTCCCCCCGCTAGTTAAATAATAAAAGACAATTGTAAAAAAAAAAAAGACATTTCATTCAAAAAGACATTTCATTCAAAAAGACATTTCATTCAAAAAGACATTTCATTCAAAAAGACAGTTCATTCAAAATACGGTTTGAGCCCGAACAAATTCCAAAAAAGCGTTTTATGATTTTTTTTATTACTGTTATATGTGGGACCAACGAAATCTAATCACCACAAAAAAATCCTAACTATGACGCTATAAAACAATCACAGTCATCGCACTAAAAATTACCAATATTTCCATATTTCAAAGCTGTAACTGTTGCTTACAGAAGAGTTCGCATTTTCTATACTATATATTTTGATATAACAATTCTTATACAAAGTTTTATACTAACTACTTGGACAGGCGAGGTCGTGAGGTCATCAATGGCGTCATGACGTATATGTACATTTTTAAAGATTATAAAATACACATTACATTTTAAAACATATCTCATTACTGAATAACCGTGTCAGTTCAATAGTCACTAATTTCATCATCAGACACTGCTTCCTCACTCATATTTTTACATTGCCTTTCTTATCATGGTCTACATGCCAGTGAGCAGATAAGACTGTGTCCTTTGCAAGTGCACCGAGATGTATTACAATCACCAGAACAGTTGCAGTGAATTATTTTCAGAATTGTCTCTGGCGCATCATCATCACTGAAACTAGACTGTTGTTCTGCAATTCCAATCCCCATTCAGTAGTATCCATGGCCTTACTATTATCCAACCAAAGCATCACTTAGCGGTAACTCCGAAGGGCATGATACTTGCAGGGGAGGTCGATGACAATCGTTCAGGTGTAACAAAGCTTTTGAGTGAACCAGCTTTTTGGCAGAGACTAGAAATTCTCTTTGCAGACAGATTGTCTCCAGGTTTGCCTCTGAACAATGGCATTATCGCTTTACACCCAGCGTCTTCAATCTCAGTTATGTTTTTTTTTAGGTGTGAAAAACATCTTAGCAAAAAACCTCGTAAAGAGCGGATTTTTTCCCCCGATTTCAAAATAACTTCGGAAGTGCCATTGCATCCCGGGAATACATGCAGAAACAGAAAACGGCTGCAGACATCGTATCCAAGCAACTTCTTCATAACCTTAATGTAGTATACTCTTGCAGGACTCTCTTTATGTGAGAAGAAAAATAAAGCTTGTTATCATCGCTTATTGACGGGTGATGACGCAACAACAGCACCACTAGATCTGTATCTCCACCAATGACACTAGTACTTTTTGTTGGATGACATTGACACTTGCTTTAAAAATCTTTACATCTGCACTTCTCTTTGATTGTATTACGTAGCAACGTCTGTCATTCATGCGTTATGAAATTAGATTGATAAGAGGCTGTTTGTTTTCCACACTAAGAAAAACATAGAAAATCCTATTCCTTCAGCAAAGTTAATTTTGTTACTTGTTCGACTTTCGCAGCGTCTCTGATGGGTAATGTCCTTAGTGTTTGGTTCTCCAAAGGTCGCTGGCAATCGTTCAGGTGTAACAAAGCTTTTGGCTGAAACATCTTTTTGGCAGAGACTAGAATACCTAATTGCAGACAGATTGTCGCCAGGTTTGACCCCAAACAATGCCACCATTACATTACATCTAGCGTTTTTAATCTAGGCTATGTTTTTCTTAGATGTGGGAAACATCTTGCACAACTCTTTAATACAGAGTCTCTCTTCAAAACCTTGTGTAGAGCGGGGTTTTTTTAAAAAAAAAATTTCGATTCCAGAAACCGCGGAAGTGGTATCGCATTCCGTGAATGCATGCAGGAAAAAGAAAGAAAGAAAGAAAACAGCTGCAGACATCGTAGCCAAGCAACTTCTTCATAACCTTAATGTAGTATACTCTTGCAGGACTCTCTTTATGCGAGAAGAAGAAAAAAAATTTGTTGTCGTCGCTGATTGACGCGTGATAACGTAACAACAGCACCACTAGATCTGTATCTCCGCCAATGACACTAATACTTTTTGTTGGATGACATTGACACTACGGTCTTAAAAATTTCACATTTGCATCGCCCTCTGATTATATTACGTCGCAAACTTTGTCCTTCATGCGTTGTGAAATTAGATTGATAAGAGAGTGTTTGATTTCCACATTCGAAAGGAAATCCTTCTTCCCGACAACTTTCGTTCCTTCAACAATGTTCACTTTGTTACTCGTTCGATTTTGGCAGCGTCTCTGATGAGTAATATCCTTAGTGTTTGGTCCTCCAATATAATCATCAAATACTATTGTAGCCTTACCATAGTGCGTTACTTTGAAAGATGCATAGTCGTCAGTGATTGAACAATATGTCTTTCCTTCTGACCATTTCAGTCGATGGAGTAGAGAACCTCAGTCTAGAACGTTATGTCCCACTTCTGGTACACCTGCACAATCTCCAGGCATCAATCCTACCGAAAACGTACGGCATTACATCAAGCAACAGCTACGCAATGATAAAATTTCAAATTTGGTAGAACTTTGGACAAAAATTAAAGGGAAGTGGGATGCCATTTCACCAGAGTATTGCCAGAGAATGCCCCAAAATTTGCAAGCTGTCAAATTGCAGATGGGCTACGTTACTGAATAATAACTAGTTCATTGTGTTCCGGTTGTATTTGTATTGCATTAATGTTCTAAAGTAAAATTTAAATAACAATCTTTCATTGCGCGGTGTTTTTTTTTTTTTTGCCTTCTCGATTTGAAGTTAATTTTTAAATTGACGTGAACACTAGGATACTTCAATTAAAATCAAATACGAACAAGTAAAATTATTGAGGAATAAAAGGCAAACCAAATGAAGTATAGGTTCTTTAAACAATTATATTCAATTTAGCTTAAATTTGCGGTTTTTGAAAAAAAAGACAAGGGCGGACTTTCTTTTTGGCGGTACTATATATATATATATATATATATATATATATATATATATATATATATATATATATATAGTAGAAATGGTAATTAATAAAAACCTGAAGAACGTGCTCAATACTGTTGTAGAGCAAATATGCGTTTTATTTTTTATTACCGTATTTTTCTGTTAAGTTACATTATTGTTTCGGCTACACGACCGTTTTTTTGCCGGCATGTAGCTTCCTCAGACTTTTACAGAAATGTTCGCTTATGGTGGAATGACAGAGTGAATGATGTCAGCGGAGGGGTGCGAGGAAAGCGGAAAAAGAAGAAAAAGGGAACAAGGGGGAAAGGTGGGAGGGTGTGCTTGGTATGTCGGTAATGTTTTAGTTTTGGAGTTTAAGGACATTAGGTGGTTGTGGGGGAATCTGGGAAGTTCATCTCTGGTGTGGCTGAGGGCATAGGGATACATGGAGGGGGAGGGAGATATGTGGGGATAGGAGGAGGGGGTTACTTTAAAATTCGAGTCCTAATGTTTAGATTGTTGGCGTCTCGTTGGTGGGATGATTTCTTGATAAGTATATCTTGACCTGTTGGGTGTTCGCTTAGGTTGGGAGGCACGGGGGAAGCTATGATTCGGCTTATCTATTTGATTTTTATTTGTTGTTAAGTGCTTGGAGAGGGTTATATAGATTTATATGTAATATACTGAGTTCGTGTAATTCAGTAAGTTTTCATATACCAATGAGTTTTAAGCAATTGGAAGCCTTCCACATAGTGAATTCCAAAGAGGAAATGTTGAACAAAAGACTAGATGCCATACAGGGATGTCTTCACAGGAATATATTTCTGCTATCACGCCTTAAATGTAACTGAGATATAACTTTTTACTACAATAAGGATCATCGGATGCTAGGATTAAATTTTAAGGTAAAGTTAAATAGCTAGAATTTTTATAATCTAAATGAAGGATCCAGATCAAACATATATTCATAGTTTCTATTATTCTAAACCGGATAAGAAATATAAATAAAGTATAAATCTCACCTAAAAATGGAATTTTTCTCCATAGCGGTGAGTATTTTTGTATTCAGTTGTAGCAGTATTGACGGTGAAATAAGTGATACCCTCTTTAAATCAATAAAACAACAATTAATTTTTTTTTTTTTATTAAAAATTAAATTAGCAATATTGGGGGCTGAAAATTAGTTTAATTGATTTTGTCATCTGACATCTTAAGTTGGTAAAATCCATGCTGATTTACTTATTTCCTTACTTCACTCGCTGTTCTAAATGTTTTTACCCATAAATGCAGGAGTAGACATCTTCTCATTGGAGTGAAATACATTTGTAGCTATTGGGTGGTTTTGCTGTCAGAATAATAATTAGTGAATGTACAATATTTTATTTAAATACCCAAGAATACAACATACGAATTATAAGACATGAGCAGCATAAGTGATTAATAACAGATGTGGGTTAAACCCATGGGTAAAAACCAATTTTTTAAGATATAAAACATAATTTATATCCTTAATTTGTTAAATAAGCCATCGCAGCACGTTCTGGATCTGTCTGATTAAATTAATTACTAAATCATAGACGCCTTCTAGTAATCAATGAACCGAAAACATCTAACGGCCTGAATTACCTCCCTTTAACTGTTATAGGAAATAAAAATCGACCCAGTTTCCAACAGAATTAACTCGTATCAATTGACAACATAATTGGATTATCTCCCTTCATAATTGGCTTTAGAAACGATATGAAAACATTCAAGTAGAATAACAATAAATTTTAAAACATTAAATAATAATAAATAGATTAGAAAACCCCACTCGAAATATTGTACAAGGATTTATATATATATATATATATATATATATATATATATATATATATATATATATATATATACAGCTTTTTTATTTATTCTCATATTCAATTAAACTTTAAACCTAAAATGGTCTTAATCTAAGTACTACAATAATGATAATCTGTAAACATTACTTTCCACTAATACGAAACTAAAATTAATCGTCACGTTATTACAAGGTTGTTACAGCCATACTATATATATAGAAATAAAAATTAAAAAACTCTTTTTATAAAAAATTAAATATTTGGGAAATAAAGAAACAGCGAGATCTAATTTAGGAACTCAACGAATGGGATATACAAAAATTGTTTTAAATGGCTTAGGGTTTTCTGTGAAAACTTCTCATGACTCTGTTCTTAAATAAAGATACGAAAATTAGGCGATATATTAATACTTAAATGGGCTTTTCCGTAGCTACAGCAAAGGTAAATGTTTCTCACATGTTTTTCCCGTTAAGGAAATTTTTCTTTTTTCTTTCTCTTCAAAAATGCTCTATTGTCCAAAATGTGTTTATTCATAAAGTATGAAGAAATGCTCGTTTGGAAAATTTTCAAACGATATAATGTTTGAAATTGTTCGACTATACATGGAAACAATTGTAACGTAAAATGAAATACACTTTTTTTTCCATCAACACCCTGTTTGAAGTCTTGATTTTGCTTCCACAGTATATATATATATATATATATATATATATATATATATATATATATGTGTGTGTGTGTGTGTGTGTGTGTGTGTGTGTGTTCATTTCCTACGAACTCTGAAACGGCTGGGCTGATTATTTGAAAGTTTTAAACAAATGTACTTTATGCGTCTTGGAGTGTTCTTAGATAGTTTGTTTTATCGGAATACTCCTGATAACGATATAGATAGAGATAGATATCACTGGACGTATTCCCGCTCACAAGTAATACACAGAAATGTAGAAATATTGAAGTGAGATACGTACAAACACGGCTGACTATCTCAACGCTTTCAACAAACATGCAAGACAACTCTACAATTTGATTCGTCTAGAGATTGCAATAATTCATAACATCCTGATTCGAGCGGAAATCCTGAAATACACATTTTTTCTTTTTTGTTTCAGACATGATTTCAAGATCCTTGGGATTTGTTTTACTGTTTTCACTAGCACGCCATTCATTTTTACTTTTTTTTTTAATGCGCCATGTTTGTTTTTTTTTTACTAATCGGATCAATGAAACCTGATCCTATCTGTCAAGATGAGACAGCGTTCTAATTTGTTTTCGTTTTTTTACATTTTTTTCATTTTTCCGTTTTTCTTTTCTTTTTTTACAACTTTTTTCTATTTTTCTGTTTTTCTTTCTTTTCCTTTTATTCAACTCTCTTTCTTTTTGAAAACGTTTTCTTTAAAAAAATGCTTAAAACTTAAAAAGACTTCTTTTAAAGATATATTTTCTTTTTTCTTTACAATTTTTTTCTATTTTTCTGTTTTTCTTTCTTTTCTTTCAATTTTAATTCCTTTTATTCAATTCTCTTTCTTTTTGAAAACGTTTTCTTAAAAAAAAAATCTTTAAACAAAGAAAGGCTTCTTTTAAAAATATATTTTCTTTTTTTTTCTTCCTCGTTTCACTCAAATTACCATATGTGATCTTCTCTTACGTTATAAAATCTCGAAATCTGCAAGCGCGCGGATCAAATTTTCTTGACATTTTCGTAATTTATTTTTCGATTATTCCAATATTTATTGCACTGCCTCAAGTACTTTTCATAAATCTATTTCTATATTTTCACATGATTTTTTTTAAATAGCAGATCGTAAGTACAAGACACATTTTACGGCGTATCAACCCTTATTCGGGTTATTTAATGCATAATAAGGCCATTCTGTAAAAGTTCTATGCTTCAAGTTATATATATATATATATATATATATATATATATATATATATATATATATATATATATGATGAAAATAATGGAAATAGTATTCCGACAAAATAGAGAAAATAAAAAGGAACAAACCGTATTATGTGTTCATCAACGTTTCGTCTTTATTTCGAGACTTCCTCTGGATGAATGAGATTAAGAAACCAAAAAATATACCAGTACAAAATATTTGAAAATGTTTCACGTGCACAGTGTGACGCAGTTCTATTTCAGAGAAACGGAAAATTGATGTTGGAAATTCAAAAAGGAGGGGGGATGGCGCTGTTAAAGAGAAGGAAATTTTAGTGACATCATATAGTCGTTAATTTAATTTTAAAACTATGAACGCAAGTTTATATTCTTATTGGGAAAAAACGTTGATGAACACATAATACGGTTTGTTCCTTTTTATTCTCTCTCTCTCTATATATATATATATATATATATATATATCATTCAAACTCAGTAGTGTTTGAATGATATATATATATATATATATATATATATATATATATATATATATATATATATATATATAGTCATGGATATATTTTTTATTTTTGAAACCACAACTTTATAACATAAAAATCGATAGAACATTAACTATAATAATATATAGAAAAGCTGTAAGAATGAAAATATATTTAAGCATACTTTATGACCGAGCTACACTGGGCGTCCCTGCTAGCTTTTGCAGTTTTAACAAAAGTGCTACAATAATATCGGAACATCTCCATTTACGCTGGACATCTACAGAATGCACATATCAATATATCATTCAAATACTACCGTGTTTGAATATATGGTTAAGTGTCAGTTTTAGTCATTTAGAACTGCTTTAAAGCTTTATCGCTCACTCATTTTTCGATCAAATTTCAAACAGTTATTACAGTTTATAAATCACCTCCTCGACTATATTGTCAAAATTTATTGTGAAAAAAAAATGTTCAATTTTCGGTTCAGTAATACAGAAGTTATGATGATTTTACTGGTGTGGAAATTGTAAAAAAAAAAAACGTAAGGAGGTGAGCGACGTTTTTTATAACTAGTTTCCATAGCAACCACGTCGCTTCAGCTACTAGTGTTGCTACTAATTAACTGTTGTTGCGAAAAGAAAAGTAACAAGTGAAACAGGCAGATAGAAAAATGAAAGGGAGATAATTGAGGGGATTTTATTGAAAACAGACGAGTGCCGTACTTATTACTTATGTGTTTATGGGGTAAAAAAAAAAAAAGACTGAAATTAAACAAAGAACAAGTGAATTTACTGGAAGCCTGGAAAAATCATGGATTACGATAGAAAAATGCGAGCATGAAAAGTAATATGGTTAAGCTTAAACATGGAAAAGTAAAGGACTAGTTGTTAAAACCGGAAAAGAAAAGGACAAGATATTCTAGTAGAAAATATAATAAATTTATAACACAAAATATTGCAGCATTCAGAATTTTTTAAATTCAATTTATAACATTATATAATCAATTCTTAATGCTGAATATTTTACGTTATAATTTTTTTTTTTTTTACTAGAATATCTTGTCCTTTTCTTTTCCAGTTTTAACAACTTGTCCTTTACTTTTCCACGTTTAAGCTTAACCATATTACTTATCATGCTCGCATTTTTCTATTGTAATACGAATAATTATTCATATTGATTGGTTTAGTTGTTTTGTTTTACGGCATATCAATCTTTGTTCAGTTTATTTAAATCCTCGTCCAGTAATTTTTGGCAAAAGATTTAATGCTACAAGTTCTTTGTATTTCCAAATATTTATTTATAATGTTCAATTTTATGGTTTGTAAAAGGAAAATTGTTATTTTTGTTTTTTGGCTTTGCAGAACATGATTGAGTTTTGCACACGGAGAGGGAAAATGATAACATCAATGATTGGCCAATTTTAGGTCAGAATATCTGGTATTTTCAGATTTCCTAGCACCAGATTAGATGTCGTACTGCAAAATACTATGATTTCCTTGTTTGTGCCAAATATTCTACATCAATAAAATAAAAAAATGAATCACGTGTGAGACTGTATACCTCCGCCTGACAGCGTAAGGATGAGCCAATGTCTTATCTAGGCCTTATTTCTCCAGATAATTTGAAGTATTCCAAAAGTCATGCCATGAGAGAAACGTTTATAACTCCAAAACCATTTATTTGATCACGAAGAAATTTTTGTATGATGGTTACTGGGATTTCATTGGCTACAATATGGGTCAAGTACCGAGTCTCTAAGTGTTACAGAGCGCGGACGCGCATATGTAAATGTATACGAAGTGCGAAATGACGTCACCATAAGGATAAAATCGAAACCGAAACCAAGACTTATGAAGAATTCTTGATAAAATTATTTTAAAAAAATAGATTATTGGAGTGGCATTTGCTATAATCGAAACCTAAACTAAAACTTATGAGGAATTCTTGGTAAAATTATTTATTAAAAAATATAGATGACGTCAGCTATAATCGAAACCGAGACCAAAATTATGAAGAATTTTTAGAAAAATTATTTATAAAAAAAATTAAATATTGCAGCAGTAAGAATTGATTATATAATGTTATAAATGGAATTTTAAAAAAATTCTGAATGCTGCAACATTTTAAGTTATAAATTTATTATATTTTTACTAGAATATCTTGTACTTTTCTTTTCCAATTTTAACAACTAATCCTTTACTTTTCCATGTTTAAGCTTAACCATATTACTTTTCATGTTCGCATTTTCTATTGTAATCCATGATTTTTCCAGGCTCCAGTAAATTCACTTGTTCTTTGTTTAATTTCAGTCTTATTTTTTGTCCCCATAAACACATATGTAATAACAATGTATGGTACTCGTCTGCTTTCAATAAAGTCCCCCCAATTATCTCCTTCTCGTGCTTTCATTCTGTCTGTTTCACTTGTTACTTCTCTTTTTGAATCAGTAACAATAGTAGTCGCCGAGGCGACGTAGTTGCTATGGAAATCAGTCATAAAAAACGTCACTCACCTCCTTACATATTTTTACGATTTTGATCACCAGAAAATTCATCATAACTTTTGTTTTACGGAACGAAAATTGAAAAAGAAAATTCACAGTATAGCTAAGAAGGTGATTTATAAACAGTAATAATTGTTTGAAATTTGGTTAAAAAAATGAGCGAGCGATGAAGCTTTAAAGCAGTTCTAAATGACTAAAACTGATACTTAACCATATCATTCATACACGGTAGTGTTTGAATGATAATCATAAGATCACTCTTGGCCGCCTTGATATTTACACTTTATATAAATCTTTAATGCAAAATTTATGGTAACTATTACGCCAGTCTCTTTAAAAACTATGTAAAAATGGAATAAGTCGGCCACTTTAACTCATATTCAAATATTTTACTGGCCCTGTCGGTGGGGCATTAGAATACGGCGACTGCCCCCCCCCCCTGCAGAGGGTGAAAGTCCCTCAATGGGGGTCCTGGATATGACCTTAAACTATATCCAGTGGTGAGGCCCCAGCTTGTGGGCTTTGGGGAGTGTGGAGCCACCCTTTAATTATCATTGCTCCCAGGTTCACTCTGACCCGGAGTGGTAGTACCTGTTAGGGTCCCAACAATGGGTTAAATAGAAATCAACGTGAAAACAACAAATATATTCTATTAAAAAAGTTTTTCTTCAAATCTTTGGATTCGGCATTAAATAATCCGAAAAGGGTTGATATGCCGTAAAACAAAAACAACCAACCAACCAACCAACCAACCAACCAACCAATCAAATATTTTAGATTTGTATTGGATTTTTAACTTTTCGAATCATTGCAGTATATTGGGTACAATATAATAATCAAAAGAGAATTGGCTCTATAAT
The DNA here is from genome assembly GCF_053919585.1 of Euprymna scolopes. Classification (NCBI taxonomy): domain Eukaryota; kingdom Metazoa; phylum Mollusca; class Cephalopoda; order Sepiida; family Sepiolidae; genus Euprymna; species Euprymna scolopes. Next base: position 135,739,347 of record NC_136488.1, read on the forward strand.
AATAAATACGAAACCTGTATAAATTAAAATATCATATTTAAACGTATTAAAATACGCTTAATTATGATATATATCAGCAGTCTGCTAGTATATATATATATATATATATATATATATATATATAAAAGTAATCTTGTTTGTCTGTCTGTCTACGAAACATTCTCTACCAAACAAATATGTTGATTTTTGGTTTACAGACTTGAAACTTGATATATAGTGGATTTGAACTTGTGGAACAAATTTGATTCGGGTTTGGGCCAATAAAAGCTGCTAACGGGTCAAAATTGAAAAAAAAAAATGGAACATCGCAGAGGTAAATACACATGCGCAAATATACATTCATATTTCACATGCGCAAATATACATTCATATTACACATGCGCAAATATACATTCATACGTTTAAATCGGTTAATTTGTAAAACTTTACCTCAGATAGTTGCGAATAACGGTGGAATGCTAAATGTTTTGGTTTTGATTCTAGCTGATGACAACCAACCCATATTAAAAAAAAAAATCGAATTCATTACTATATATTGGTACAATATAATAATCAATAGGAAATTGGTTTTAGAATAATGAATAAGAAATCTACGTAAATTAAAATTACATATTTACGACGCGGTAACGCCAAGCGGCCTGCTAGTATAACATAATTTTATGTTCTAAATTTTCCAAATAACTTTACAAAATAATGTTTTCAGTGATGTGACCAAAGTCGTATTCAAATATTTCAGATTTGCATTGAGTTCGATTCAGAGTGATTAGATACCAAGCAAGCAATATTTACTGAATTTCAATTTTTTTTAATACCCCTTAAGCTTAAGCCTTAAATTTTAGATGTTTTCTACGGTCAAAATAACTTAACATAATTTGATATAAATTAGAATAAAGATCCTAGGCATAAGGCTAAGCAGCATTATATTTGGATTTTTATCTTAATACGGATAAATAAAGTAGCAATTATTGATAAGAAGGAAAAATTAATTTTACCTATCCTGGGACGGATATTTTGTTAGTTATTTATCATTTTGAGAGTAAAAAAAAAAGAAAGAAAAAAAAGAAAGAAAAAATTTATGCAATTTATCATTTTATGAGATTAAAAAAAGAAAGAAAAGAAAGAAAAAAAAAATTTATGCAATTAAATTGCATACATTTTTTCTTTCTTTTTTTCTTTCTTTCTTTTCTTTCTTTTTTTTTTACTCTGAAAATGATAAATAACAGAACAAATTTGACATAAAAATAAAATTAAAGGCTTGCCTTTTTTTCTGTTGTTCTTGGCCTTCGGGCTGGGATCAAAGTGTAGTATCTGTTCTGCAGATGCTGCACTTAAGATAATTTGTACCAGTCAATGGAGGGGGAAGCCTCTATACTGGGACAATTATTATTTTTGGTAACCAGAGTGCCCCCTTTTTGCCTACTTTTAGGGGAGCTGGGTTTTACCCCACATTAAAAATGGCCTTGTGCCTAATTTGCTTTGGTGGGGAAGCAAATAAATGCATTAAAAACAAAACAAAACAAAACAAAAAAAGACTCCCACGCAAGTTTGGGTGAGTGGGGCTAGATTTATATATTCTGCTATTTATTTATCATTTTGAAAATAAAAGAATAAAAATAAAATAAAACAAAATAAAATCTTGTCAAATTCACTAAGTCATTTCATTTCGCGTCTCTCCTGCTTAGACAATGTGAAAAAAAAAATCCTCTTTGAACATCACACGGACTTTACTTTTCTAGTGACGTCATGCTTCGAGGTAAGAAAAAAGAAAAAAAAGGAAAATGCAAACTGACTTCATGCCTGAAGACGACGTATATCGTCGAAACTAAGTTGATTTTAAATAAATACAGGTTTGTTAAAAAAAAAAAAAAATTGCGTTGTATCAACTTATCAACTTTCGATTCAATAATCAAAATGTTGTTTTTAGAACATGTGTTTCGAACATTTAAGGTTTGCGTGTAATAATTACTGATTTAGTTAAGGTTTGGGGCACAAACTAACCAGGATACTTGACTTTTGTTTTAAACATTTAATTCAAACTAGACATCACTTTTAATTAGACATTTTTATGTCGGACGTCAGACAAATAAAATAAAACAAAAGTGTCACGCTCGTAAACATATGTCAGCAGCTTTGAAATGTATTAATGATCTCCTCCCTCTCTCTCTCTCTCTCACACACACACACACACACACACACATATATATACACACATATTTATATATATATATATATATATATATATATATATATATATATATAAAGCTGAATATGTGTGTGTGTGTGTGTGTGTGTGTGTGTGTCTGGTCACGAATAGGCTCCTATATGGTTGACTATTTTAAAAAACTGATTACATATAATGATAGATGTATCGAGACATAGGAATGGGTATGTTTGATCTGGCAGAGCGGTGGTTCATTAAAATTGTGGGGTCTGCGTTCACGCCTGCTCCACAAAGTATGGAAATAAAAAATTAAAAAGTTTAAAAAAAAAACCTTTACAAGGGTTTTTGATATAGATGTACATTAGAATACTTTTATAAGTATGTTTTAACTTAAATAGGGATGGTATAATAAAATTGTGGGGTCTGCATTCGCGTCTGGCCTCCATAGAATGGAAATAGGCACAAACTTTAATAAAGACTTTTCATATCTATCTGCATAAGTACACTTTGATAATTATGTTTCAGTTTGAAGAAATATGGTATAATGAAATGATGGGGTGTTCTTTCGCACCTGATCTCCATAGTATTATGTCACAAAGTTTAACAAGGTTTTTTGATATAGATCCACAGAATATTGCAATAAGTGTTTCAGTGTGAACAGGTATGGTATAATAAATTATGGGGGTTATCTATTTTATTTTTACTTTCATCATATTTTGCTTTGGTTTCGATACCCTCAAATTCAACCCAAATTTACAACCGTTCCTTTTCATAACCTATCATACTTTCATAAATCAGAGTCCATTTTCTGTCGTCTGTTTTTGAACCCAGCAAACGACGGGTACTTTTGCTAGTATATATATATATATATATATATATATATATATATATATATATATATATATATATATATATATATATATATACGCATCAAGTTTTACTATGGAAATGTTGATTTAATTTGAATAAAATAATATACGCATCAAGTGCGCTTGAAAGCCAAATAACCACACAATATTAGGAAATGAACAAATATTTTGCTTGGAATTCTGAATTTTTTAGATGAAATGTGTATGGTTGTGTTATTTGATTAATCAGGCTATTATTCTCATATTGAGTCTTATTAGTACAACGTTTCGGTCGCTGCAACCTGCGACCTTCTTCGGGTGTTGAGAACATGCTGATTCATAACCCGTACTAATCAGAGCTTCGTGACATCCGTATACCGGAAGCCAACCTTTATAGGACAATACCTTAACTTTAACTTCTTGCCTTTCTTGATTTGGCTTTCAAGCGCACTTGATGTGTATTTTATTTCATTCAAATTAAATCAACGTTTCTATTATGTAACTCACACCCTTGACGTTCATCTCGCGTTGCCAACGCACAGTTCCAACATTTCAAAATACAACCGCTGAGAGACAACGTGCGGATCTTTCTTTCTCCAACTTTACAACATGGCAAGAAAGAAGAAGAGAGAAAAAAATGAAAGAAAACAACATACTGAGAATAGAGTTTAACTCTGAAATATGTTTAAATTATAAATTTCAAACAAGTAAAATATTTGTTTATTTTCCTAATATTGCGTTGTGATTTGGCTTTCAAACGCACTTGATGCGTATTTTATTTTATTCAAATTAAATCAATGTTTCTATAACGGAACTCTCTCTCTCTCTCTCTCTCTCTCTCTCTTACACACACACACACACACACACACACACACACACATATATATATATATATATATATATATATATATATATATATATATATATATATATATATATATATCCCCAAAACTTCTGGTCTTGTTAGAGGGGAGACTAAAGCTTGCTGCTCTGGTTTCAAATAATCCGAAATGACAGCAAGGGGAGACTTGATTCTAAATATTTCTTATGTTATATCTCCCCTCTTTTAGAAATAGGGTACGATTATGAATATCTCCCGTATCAAATAATCTTTATACACCGTGAAATTTACTTTATGCATGCAAACCGAAGAGGGGAGATATAACATATGGGAAATATTTGGCATCAAATCTCCCATTGCTGTTATTTCAGATCATTTTAAACCATAACAGCAAATTTTAGTCTCCCCTCCATCAAGGCCGGAGGTTTTGGGGAAATATCAGATATTTTGTAATTTATATACAAAACTAGGAAAACAAATGACTATGATCGAAACATTTTATGGCTAGAAAAAAGTGCAATAAAGTGGGCTCTTGATGACGAAGGATCTCCTTAATGTACGATCTTAAAGGGCAAATGTCACATGGTCCACTACACATGCCCGACTATAATTAAGGTCATTACCTTTCCAACAAGCCTTCATTTGTTCAATTCTTATTAATAGTAGCTTAGATTTGGAACATAAAATTGCCAAAAAAGATCATATATATATATATATATATATATATATATATATATATATATATATATATATATGTGTGTGTGTGTGTGTGTGTGTGTGTGTGTGTGTGTGTGTATGTATATATATATATATGTATATATATATATATATATATATATATATATATATATTTGTTTACTGTTTTTTCGGAAAGAATTTCAACAAAGTGCTCGATTACAAAGAAGAACCTTTTTCAATATAAGAGCTTAATATTTATTTATTTATTTAACATTGTACAGAAGGTCAGAAAAACATTGGTACCGTCGGTTTAAAACCGAACATAAGTGGGATCAGTTAATGGTAAATCGGAGATAAAGTTAGGTTCTCGTCAGCCATGTTGTTTGTTTGCCTGACGAGAGCCTAACTTTATTTACAATTTACCAATAACTGGTCTGGTCACCCCTTATGTTAGGCTTGAAACCGACGGTACCAATGTTTTTCTGACCTTCTGTACAATTTTAAATATTTATATACATATATATATATATATATATATATATATATATATATATATATATATATATATATATATATATATACATACATTCGTAACCAATTTGAATATTGAAATGTTCATATCTTTAGCTCTATGGGACGAAACTCCATGACAATTTGCAGGCTTTTTCTAGACTATAATACCATTCTATGGTTAAAAGTTTATGACAATTGGTTAAAAAGAACATATATTTTCAAACCAATAAAATATGCCCAAATTAGCCTACATTTGTATATACAGTGTGCTGGCAGGCCAGCTTTAGTTGTTTTGCTTTGGGATGAATTTTGCTTATGGTTTTTTTTTCTAAATTTCTCCACTGTAGCTTTGCCAAGCCATTATTGCATATATATATATATATATATATATATATATATATATATATATATATATATATATATATATATATATATAAAAATTACAATTAAATTTACCAAAATGATCCAAGATGGTAAAATTAAAGTATATTATAAATATTAAAGAAGTAATATTTATAAAGTTACCTCAGCCAGATGTAAAAGCTCGATAAAACCAAATAGGGGATAGAGCTTATAATACGTGCAAACAGTTAATAAAACATGTTAAAAAAACACTTTGAAATGAGTTAAAAACATATTTAATCTGAAAAGGAAACACCAGATAAGTGGATAGTCATTTATCCGCGGAGTTTCGAAGAAATACTTTACTTCTCATCAGAGGGTAGGAATTAGCAAAATGCGGGATCGGATTTTGCATGCAATGTATATATATATATATATATATATATATATATATATATATATATATATATATATATATATATATATATATGTACTGCGCCGAGTCGTAGAAATTTCTACGCTGGTATCTGGGGATGCATTAATTCACTGGGAGGATGCATCCCCAGTCTTCGTTAAGATATGCATCTAGGAGAAGGAAACTCCTATGTAAAAACCTGCGGTCTACTGTATATTCTGTCCTGTGGCAGTCATCTGCACTGACAAAGGTTAGCAGTAATATCAAAAAGTGTGGTTGGTTCTACACAAAGCCTTCACCACTATAAACAAATCATCTGTGTGAATTTCCGAGCAACTTAGTTGTTGTGGTGGAACCTCATATGTCGAAATCGACGAGACAGTCCATATATATCATATTTCTTTTAGCTTGTTCGTTTCTTTGTATTTTCATTTAACTTTGTATGGGCCTTTTTATAATAAGGTGTAGCGAACTAAGTATTATAGCATCTGTTCGATGCACAGTCAGGGATTAATTGGGATTACTCGGTATTAATAGGAATTAGTATCTAATACACACAAATTTAACCATATTCAACAATTAATTTGATACAAAGCACTTGTTTTAAGTCAACGTTATTAACGGGGGAAAAATAACCTTATGTTTATGTGTATTTTTTAGAGCTTTAAACCTTTGTTTTTATCATATTGTTGGATTTTTTAAATCCTATTTTAAGTATGTCTATGTGTTGTAAATGTGTGTGATGTTTGTATGTTCCCTAAAAAAAAAGAAAGATTAGAGAATCTACATAACATCTGAAAGTGCATTCTCATGTGCAATTTATTGGGGAAGACAATGGAAGCGTTCCTGAATCTTTATGTGCATCCATAAAGGTGTCGATGCCTCCATTCAGTCTCGAGACAAAGGATACCCCTTGTAGGGGTAGTTGCGCATTTAATTGTGAAGCAAGGGTTGCGCAATCCTCAATCACACTTCTCCAGAATCAGCACTGTTCGAGTCCACTGGTAAGGAGAAGTCCAGGACGACTGAAAACAACGCCGAAATAAGCTGAGAGCACATACAGCACCTAAAGGAGTGATGAAGGAATCACCCCCTAAAAATATCAAATATAGCTGTATATCTTATTTCTTATGAAATTTAAATAATGCGTATAAAATTTTCTAGGAAAGATAGTGAAAGAGATTGCAAATCTCACAGTGCCTTTCGAATTTAAATGAATTATGGGGGTCGAACCTCCTTTAAAAGTTTCAAAATATCTTATTTTGATGAAATTAAAATTATATACATAAAACTCCCCGGGGAAGACGATGGAAGCTGTCAAGAATCCTTACATTCCCCACCCCCACACACCCATATGTTGAGTATTTGTGTACTCTCATCTCTAAATAACTAATAGGAATCGAATCTACACCTTAAAACTTCAAACAGTTATATTCGATGACTTTCACGAGTAATATTTTAAAAGTCGACTTCATAGCTGTCGAAATTGTTTCATTTGAAAGTATTAAGCTGAAAACATTGAGTTTCGACCCCCCCCACACACACACACAACACACCAATTGTTTGGCAATTTATCATGAAGAGACTGTCACCCGAGCATCGTTTGCAAATTGATATAATCAACTTACTGAAAGAAACATTTGATATACGAACAATTCCACGAAATTGACCTGTCAGCTGGCCATCTTGTTCATACAATTTAACCTTATTAAATTATTGGTCCACCGACTAAGTCGGATTTGGACTTTAGAATTCACCCTCATCCGTTCGTCTGTTCGTTCCCAAAATTCTCAATAACTACGCTTTACATTTTTCTGAAATTTTGCATGAAGTTACAACTACCAAAGGGAAGAAATATAACAGTCTCGGATTTATCATAAATATTCTAGTTGCGTCATAGGTGAGTCCAAAGGGGTAAAAATGGTCAATAATAGCACTTTCTGGTACATAGAATATTTTCCGGCCATTAGATTTTGCTGAAAATTAGCCAAAAGCAAGACCACATGGATATACATCTGGAAACGTAATATTTGACCCTGGGAAAATTCTGGGGCCTCAGAATTTTAGTGTTTTAGGGGTGAAAAACACACCTTTGGGGGCTAATTTTTATTTTTCTCAATTCAAAACATCAGTCAGGGAACCATATTGTTTTTGTCTTGTTTCCTTTGTGGATATGTAAAATTCTATGTCTACATTGATAAACCAGACACAATAGACCAATTGAAAGACAATATTCAATGCGTTATTACCGAAACACAACCTAATTTAATGCATAAAGTTTGTGAAAAATGGACCTCTAGATTATCCCTCATACGCGCAAGTCAGGTAGAGGGGGGCATATGCGCAAAATTGTATTTAAATTATAAATGTTAAATATTAATCTATAGAATAAACCACATATTTGTATAATAAAAATATTTTTCTGCAATTTATTTTAATTTAAGCTCACCGCCTCTAAAAAAAATACCCTATATTTATATTATTTAACGCACTGCTGAAATTTATATACAGTTGCTTGCAACTAGTACACACTAAAAGTTTTATTTCATATGAGATTTTTTATTAACAATTTTTACTACTTTTTTTGACATTTTAAACGTCGTTGTAATTGCTGAGGCGGCCATGATCGATTTTTTTTTTTATCAATTTCTTCTTGTTATTTTTTGGTATTAAATATTGACTTTCTATCCGTTTGATTCAAAATTAAGCGATGAAAGATTATTTCGTTTTACGTCACTCCAAAACATTGTTTTTAATTTTTCCAATAAAAAAAAAGGAAAATTAAAAACAACCGTCTAATAAAGTTGATTACGTTTAAAAAAAAAAGAAGAACGTGTCTGTTCCTTGAAAACTGCGCAGGACAATGCTAATAAAACAATTATTTCTAACAGTATAAATATTAGCGAGAAAAATATTTAACGGGTCTATCTGTCTAGTAATGGAATAATTCAGGATCAATTACTTGCAATTTAGGTTATTTAACCCATTAGCCCTCTCTGTCCTATAAATAGGGCACCAATTAATATCCTTTTTAAAATCTATACGATAGCATATAATTGCACTGTTTACTGCATAATTACTATGAAGACGGGCTAACTTTCATCTATATTTATTAGTAATTGGACGATTCCAATATTTTTCCCGATTCCGATAAAATTACTGATGTCGTACTAAATTCCCGATTCCAATACAATTACCGATTCTGGTTCTTTATAAATCTTCAAATATTCAACTATAGAGTTATTTTTCCTGATTACCGTAAAGACACATGTTAAATGTGCAGGTGTTTTCTCAAACTTAGAAACATACTTGTGGGGAATTATCTATCATTTTTAGTTTTTCTTGCAGTTTCAAATGAATAAATATTTTCTCATTAGGACCTACAGTGGAAGATTTTGTTTTAAACAAAACCAAATAAGAAGGCAAATCTGTGCCTAAACCTAAACGTAGATTCCACGAACAAAGCTTCTTTCTTAGAACTGCACGCCCGTGGCACTCTGTTTCCGTTTTCCTGCTTTCCAACTTACTATAATATCGTTATCTTCAAGTCCAATGTGAACAAATTCTTGATGAGCCATCCCCCTTTAAGCAATCCAATTTACCAAATTTCCGCTAAAGATGACTATGACATGTTCCCCTTGACCACTGTACACTCATTAACCCTTATCCTCGAGTGGCCCCCGGGACTTGATAAGTGGTGACTCCTTTGTAATTTTCTTTTTTAATCGAATAAATAAACAAAATAATCGTTTTTGGCATCGGAAAACAGGCACAATTTTTTCTGATTCCGATACCGATTACGATACTCTAAAACGTTGCTGTTTTTCTGATTTCCGAATCCGATTAATCGTCCCAACACTAATATTTATCAACTTCTCTCCAAATCTTGCTGGAATCTTTTTAAAAATGCTACAATTCCATTTGTTCGATGGTATATATATATATATATATATATATATATATATATATATATATATATATATATATATATATATATATTTCAGGTAGGAAGATATCCAAAACTTAAGAATAATTGAATTTCAACAAGGGTCGTTGATAGTGCTCAATCAAAGAGAACAAATTATATTTCTTTTATTCTTTATGTAAATACAGTCATATCTGGCTACGATGTGCGGACCGTTTCGATCATATTTGATTTCATCAGGCAAGAAAAATTAAAATACAAAAATTAAAAGGTTCCAGACCTTTTCAAATTTTGAGGAGAGAAATATTGCTATGACTGGAAATAAGCAAAAAATAAAGTTCTTATGGGCTTAAATTAATTACAAAAGTTTTGTTACAAATGGACTTTTGTAATTAATTTAAACACATAAAACTTTAATCTTTGCTTATTGCCACCATGGCAATATTTCTCTCCTCAAAATTTGAAAAGGTATGGAACCTTTATAATTTTTTATTTAAATTTTTCTTGCTTGATGAAATCAAATATGACTGAAACGATCTGCACATCGTAGCAAAATATGACTGTATTTACATAAAGAATATAAGAAATATAAAATATATATACACACATAATTCAACTATATATATATATATATATATATATATATATATATATATAATAAATTCCACAGCCAAACAACGTCGCAGCCCACAGGAGCCATGACAGTCAAAGAACCGGAAGTCCAAGACTCGAGTTTCGCCCTCATTTGGGCTCGTCAGTTAGACACATCCGAACTCAGGATTCGAAACCCGAGCCTCTTGCATGCAAGGCAAGCACTCTACCAACTGAGCAAACGCCCTGCACACAAAAATTAATAAAAAAAAAAAAAAAAAATCATATATATATATATATATATATATATATATATATATATATATAAGTGAAGTGTTTGTGTGTGTATCTGTGTGTCTTTATGTGTACATTTCCCTACCAAAGTACTCTGTCAATTTTCAGTCTACAGACTCGAGATTTGATATAAGGGATATTGAGATGTGGGAAAAAAGTTTTTAATTGGTTTTCGGCCAGAAATTTGGCTGTCAAAAGCGGTAAAAGTTCAATGATTTTACATTTGAAAAAACATTACCAAACATCCCCGCAAATTTTGGATCTAAGCACTTGAAATTTTAGATGTAGGTTACTTGGACACGGATATAACTTTTTTAATTTGCTTTAAGCCCAAAAACAATAAATGTGAAGGAGTCAAAATTGTGGTCAACATTTTAAAAAATTAATCTCTGCCGTCTCTACCAAATTACCCAACCAATTTTTGGTCTAAACATTTGAAATTTTACCTAACGTGTATTGAGACAGAGGTTAAGCTTGTCAATCGTTTTTTTTTTTTTGGCCGAAATTTTGGCTACCAAGGAATCAAATTTCAAAAGATTTTACCTTTGTGGTCTCTAGCAAAATATTAAGGTCTAAACATTTGAAATTCTTTATAAAGAGTATTCAGACGTGCAGCAAGCTTTTTAATCAGTTTTGGGGCGAAAATTTGGCTGCCAAGAGGTCAAAGTTGAAAGAGTTGACCTTTGTAGACTCTACCAAAACCCTGCGCCAATTTTGGGTCGAACACTTAAAATTTTAAATGTAGTTTACCTGGACATGAGGCAAACTTTTTAATATATATATATATATATATATATATATATATATATATATATATGTGTGTGTGTGTGTGTGTGTGTGTGTGTGTGTGTGTGTGTGTGTGTGTATACACATACGCATATAAAGTTATGAACAGTACATAGGGCCCGAGCAAAGCTGGGCTAAACTGCTAGTATACATATATAGTTGAATTATTTATAAAAGAGCTGTTGCTATTAAGAGCCCTCTTTGTATTTATGTTTTAATTAAAAAGATCGTCCCTAATATACTTATTCTTTTATATGCCGGTGACTTCAAACAGAATAAATAATCAGCTTATTCATTAAAACAAGAACTCTCATTAATTCACTATTGTTTTTATCTATTTTTTATTGGTTGCTTGTTTTATAGGTTAATTAGCTCCATTACGTTTTAATATATATTGTGCATAATTGCTGAGCATCTTCTGTTGAAAATGTTCTAGCACACACGTACCTTAATATCTATTTTTAGTTGAGTAATCCAATTATATAAAAAAAAGCCAGCAAGTACACGACTTTTACCACGTCTCGTATCTTTTGTGTCAACCATTTGGCCCTGTCCTTTCGCCTTCAGTCCTTTTATCATGTCCTTTTAGGGTTGCTAATCCATTGATATGTTAATTAATGCATATCAAATTACACGCTCTCATGGCCTTTAAATATCATTTCGCAGATATATATATATATGCATGCCCAGGGTTTTCAGACGCAGCTCTCACACACTACACGGATAGACACACCTATCACACACTACATGGCTAGATACAGCTAGCCAACACTATATAGCTTGATACAGCTATTCCACACTACACGGCTAGACACAGCTAGTCCACATTACACGGCTAGACGCAGCTATCTCACACTACACGGCTAGACACAGCTAGCCAACACTATATAGCTTGACACAGCTATCCCACACTACACGGCTAGACACAGCTAGCCAAAACTATATAGCTTGATACAGCTATACCACACTACACGGCTAGACACAGCTAGTCCACACTACACGGCTAGACGCAGCTATCCCACACTACACGGCTAGACACAGCTAGCCAACACTATATAGTTTGACACAGCTATCCCATACTACACAGCTAGACACAGCTAATCCACACTACACGGCTAGACACAGCTATCCCACACTACACGGCTAGACACAGCTGTCCCACACTACACGGCTAGACACAGCTACCCCACACTACACAGCTAGACACAGCTAGCTCACACTATATGGCTAGACACAGCTAGCACTCATTACTCGGCTAGACAGAGCAAGGGCTCACTAAGCGGCTAGACATACCTATTTGATACTATTAGACAACGCCAATTATATAAAAAAAAAAAGTCCAGCTCGAATTGTATCACGACGACGACCCTTTTCATAGAAACAAACCGAATTGTATTTTAATCTCTCCAATTCACGACGCCAATGCTTTTCATAAAATCCAAACCCGAATGTATAGTAATCTCCCCAGGTCATGACGGCGATGACTGTAAAAAACGAATTTTCTCACGTAATTTAATCAGAAAAAAAAACAATACCAGCTTGAATACGACTTTTAATCACGTCTTGTGTCTTTTGTGCTACTGATTATTACATTGTACCCAATATATGATAGTGATTTCCAAAGTTAAAAAAAATAACAACATGACGTGGGTGCAATCAGCTAGAATCGTCCGTATTTCTTGAAGATTATTTTACTATTCGATAATTTGAAAAATAAAAATCAATTTTAATAAATAAATATTTTTATTAAAATCAATCTTGCATCTGTCTGGTCTTTTCAACCGTTAAATTTTATATATATATATATATATATATATATATATATATATATATATATATATATATATATATATAGTCTGTTTATTATACAAACATTATTGGTTACATATGTGCATATATATTTCAGTGTAGTCTTAATTCAGGGACAACACTTCATCAGACCAAAGAAGAATTGAAATTGAAACGGGTGCCAAGATCATATTGGTTTTAGAAGATATTTGGGTGCGATCTACATTCTAGGGGAAATACGGGGTGCATACTTTGTGAATGTGAGCAGTAGAATATGTTGTATATCTTCTATTGGTGGTGAAAACCATGTAAACAATTTAAGGATATGGGAAATTTTAAATCAAGGACAATAAATAGCCAGTAAGATAAAAGAATCATCTAACATCTCCCAACTAATGACGGCTTAAACACAGCATCCATCTTCCCCCCGAGAATAACCTACTGCTCACATTCACAAATCATACACTCTAATTTTCTCCAGAATGTAAATCGCACCTAAATATCTTATAAAAACCGATGTGATCTTGACACAACTTTCAATTTCAATTCTGTTTTGGTCTGATAAAGACTTGTCCCTGAATAGGGATTCCACTGAAACATGTAGACACATATGTAACCAATAGTGTTTTTATGATGAACAGACTATATATATATATATATATATATATATATATATATATATATATATATATATATATATATTATTGTTTTTTGTTTTTGCGTTTTGAATGAATTCAATTGTTTACGAAAGTGCATTTTTACCTAAATGCGAGTTGGGAATAATTTTCCCTTTAACCAATTTGGTACCCTCACATGGGGAGCGGCATATATATATATATATATATATATATATATATATATTGTTCTTTATATTAGTATCCACTGACACGTGTTTCGCCGTCTACGACTCATCAAAATGGCTGAATCTAGCGAGATTCGAAATCGGGACCCCCAGGGTAAGAAGCCTAAACCCTTTCCACTCGTCCACCTCACAGGACTCTTCGGATATATCGCGATTTACGTAGATGTTATTTGTTTTTGTTTTGTGATACGTTTTGAATTACGAAAGTGTATTTTTACCTAAATGTGAGTTGGAAGCCCTCCTCTTTGGGTAGAGCACTGTCGTAAATAATCTCACCCGCTACTTAATTGGCTGAAAAATGCGAAGCTCGTTGTTTGTTTGTTTACAAACAGGCGGTCTGAGCACTGTAAGAGTGGTGGCGGATGTCTATTTAAATAGACATTTCGACAGGTTATTTGCGGGCGTCCCCTCTGTGATCGAGTGGGAAAACTCCCGAATGTCAACACGACGGTTCTAAGTTCAATCCATGGCTTGGGAGAGGTGCTAGTCTAGCGGCACTGATGAGTTGTGATGCAACGAAACAGGACTGTATGTCGATGACTATATATATATATATATATATATATATATATATATATATATATATATATATGAGCAAACAGTTAATAAAATATGTTAAAAAACACTTTGAAATGAGTTAAAAACATATTTAATCTGAAAAGGAAACACTAGATAAATGGATAGTCCTTAATCCGCGGAGTTTCGAAGAAATACTCTCCTTCTCATCAGAGGGTAGGAATTAGCAAAATGCGGGATCGGATTTTGCATGCAGAAGTATTTGATGAAACAACAAGTAAGTCAAAGATCTTACTTGAAAACAAAATAAGTTAAGCAGAGGGGATATGGTAAAGAAAAAGGTGATTACACATGAATGGATAGTCTGGTGGAAGATAAAAAATCCAGTGACGGTAAAATCCAAATGTAAAACTTCAAGAAAGTTAAAAGAATTTTCATTTGTACAAGTAAAATCCAAGGAAATCCCATAATTGGAAGAAGATGGTCCATAATAATCCAAAGGCAGAAATCCATGGAATAATTCACAAACATGTGTACAAGGGGGAAAAATATATTAATAAAAGAAAAAGAAGATGTGCTTTTCACTCTACTTCCGAATTCCGAGATTATATATATATATATATATATATATATATATATATATATATATATATATATGTGTGTGTGTGTGTGTGTGTGTGTGTGTGTGTGTGTGTGTGTGTATTAAATGTGTGTATATATATATACATTTTATATCTATCTATCTATCTATTTATCTATCTGTCTCTTTCTCTCTCTCTCGCTCTCTCTCTCTCTCTCTCTCTCTCTCTCTCTCTATATATATATATATATATATATATATATATATATACTAGATCAATACTGAATTTCCCATAGAAACCAATTTGTCTCACATATCGCACCAATCTGATATTTTGTTGGCTTCTACAACCGACATATTTGTCTTCTTTCTGTCTTTCTGATACTGACACCTTCTGTGTTTTTAAAGGTGAAATTGAATCCGATAAATTCTTTTGAATTGTTGCAACTTTGTTTTATTCAACCTACTGACGCGTGTAATTTTTTAGCGATCTAATTCACCGCAAAGTCTTTAATCTGACGAAATAAAAATGTACAATAATTACAAATTATATTCTAAATAAAATTTAAAAAAAAAACTTTAGAAAAATAATCCAACTGCTTAATTGTTCTACGGTTTTGTGTTTAATTAAATCAACTGTATTTTTATAAGTCGCACGTGCTTCAACAGAAAACTTGCTGCGACCACATTTAACTTGTTTCATTATTATGTATACTCACTAGGAGTTCTCACACGGATCATCATCACAGATTACTCACTAAAACGACCGCCGGTGTTCCCTGGAGTTTGGATGACAATAATTCCCTCTAAATTTCCAGCACTTTCTACTCCTTTCGATAGCATTTTCAAATGAATTTGCGTTATCGCATCATCCGCTTATCATTGACTTCTAACTTGTAGCGAGCGCTTGCCTTCATTGGAATTTGGGTGTTAACAAGTCACCCCAATGGTCATAGTTCTCTTTGCATTTATTCAGTGGAGGTGTGGTCAGTGCTGTTTCTTCTCGATACTTTCACCTTCCTTTATGCTTAACAACTATATGGCATGGCGCTATTCGATGCCGAATCCATTTTGTGATGGTGTCATATTTAATTAAAGATTTTACGGTATTAATGTTTTTTAGTTCCATGTGTTGTTGTTGTTGTTTTTTCTTTTTTTTCCGGATTTACTTGTTGTTGCAGATTTCATATGGATTTTGTAGCTTATGGAGGTTAGTTTTCACATTCGGGAGTTTTCCTTTTCAGCATTACCATCTATTTAATATTCTAATAGTTTCTTCCTTTGAACAGCTAGACTTTGGAATTGCCTTCCCTGGATGTATTGATTTGCAGAAGTTTAAATGTAACTTAAAGTAAAGAAGCTCCCGTTCCTGCGTTAATGTGTAGCAAAGAGAAGTACTCCACTTTTTAGAAGCACGGACAAAATGGAATTCAAAACATGAGGTTAGAAGGTTAGAAAGAACGTGCGGACTTTTTTTTTTTTTTAAATAAACAAATATTTATTTAAAGTTTCAAATTTTTGGCTTATTACAAAGCCTTCGTCAGGAAAATTAAAAAAAAATGTGGATTGCTTCGCTTTGCTACACATTAACGCAGGAACGGGCGCTTCTCCACTGGACTGGACAATACGCACTCAACAACTTCGACAAATAAACTGTGCTAAACTACACCATGGCAAGTAAGCAAAAAAAAAAAAAAAAAATGTATTGTTTTTAAAAAATATTCATGATGAAGACTTTGTTATAAGCCGATAATCTGAAACTTTAAATAAATATTTGTTTATTTAAAAAAAAAATCCGCCCGTGTTTTCTCCGTGCTTCTAAAAAGTGAATTTCTTCTCTTTGCTATATATATATATCTATATATATATCTATATATATATATATACATATATCTATCTATCTATCTATCTATCTATATATATATATATATATATATATATATATATATATATATATACATATATCTATCTATCTATCTATCTATATATATATATATATATATATATATATATATAATTTTTAGTCTTGCAATGAATTTAACAATTTATGACATTAAATGTTTGAGTGTTTATTTTACAGAATCTTTGAGTTGTATTTGGATTATAAACGTATAACATACGTATTTCCTCTCTCTGTGTCTCTATCTGTCTCTCTCTCCCCCCTAAAAAATAAAACATATATATATATATATATATATATATATATATATATATATATATATATATATATATATATATATATATATATGTAACTGTTGGTTCGTTCGGAATTAATTGTCTAAAAAACCACTGGACGGATGGCTTCCACGTTTTGGTATAATATGTTTACTATATCCATGTGTGTTTTTATATATTTCTTTTTAATTATAACATTATACTTAATTTTTCTATGATAAATAGGTGGTTTTCTTTGTACCGAGAGGCCATTTTTTTATTTAGGGACAATTATTTATTACCGCTTCCTGTCACGTGACCAGTGTTACAATTTAGCGGTTTTCCTGCTAGATCTGGAGATTTCGTTTGCAATCTAGCGGGGAATTCTAGAAAATCTGGAGATATTTGGCACCCACACACCCGCATTAGATTATTAAAAAATAAAGAAACCCCGAAAAGCGATTGAAAATACTTTAAAACATAAAATAAACTCATTCATGTAAGTAAAAAAAAGTACCATTTATTGCCTTTGGTAACAATTATTTATTGATTATTTGTTTTGTTTTTCACCTTTTTTTCGACTAACCATTCTTAAATCTCACTATAAAATCGATTTTTCCAAGTACATTTTAGGTGGGGGGGCATTCCAACCTCCGAAGGGGTTTGTATTACTGTACACATAGATTCAAAAAGTTGTCAAAAAACAAATATATAACAAATAAATATTATCAAAGGCAAGATAAGTTACTTTTCTGCCAAACTGGATATATTTTTCGTGTTTTTATTCAATGTAACATATTTATTCAGCTCGAAAAACATACAGTGTTTACCGATGTATTTGAAAATTCAAGATGGCGTCTCACACCCTCTTTAACACCGTAAGTTTGGAAAAAGGTGTTATAAATAAAAAACTATACAAAATACTATTAAAAACCCGCCGAATGTATGTCAACCTATGTCACAGTAACATGTATTGAGCGAGTTTTTAACAGTATTTTATCCGGTTTTTTATTTATAATATCTTTTCCCAAACTTACCGTGTTAAAGAGAGAATCAGACTCCATCTTGAATGTTCCAATACATCGGTAAACACTGTATGGTTTTCGAGCTGAATAAACATGTTACATTGAATAAAAACATGAAAAATATATCCAGTTAGGTAGAAAAGTAACTTATCTTGCTTTTGATAACATTTATTTGTTATATATTTGTTTTTTGACAACTTTTTCGAATCTATGTGTACAGTAATACAAACCCATAGTGAGAAAACACGGAACATTATGGAGGTTTTTTTGGAGGAGGGGATTAGCGATTTTTGAAAATTTCAGACGATAAGTTAAAAATCTAGCGATTTTCTGGACATTTCTTTCTCCTGATCTCGCGGGTTATTTTTAAATCTCAGTTGACAACATTGCATCACTAAAAAAACACAACAGGCTTAATGTAAACAGAATGTGTTTACAATATCGGTAAATTTTCAATGGGTTTAATTACATGATTATTGATAATGTACCTATTTACTATGCCTCCCCACGGGACAGAGTTAGACACCAGGGTCGTTTTTTAACGTGGAGAAAAGGTACAAAAATAAAAATTGTCTCAGTCGTGAAGGACTTCTCCTCCACCGAAAGAGAACAAGAAATAGAAGTGCAGCATCTGGAGAACAGATGGTATTTATTTGCTCCCCCACCGAGCAAATTAGGCACAAGGCCGATTTTTAATGTGAGGAGTGAAGGGAGGGGGAAGGGGAAAAGGGGACCAGCTCCCGAGAGGTGGGAAATGGGAGCTGGTTAAAGGTCAGGCATGTGGGGTTGCCCCCACATCTGATCTTTGCTAGTCATAGCTAGTCATAGCTAGTCATAGCTTGCAGTATCTGCCGGAACAGATGGTATTTATTTGCTCCCCCACCGAGCAAATTAGGCACAAGGCCAATTTTTAATGTGAGGAGTGAAGGGAGGGGGAAGGGAAAAGGGGACCAGCTCCCGAGAGGTGGGAAATGGGAGCTGGTTAAAGGTCAGGCATGTGGGGTTGCCCCCACATCTGGTCTTTGCTAGTCATAGCTAGTCCTAGCTAGTCATAGCTTGCAGTATCTGCCGGAACAGATGGTATTTATTTGCTCCCCCACCGAGCAAATTAGGCACAAGGCCAATTTTTAATGTGAGGAGTGAAGGGAGGGGGAAGGGAAAAAGGGGACCAGCTCCCGAGAGGTGGGAAATGGGAGCTGGTTAAAGGTCAGGCATGTGGGGTTGCCCCCACATCTGGTCTTTGCTAGTCATAGCTAGTCATAGCTTGCAGCATCTGCCGGAACAGATACTACACTTTGATCTTGTCCCAAAGGCCTGATTATTGATAATGTAACCATGTGATTGAACTTTAATTTAAATTAACCACACGTGGTCGCAAAATGAATGCCGACGCTCAAAGTGTATACACATTTTGACTCCTCCCTTTACTTAAAAATTCACCAAAAATCAGGAAATTAACGAATTTTAATGAAAATTGCAGTATTTTTCAAATAATGATCGCAGAATATAATGAACGAATTATTTTTACTTAACTCTTAGTGAAAATGTTTTATTTTGTTTAAACAAAAAATACCTTTACTAAAGTTATGGTTTTCAGTAGTAAATAAAAAACGCAAGAATTTATTTTTGTTTTTTTTTCGTAATTTGTAACAATAAAAATTAAATTTTACAGTAACATTACGAAAAAAGCCCCTAAAGTCCGTATTAATGTATTCGATATAACGCGAAGAAAAATGAATTCTAGCATACTATTCAGGAAATTAAAGATTCAATTAGATTCCTATTTCAGTCACCTAAATTATTTAGGGTGAAATGAGTTTAGGAATTTATAGCCAAACCTAAATATTTTTTTTTGGTAAATATCCAGATACGCTACTACAGAACACCGACCACTCTAATTTGTTTGGGGGGGATGTGATGTTGGGGCGCGCGCGCGCCCCAACATTACATCCTCCCCCCGCTCGCGCCCCCAATGTACAAAGTAAAATCTTCGGAAAATGTTAAATGGTGTTCTAATTGGTAAATGTCGGTGCGTTACTTACGGAAAATTTGAAAATTCGATGTTCCAGGTAAAAAAAAAATCCAGATAAATTACCCCCCCCCTACTCCAACTTGGTGTGCTTTCCTTTTCTTATTTTATTTCTTTTTCAGCTAATTTTAAATTTTCCGCCCAAAAAGCGCTATAATGTATTTTTGAAAATAAGAAAATTCTATGTCCTGGAAAAATAAATCCCCTCCCCCAACGTAGTTTGCTTGGTGAAGCCGTCGTTTATGCTACAGCGTGCATACGCGTAGCATAAACGGAAGCTGCAAAATGGTGGAAAGAAGTTCGTGGGTTCAGGGGTAAATACCATGCAAACGGTAAATTTGCCTCAAGTTTGACTATCAGATTCGTTGTCAGCGACCTCAATTACCTATAAACAAAAAACAAATTAGAGTGGTCGGTGTTCTGTAGTAGCGTATCTGG
>NC_136488.1:135765132-135817632 GCF_053919585.1 Euprymna scolopes
ACCCCTCCCCCTCCCCAAATACATATCATACGCCCCCACCTACCAAGAAACGGTTCATCATCATCATAATCATAAACAACCTCGTAATATTGTCAGCTAAGACGACTCCGATGAAAATCCAGGAGTTGGCATCATCGTCCGTCGTCTGCAACTCGTCTCTGCCTCTGCCTGTGGCAAGCAAAGACATCATAAGCGCAGAACCGCAAATCAACAAAACTGTGAGCGACAGTGTTGCTTAATGCTTCTGTGACATTATTTTCTGCGGTCTAGACAAAACCTTCCCGGACTTCGCATGCAATCGCTAAGTGTTGCTGTTCTCCGTTTGTAGCGTAAAAAAAAAAAAATAAAATAAAATAAAACAAACAAAAAAACTTTAATCTGTCAGGTTAACAGACTGCAACTGATGACTACTTCATGCGGATTAGATAATCTTGATGAATTATCTCTGAACAGAAGTTCTACCCGCGTAACAAAAAAAAAAAAAAAAAAATGACGACGACAACAACAAAAGCATCACCAACAATGACAAGGAGAACAACAAAGACAGCAGCAATGTCGGCGACAACAACAATAAAAACAACAAGTGATAACAAGAACAAAAATGACTTCGACGGTAACAGCCAAACAACAATAACGAAAAAAAAAACAACAAAAAAACCACCACCACCACAACAACAACAACAACAACAACAACAACCACCACCACCACCACCACAACAACAACAACAACAACAACAACAACAATAACAATAATAATAATAATAATAATAATAATAATAATAAGGAAGGTAAAAAGAAGAAGGAAGAATTTAGCCATGGCATGGATCGACTACAAAATGGCATGTGACAGATTCCCGCAAACATTCAAAAGAATGCTTAAAAATATATAAAATACTAAGCAGGATCATCAACATGATTGAAAATGCGATGAGAACATACAGACTGGAACTGACAGCTGATGGACAATACATAACAGAAATCAACATACAAAGAAGTATCTTCCAAGGAGATTCACTATTACCATTACTGTTCATAATATAGCCATGATGCCCATGAACAATTTACTGAGAAAATGCCGAGTCGGATACAAGTTCTCTAACACGGAGGAAAAAATGAACCACCTGATGTACATGGACGATCTGAAACTCTTCGCAAGGACCAAAAATGAACTAGAGACATTAATAAATGCCAACAGGATCTTCAGCCATGATATCCAAATGGGAATTTGGTATGGAAAAGTGCGCACTACTAGTTATAAGAAAGGGAAAACTAGAGACGACAGAAGGCATGGAACAATCCAACTAAACGGGGATGAGGGCTCTAGGGGAACAAGACGCCTACAATTACTTGGGAGTTCTCGAAGCAGACACCATCAAAGTCACAGAAATGAAAGAGAGAATTAGAAAGGAATACCTCAGAAGAACAAGAAAACTTCTAGAAACAAAATTGTATCGCAGAAACCTAATAAAAGGTATAAACACATGGGCACTATCACTAGTAAGATACCCAGAACCGTTCATAGGGTGGACCAAAGAATAACTGAGAAATCTCAAACAGAAGACCAAGAAACTCATGACCATGCACAATACACTACACCCAAAGGATGATGTTGACCGACTCTACGTAAAAAGGAAAGACGGTAGGAGGGGATTGGTTAATATAGAAGACTGTGTGAATGACAGCAAAAAAGACCTAGAAAAATACTTACTGCAAAACATTAAAAGAATAATTATAGCAGCGGGAGACACTGAAAAAAAATCAATAAAACAGAAAACAGAAATACAAAAGACATGAAAAGAAAAGTGGGAAGATTCATAAGGATGACAAAAGATGAGAATAACGAAAACACTTGGATGTGAAAAGGACACATAAGCCGAGAAACTGATTCCCTAATAACTGCAGCACAAAACAACTTGATAAGAATCAACCCCGCCAAAGCAAAGCTCGACAAAACACGAGAAAACAGCAAATGCAGACTCTGTGGACAAAGAGACGAGAGGATAAACCATATAATAAGTAAATGCATCAAACTGGCCCAAAAGGAATACAAGACCAGACACGACCAAGTGGGAAGGGTAGTACACTGGGAATTATGCAAACAACTGCATCTCGAACGGACAGACAAGTGGTACAAACATACGTTGGCAACAGTACTTGAAAATGAGGATCACATGAATATCAAAGAAAAGGAGAAACGGAGAAAATACACACAGCTAGCCAGAGAGCTGAAAGGGATTTGGATGATGAAGAAAATCAAAATAATACCTATAATATAAGGGGCTCTGGGAACAATCCCGAAAATCTTTGAAAAAAGAATGGGAGAAATTGGAATCAAAGGTATGACTGGAAAAATACAACGAACAAAAATCATGAAAACAGCTGAAATATTAAGAAACCCCCTTGAATGTGGAAACTAACACAAAGAAGCAACAAGCGCAGGCCAGACAAACTGCTGCAAAGGCAAAACATGGAACACAACATGGAGCCAAAAACACTAAAACCGCATATCTATAAGTTCTCTAACCCAAACCTACCCCCATTGCCACATCACTGCCCCCCAAAAGAGCCAGACCAAATAACCAAGTAGAGACCAGGAGGAAGGAAAGACCGATGAACTACCAGACCTCAGCCGAATAAGTGCGAAGAGAACTGGGACCTTGGGGAAGCTTATTGCCACTCAAATCCCAATAAAGACCAATAGCTGCTGCCACCGAGAAATCAATGGCAAGTAGCCGTTGCGATAATGTAAATTTGTTTGCAAATGTTATCGAAAGAGGTGGAGAGCACTGGAAACCCGGGGAGACTTGTTATCACTCAGTTTCCAGGGAACACCACAGGCTGTTTTCAGGGAAAGATCTCTGAAGACCTGTGTGAAAGCTCCTTGTGAGCCAATAATAATAATAATAATAATAATAGTAATAATAATAATAATAATAATGATGATAATAATAATAATAATAATAATAATAATAATAATAATAATTACAACAACCACAACATTAATAATAATAACAATAATAATAATAACAACAACAATAATAATAATTAATCAACTCGATACCTTGATGAACACGGTCAGGTTGTTTAGCAATGGCATAAGGGTGGAATTTGGCATCTCCAAATGTGCTATTCTTGTGATGAAAAGAGTCAAGCTAGTCCACTCGGATTGCCTTGAAATTCCAACAACAGAACTGATAAAGAATGTTGACACCGATACATGCATTTAGGGATATTGGAAGCGGACAAGATTAAGAACATAGAAATGAAAAATCAGGTCACAGCCGACTACATCAGAAGATTAAGGGTTATTCTTAAATCATATCTCCACAGTCGGAATACAATGTCATCAACAGCAAAGTAGTACTGCGTGTAAACTTGACTGGAAAGTGGATGAACTGAAATGTTTGGACACAAAAACACGCAAAATGTTTACAATTTATGGGACCTTTGCTAAGAAAGGGGATGTAGATCGATTGTATCTACCTAGAAAGGAAGGTGGTCGAGGCTTACTTAGTGTTGGAGATGTTGTAAATGTAGAAGGAGAAAGCCTAACTAAATATATTTCTGGGAGCCATGAAATTCTTCTACATGAAGTGAGAAGAGAAAAATTATTAAGATCTGGGGTGAAGAAGAGTCAGCAATTACAAGAGAGAGAGAGAGAGAGAGAGAGAGAGAGAGAGAGAGAGAGAGAGAGAGAGAGGACAAATTATTTGGAAAGGAACTACACAGTGCATTCTTTAAGAATACTGAATTTAGATATAACGACAGCTGGAATTGGTTAGTCTTAAAAGATCTCCTGAGAGTACATTAATGGCAGCCCAGAAACAAGCCACTCGCACTGTAGCAGTGTCAGAAATTTCGTGAAAATAGTGAATAATTCCACCCCATCTTTCCAAGCTTATAACTCCTCGAAAAATGTAATTCAAGCCCTAATTTTTTTTTTCAATTAAAGGAGCAAGGACCAAGGTTTTATTAAAAAAAAAACAAAACAAAACAAAACAATGTGTTTTTTTTTTTTAAAAGGTTTTAAACTTCGGACTTTACAGGTAAATTTCTAAAAAAGCGATTTTTTTTTTGTTTTACATTTGAATATATTATTTATTGACCTTTTCTCTTCAATTTGTGATATATAAAACTCCACGACATAAATTAATTATTTACTTTTTAATAGACATTTCAAAATGAGAGGCGTGAATTATTCGACCCCCTATCTTTCTAAGCTTATAACTCCTCGAAAAATGTAATTCAAGCCCTAATTTTTTTTTCAATTAAAGGAGCAAGGACCAAGGTTTCATTAAAAAAAAAAAAGACAAAAAGAAACAATGTGTTCTTATAAAATAAGGTTTTAAACTTCGGACTTTACAGGTAAATTTCTAAAAAAGCGATTTTTTTTTTGTTTTAAATTTGAATATATTATTTATTGACCTTTTCTCTTCAATTTGTGATATATAAAACTCCACGACATAAATTAATTATTTACTTTTTAAGAGAAAGTTGAAAATGGGTGACACTTGGGGGGGGGCGTGAATTTAAAAAAAAACGTTTGTCTAAAATATTATATTCGGTTTATTGGAAAGAACATAAAATTTCACATTGACCCTGAAAATATCGTAAAAATAGAATCAATAGAAAAATTTTGATAGATTTTTAAAATTTAAAAATTGAAAAATATTGAGTTTAAAAATTGAAAAATATTGAGTTCGGAAAATTCATTACTGTTTAAAAAAAAAATATATTTTTATTACTTTTAAAACAACTGTAATAGTTTATTTTGGAAGTATAATCCATAAAGAAAATAAATAACCCACTTTTAACAGAGAAATTACGAGATTTTTATATTGTATTCGCAGTTTCGTGTTAGGGGTGTCAAAAATTCCTACAAAAATTCTGATACTGCTACGCACTAGGTCCATCAAACATTACATCGGCAAAGCTGCAGAATCACCGATGTGCAGAATGTGTAACGAAAGGAAGAAACATTAGCGCATATTGTATCAGAATGCCCTATAATTGTTCAACACCAATAAAAAAAATGGAGACACGACACAGTCGCTCAGGTCCTACACTGGAATATATGCAAACTCTATGCATTAGACTACAATGAGAAGTGGTATGAGCATAAACCAGAAATGGTGCAGGAAAACGACAATGTCAAACTTCTTTGGAATATGCGCATACAGGTCGATAAGGCATTTGAACACTCCAGACGTGATTTACTAAATAAAAACTTGCTCAATCATTGACGTAGCCTGCCCTTTCGATACCAGAGTGCAAGAGAAAGAACAAGAAAAAAAAATACAAGATCTAAAATGGGAATTAGTTAGACTCTGGAAATGTAAAGAAGTCAAAGTGATTCCCATTGTGATTGGAACGGTTGGGACCATAACAAAAAGCCACCACAAATGGCTTAATCAGATAGACAAAACAATTTCTTTTACAATCTTACAAAAGGCTTGCCTGTTGGGAACAGCGAAAGTGTTAAGGTATACCTTGACTTTTTAAAAAAAATAAACAAATAAATAATTAAAAATAAAAAAATAAATAAAAAACAAAAAAAAATAAAGTTAAGAATGTTATGAAACAATAATAGATCAACACCTCGAACTGTATGACAGTCAATTTAAATCCCATTGTAATTGAAAAGCTTGGGAACATGACAAAAAAGCCACCAAAAAGGGCTTAATCAGATTGACAATACAATTTCTTTTACAGTTTTGCAAAAGGGTTGGCCGTTGGGAACGGCGATAGTCTTAATACAGCTTGACCTGATGTTTAAGAAAGGAAAATCCAACTAAAAACATCCAAAGGTTGAGACTACTACTACTACTACTACTACTAATAATAATAATAATAATAATAATAATAATAATAATAATAATAATAGTATTACAATAATAATAATAATAATAATAATAATAATAATACAATAATAATAATAATAATAATAATAATAATAATAATAATAATATCAGCAGCAGTACATACTAATAGACTGTCTATAGAATTTACAACCATTTACTGCCCACCACTAACCGTAATCACGGCGTTCTGTTTGTCGACCCGACAGAACTTACAGAGAAAAAAGCAAAACACTAAAATTGATTCCTACAACAACCCGTCAGTACTGTGACAATGTGCAGTGTCAGAATTATGTCGTCGGAAATCTCCGTCCCTGGCAGGACCATTTGATCTGATACCCAGCGGTATTGGAGTTGACAGTCTGTTAGTATGTACTTTTGCCGAGACAGTCTGTTAGTATATACTTTTGCCGAGACAGTCTGTTAGTATGTACTTTTGCCGAGACAGTCTGTTAGTATGTACTTTTGCTGAGACAGTCTGTTAGTATGTACTTTTGCCGAGACAGTCTGTTAGTATGTACTTTTGCCGAGACAGTCTGTTAGTATATACTTTTGCCGAGACAGTCTGTTAGTGTGTACTTTTGCCGAGACAGTCTGTTAGTGTGTACTTTTGCCGAGACAGTCTGTTAGTGTGTACTTTTGCCGAGACAGTCTGTTAGTATGTACTTTTGCCGAGGCAGTCTGTTAGTGTGTACTTTTGCCGAGACAGTCTGTTAGTATGTACTTTTGCCGAGACAGTCTGTTAGTGTGTACTTTTGCCGAGACAGTCTGTTAGTATGTACTTTTGCCGAGACAGTCTGTTAGTATGTACTTTTGCCGAGACAGTCTGTTAGTGTGTACTTTTGCCGAGACAGTCTGTTAGTATGTACTTTTGCCGAGACAGTCTGTTAGTATGTACTTTTGCCGAGACAGTCTGTTAGTATGTACTTTTGCCGAGACAGTCTGTTAGTATGTACTTTTGCCGAGACATATGTTTTCGATGCCGTTGAGCCTCATTCATGATGATGTTTTTTGTTGGCATTCGTTTCCCCGTGATATCTTTCTATTAAGAACAATTTTCTCAAATTATATTGGATATTTACGGCAGGACCAAGTGAAGGTTGCCAATATTCGTAAGCGAAAATGTTTCTGTGGAACGAACGGGTTTTTAATCCGTGTGTGTGTGTGTGTGTGTGTGTGTGTGTGTGTGTGTGTGTGTGTGTGTGTGTGTGTGTGTGTGTGCGTGCATGTGTATGATTATAGGAAATAATTATATAAGTCCATTGAAGAATCTCGTTTTTATCGTTGAGCACTTCCAGTTGAAAGAAAAAGTCAGTCAATCTAGTTCTTATGCTCAGATCATCATATAATGATTAGATCACTCTGACAGACGTTAAAAAGCATTTAAAAATAAATGCTTAAATTTCAACAATATTTCTCACGGTTAACTGTAGCCGAATAGATTGGGTCCTTTTTCTTTTTTTTTTTTTTTTCGATGCCAAAAACGAGTATTTATTTTGTTATTCTGTTTTGCTTACTTTTCCATTGCTGGTAAAAATAAAATGATAAATATTTATTAATTTTAAACTACCAGCAAAATTAAAATCTTCACCCACAAATGTATTTTTATGTTTGCGAAAATATATGCACATATATGCGGATTTTTAAATTAAGAAAAAGACAAATAAAAAAAAAACACTCTATAGCAAAAATATTTAGATTTTTTAAAAGTGGTTCGCGATGCCAAATGCGGTCGCGACACCAATGCGATGGATTCGTCAATTGATCTTGAACCGATGTGAATATTATACAAAACACGGTGAAAAAACATATTGAGAAACCGCAACTACAAGAATTTTGGACAAAAAGCCCTCCACCCTTCAAATTTCGCAGTAATGTTAGAAATTGCAATAAGGAATTCATTTCCGTTCCCAACAATCTGTGTGTATAAAAGGTAAAATGTGTGTGTGTGTGTGTGTGTGTGTGTGTGTGTGTGGCAAAAACTTTCGACACGGGCCACGGATTTTCGCCACATAGGTATCATTTTAAAGCTCGAACCTTCGCCCGACAAATATCGAAAAATTGGGCAAAAACATTAATTTCTTCACCCTAAAATCATTAGTTTTCTACAGGGAGAGTGTAGCAAAAACCGTCGTCTAATGGCAAGTTCGCTTCTACGCATGCGCAAATGACGTGGGAACATGATTTAGTTTAAATATTAAAAAAAAAACGACCCAGTTTCGTCAACGTCGTCTTCATTAGAAGTCGGCGTCATTATCTAAAGGTTGTTAAGTTCGAATCGTGGTGTGAGGTGTCTCTTTTTTCGATTTTTAAAATTTTAATATTGAAACAGGGTTATTTAAGCCATTTTTCACGTTCTATATTTTCTTTGGGGGGGGGGTCAGATTTTTTAAAAGTCGTTTTAACGTTCGTTTTTCTGCTTTTTTTTCCATCACATTTCGCGTTTTCTTTTTTGTTTTTGTTTTTCCGAGTTTTACATTTAACATCGTTCGTTCGCCTTGCGTTAGTTTTTTTTGTGTTTTTTTTTTCGATTTTTTAAAAAGTTTTAACATCTTTTTATATAAAATATTTAATAATTTAATATTTAATATTTAAAAACATTTACTTCGTTTATTCTTATGTTTTGATTAACCCCCCTCCCGCCCGAGCACACACACCTCTAAACATCCGGGCAACACCGGGTACCCCCCGCTAGTCTTATATAAAGCAGCATTCTTTCAACTTCTCATACTAAAAAAAAAAAAAAAAAACAAGTACCGAAATCAATCAAATATGGAACATGACTTGAGGTGTGTTATATCGACAATGGAGCCTAGGATTGAATTGCTAGCTCAGAAAACAGTACTACCAGCCGTCTCATAAAGGTCATTTCTGAACATACGTTACATAACGGTTGAAATATGCGCGTTGGAATAATTTTCAATTGGTTTGCAATTGATTAAATTTTGTAGAAGTTTTGGGAATTTTTATGAATAAATATAGAATTGATCATGAATTTGCGTATGTATAGTTACTTCACAAATAAATCAATATTTATAAAACTCTTTATGTCTGTCTGTCTGTCTTCCTATTTTCAAACTCTATCTCCTCTGAAACTAAAAGTCGCAGAGCAGCGCTAGAGGCCTCAAATCATTGGATTTTTATAAACCGTTCTTTTATGGGTCTTTAACTAATTAAAATAGTTTTTAAGGGGGTCAAAATTGAAAAAAAATATCGTTATACATTCTGTACATGCATAGTTTATTTGTAACTAGTTCATATCCGTGCCACGTTGGTATTGAGGTAACATCACCAGCTTTAAACGCTACAATTTTCCTTTCGGTTTCGATTCTAGCTGATGGCACCCAAATACTTTTTTTTTTTTACTTTTGAAATCACGACTCTATAATCTAATATATAAACAGTTACATGGCTGTCTGTCTGTCTCCATATTTTTAAACTCTACCTCCTCCGAAACTAAAAGTCACAGAAAGGAGCTAGGGACCTCAAATGATTACATTTTTTATGGACCGTTTTTTTATGTTTTTTTTTTTTTAGCCGGTTAAAATAGTTTTTAAATGGGTCAAAATGGAAAAAATTGTTATACATGTGTCACGTTGGTAAAGTGGTAACGTCATCAGCTTTGAATGCTGCAGTTTCGATCTTAGCCAATGTCATTGATCTGGAAATATAAAAATATTATATTTAAGCGTATTTTACGATCGGCCAAAGCCGGGCGCCGCTTCGCTAGTCTAATATATAAAAGGCTTTATTTCTGTCTGTCTGCATATTTTCAAACCCTATCTCTTCCAAAACTAAAAGTCGCAGAGCGGCGCTAGGGGCCTCAAGGGATTGGATTTTTTATTGACCGTTCTTTTATGGGTCTTTAGCTGGTTAAAATAATTTTTAAGGGATCAAAAATGGGTCAAAATTGAAAACAATCGTTATACATTTTAGTTTATTTTAATTTTCTATTTCACGTTGATAGAGAGGTAACGTCACCAGCTTTGAATGCAACAGCTTTGCTTTCGGCTTCGATTCTAGCTGATGGCACCCAAATACTTTTTTCTTTTACTTTTGAAATCACGACTAGTATAATATATACGAAATATGGAAAAATTAAAATATCATATTTAAGCGTATTTTACGACTGGGCAAATAAAATTAACTCTGTCTGTCTCCATATTTTCCCAATCTATCTCCTCCGAAACTAAAAGTCACCAAGCGGCACTAGGGGACTCAAATGATTGCATGTTTTATGGGCCGTTCTTTAAAAACTTGAAATCACGACACTATGATAATATATACGAAATCTGGTCAAATTAAAATATCATATTTAAGCGTATTTTACGACCGGGCAAATCCGGTATCCCCCCCACTCCCGCTAGTAATCTATAATTCAGTAATCACAGTGAATGGCAGGTTATCGTACAGAAATGTATATATATAAAAGATAACCTTCTACTCCTAATAGCTTCTTCCCTCGAACTGCAAGACTTTGGACTTCCCTCCCTGTTGCCTGCTTCTCTGACTACTGACATGCAAAACTTTAAATGTGATGTAGACCCACATCTTGTTTATCTCCTTGCGTGTCCCAAATATTATTCCCTTGCGTCTAAGCGTCAATATTTTTTGTTTGGACTGACCATGAGTTTGAAAAATAAACAAGTGAAGCACGCATGGTCCCCCGTGAGTGCACAGTGAACGAGGCATAAAAATATGACTAAGTTCAGCATCCCCCCGCCTATTTAGTCTCAAAAGTACCCAGAGGACGTCAAATCCTGGTGAAAATTAACAAATTGTACAGTTTTAGGCCTTGACATATGTAAATTTTCACCTTGCAAAAAAAAAAAAAAAGAAGAAATGGCTAAGTCCATCATTTGACAACCCCCCCCCCATTTAGCCCCAAAAGTCCCCAATGCCTTAACATATTTAAATTTGAGTCCAGCATCATGCAAAGCTGCTAAATAGACATACACAGGAAATATGGTAAAATAGTCTCCAAAATTAAGTGTTTTTATCCGCCCTTTTCATTTTCTTCATTTCTTCTTTTTTCCCTTCTTTCTTACTTCCTGTCTCTTTTCCTCCCTTCATTCCTTCCACCATCGACTTCTAAGATCGATCGGTCTCCAATAGATTAATCGACATAATGATTTACTACGCTTGCGGGTTTAGTCGAAAGCATCGGCTGAATTTTAATTAGAAATTATCACTTCAAGGTTTGCTTTATATGATTAATATCCGCCATTGACGTAAGTGATTTCCAAACGAAAAGTTCTTATTTATTTATTTGATTCTGTTGGAATTTCGCTAAGGAAAAACAAACTGCGAAAAAAAAAGTGCAGTTACATTCCAACATCTAACATATAAACCATCATTTTACTTCCTTAACAAATATACTAGCAGTCCCTTCCTGGCGTTGCCCGGCAATATATAAGGACACCTGTCTACTCTAGCTCCTATATTATCATGTTTATTTTCCATATTATCTTCTTTAATATAAATCTCACCTGTTTGTTTAAATGTATGTATGTATGTATGTATGTATGTATGTATGAAAGGGCGAATGAACTCTTTTTCTGGGTCAACGGCCAACTAGCACCGTGTATATTTGTGTGTGTGTGTATATGTGTATTGGGGTAGAGAGGGTTCCCGTAAGCCGTGGTGAAGGCAACCTTTCTAGGAGAAGCAAATCTCTGATTTAAAAAACCATAAAGCGGAAGACCAGTACTCGCATTAAGCTGGTCTGCAGTTTAATTTGTTGCTGGCTATCTTGCTCTTGCTTGTTGCTGGATCTCGACATTTTGAACCGAGAGAGAGACTTAGCTGTCGTACAAAGCTAAGACTCTGTAACATCATATTTGTATAGATACTCCCTCAGACATTTGGGCTCATGGATTTTAAATGTTTGAGGGAGTGGCACTCGTCTGACAAGACGTTGCAATCATCATGTATGTATGTATGTATGTATGTATGTATGTATTATGTCAGGTCATGTCATATGCTACTGGTACCATGTAACTCAGTACTACCTGCCTCATGGTCGGCCACCGGCGACTAAACTGGTTCACCCACCAGACTTGTTTGGTGAGGAGGGTAGCTAGTCTCCCTGAAGGATTAAAAACAAGACCTTCCAAAGGGCGAATGAACCCTTTTTCGGGGTCAACGGCCAACTAGCACCGTGTGTGTTTGTGTGTGTTGGGGTGAAGAGGGCTCCTGTAAGCCGTGGTGAAGGCAACCTTTCTAGGAGAAGCAAATCTCTGATTTAAAAAAAAACATAAAATGGGAGACCAGTACCCGCATTAAGCTTAACTTGTTGTTGGCTATCTTTCTCTTGCTTGTTGCTGGATATCAACATTTTGAACCGAAAGAGAGACTTAGCTGTCGTACAAAGCTAAGATATCATCTGTGTACAGATATTCCCACAGGCATTTGTCTATTAAAATGGTCCTGTGGCGATAGAAGTAATTTTTGATGGGTTCATGGACTTTAAGTTTCTGAGAGAGTGGCACTCGTCTGACAGGACGTTGCAATCATCATGTATGTATTATGTATGTCTAAAACTTCCGAGAGAGGCGACGGATTTTCACAAGATCAGTATCGTTTTGAAGCATGGTCCTTCGGATGACAAATATCGAAAAATTGACTAAAGACATTAATTCCTTAACCCTCAACTGGGCACTTTTTTTGCAGGGAGAGGTCGATTGACTAGCGTCAATTTAAACATTCATCACTTTCGGTTTGGCGATGGACGCAACAGCAAAGACGTCCTATTGTTTTTCATGTTTTTTCCTCCTTCGCGGTACGGTTTCGAGAATGCTTGTTTACTAAAGTCTACTATAATATAATAATAAATACGGAATCTGCATTAATCATAATATCATATTTAAGCATATTTTACGACCGGACAATGCCGGCTCCCTTGCTAGTATAAAATATAAAGAATTAGTTTCGTATTTGCAACCGATCTAAACATTTTTAGATAGAACTCTGGTTAACAAATTACAGAAAATAATCATTGGTTAAATAAATTAAAAGTAATAATAGTAAGTAATTTCTTTGTAGAAAAAAAAAATTCAAAACACTTTAATTCATAAGTCTAACTTAACAATATAAACAAAGATGGCTGTCGAAAGAAACACACGATGTTGAAACTTCTATGAACTTTTTTCTTCTTGCAGCATTATATTGTCATGCATTTTTTTTCTATCTAAGCAGAGAATTTCTAATATTTCTGAAGAGTATATGACACGAAAAGAGACGGTATTGACATAATAATAATCGCTTGGTTTTTTATAATGAAACGGATATGTGAAATATCTACCGTAATTTTAATATGCTGGAGGAGCTGTTTTGTATAAAAATAAATATTTGAATCTTGAAATGTAACTATACCGCTATTCCTTTATATCTGCTCTGTTGTTATGTCTAACGTACATTGAGCTTCTAAACACAAACGATTGGTATACACAAAGTGAAATATAATTGAAAATTCATATTTTACCAAAACCAACATAAACTGCGTCAATCGCTTTATTGTAGATTAGTAAAATATCAATATTTTATTAAATATACATCACAAAAAAAAAAAAAATGAAAATTGTATTATCAAATGACTGTTTCAAGGTTAGTTATTTCCCAAGATTTTATTCAAATCCATGCGATATTCACGAACTTATGACATTTTATCCATTATCAAATAATTTATACTGCCCATCGCTTTATTGCAGGTCTTTTAAAATAGAAAAAAAAGGGGAACGATTAACGGTAATCGAAAAGGAGAGGATTGTTGCTGGACTCGCAGAAGGATTAATCATCATTTAGCTATGGAGCTGGAAAAGTATCCAAGAACTTTAGCTTCATTCGTAAATAACCTTAACACCAAATCCAGAAAGGATAAGGGTACCAGGAGAAACCTTTCTTATCGTGATATTTGGAAAATTCGTAGGGAAGTCAACCGAAACGCAAACAGCGCCAGTGCTTCTATTTTTGAAAGAGCTGGAATCGCTCCAAGATCCAGACAGGCCCAATGTAATGTGTTGAATGAGATGGCAAGGGAATCAAAACTCTTCCAATGCCTCCATTGAACAAACGAATGGCTTGAGCACAGAATTACATGAAAATGGATTTCTAACGTGTCCTATTTACAGATGAGACCCATGCTACTCTTGACGGTCCAGACGGATAGGCCAATGTTTGGAACTCGAACGGAACTCCAACCTCTTACAGAGTTCATCGCAAACAAGGAGATGGAGGCATCATGTTTTGGGCGGGAATTATTGGTGATAAGTAAGTTGGACCATTCCGAGTTTCAGAGGATTTAAAACTTACCAGCAATGCGTACACGGCCTTTTTGGATAAACATTTGTCACCATGGCTAGATGACCTACCATTGTCACATCGCTTTCAGATGATTTTTATGCATGACAATGCACCATCCCATTCATCAAACGAAGTAGTCCAGCGGGGTCAAGTCGGGGGAGGAAGTGGAGCTAGCGAGAGAAAGGTACAAAGTTAAAGCACTTCTACTGGAGCCAAGCCTGGGTCTCTTTTGACTTGTGGGTCGGTGCCGATTCCTACTGTCATACTCAGGGTCTGTCAGAAGCCACCTGATTGCACCAGGGGAAAAACACACTCTTCAGCAATCCAAGTAAACTTTGGTATTGACTTTTATCCCACTTCGAAGATGTGAGATGGCATGATATGACTCTCACTGAAAACCATACCAGAGACTAACCGTGGCCGGAAATTTTGTTTGCATCACACTTGGTACGTCCCTGTTATTCGTGGCAATCCAGCGATGTATTTTGAGGGTGCTGGCAATGGTTCTGTTGTCATAACTTGGATCGGTAGAGAGCATGAGTTGTACAGCGGCGCATCTCTGATCTCGTTCATTGAACATTGTGTTACTTTCAGACGTAATAGAAGGCTCATATCACTCTTGGGGTTTGTACTCAACTGGACAATTGCTATATATATATATATATATATATATATATATATATATATATATATATATATCTGTAAAAGTGAACGTGTCTGTGTGTGAGTCTGTGTGTCTGTGTGTACGTCTGTGTACATTTCCCTACGCCATAACTCTGTCAATTTTCAGTCTACAGACTCAAAATTTGATATACAGGGTACTGAGATTTGGGAAAATCTTTTTAATCTGTTTTCGGCCAGAAATGTAGCTATTAAGGGGTCAAAGTTCAACGATTTGACTTCTGAGAACTCTACCAAACTCCTTCTACAATTTTGGGTCTAAACACGTGAAATTTTAGATATAGGTTCCTAGGACATGGATCTAACTTAATAACTTCATTTGAGCCCTGAAAACATAAATTTTAAGGGGTCATAATAGGAGTCAAATTTTAAAAAATTGACCTTTTTTTTTTTTTTTTTGCTAAGCATACACCTCACTATACCCGGGCAACGCCGGGCACCCATGCTAGTATATATATATATATATATATATATATATATATATATATATATATATATATATATATATATATATATATATAAGCAAAAGTACCTGTCGTTGACTGGGTTCAAAAACAGCCTACAGAAAATGGACTCTGATTTATTAAAGTATGATAGGTTATGAAAAGGAAGAGTTGTAAAAAAATAGCTTCGAATTTGGGGGTATCAAAACAAGAGCAAAATATGATGAAAGTAAAAATAAAATAGATAAACCCCATAATTTATTATACCATACCTGTTCACATTGAAACACTTATCACAATATTCTGTGAATATTAAAAAAAAAAACTTGTTAAACTTTGTGACATATTTCCATTCTATGGAGGTCATGCACGAACGAACACCCCATAATTTTATTATACAACATTTCTTCAAACAGAAAACTAATTATCAAAGTATACTTACGCAGATAGAGATGAAAAGTCTTTATTAAAGTTTGTGCCTATTTCCATTCTATGGAGGCCAGGCGCGAACGCAGACCCCACAATTTTATTATACCATCCCTATTTAAGTTAATACATACTTATCAAAATATTATTATGTACATCTATATCAAAAACCCTTGTAAACGTTTTTTTTTATTTTAATTTTTTTTTATTTCCATACGCGAACGCAGACCCCACAATTTTTATGAACCACCGTTCTGCCAGATCAAACATATCCATTCCTGTGTCTCGACACATCTTTTATCATTATATGTAATCAGCTTTTTAAAATAGTCAACCATATAGGAGCCTATTCGTGACCACACACACACACACACACACACACACATAGACATTCAGCTTTATATATATATATATATATATATATATATATATATATATATATATATATATATATATACTAGCATGGGCGCCCGGCGCCTTCCGGGTGTTTGGAGGTGTGTGTTGAGCAAAAAAAAAAAAAAAGAAGTGGTAGTAAGAAGGCAAGCTCGAACTCGTACCGCGAAATAAGGAAAAGAACGTGAAGAAAACGTGACGTCTGTGCTGTTACGACTACCGCCAAACCGGAAGTGACGTATGTTTAAATTAAGGCTAGACAATCGAAAGAGGGGATGACTTTCGAAAATATCGTCGAAAAAAGCCGCCCCTCCCTGTAGAAATGTGCCCAGTTGAGGGTAAGAAATTAATGTTTTTAGCCAATTTTTCGATATTTGTCGTCTGAAGGGTCGACCTTCAAAACGATACTGATCTTGAGAAAATCTGTCGCCTCTGTCAAAAGTTTTACGCAGAAATGCAAATATACATACATAGTTTTGGGCTCATATTAAGTTAAGTTAGATCCATGTCCAAGGAAGCTATATCTAAAATTTCAAGTGTTTAGACCCAAAATTGGCGGAGGAGTTTGGTAGAGTTCTCAAATGTCAAATCGTTTAATTTCGATTCCTTAACAGCTAAATTTCTGGCCGCAACGGATTACAAAGATGTTCCCAAATCTCACTTCCCTGTATATCGAATTTCGAATCTGTAGACTGAAAATTGACAGAGTTATTGTGTAGGGAAATGTACACAGACAGACAGGCATACATACACTTTCGGTTTTGTAGATATATAGATAAGTGACATTTTCTTATGCCTGGGGAACGGTCTCTATCAGACTCCTCTACTAATTTTTGGTATACTGACTTTAAACTTGATATATAAGGGATTCGGACCCGTGGAACAAATTTGACTTTGTTTTGCCCAGTAAAAATACATGATAAGGGGTAAGAATTGAAAAAAATGAAACTTGTAAGTCATAAGTTGACTAAACGTGTTATTTCTACGCATGCGAAAATATACATTTATATCTTTTACAACGTTATTTTTAAAAGCTTGTTTGCATATGGATTTAGGTCAGACGGTAACAGATTGGGGGGAAGAGATGTTATGTTTTGGTTTCGATTTCTGCTGATGGCAACCAAGTCATATTTTTAAAAAAGTCTTTTTAAATCACTATTATATATTGGGTACAATATAATAATCAATAGAGTATTGACTCTATCATAATAAATAGGCAATGTACATTATTGAAAATGTCACATTCAAGTGTATCTTACGACCGGACCACACCGGTTGGGCACTATTATATATTTGGCACAATATAATGATTACTAAATAATAATAAAAATAATAATAATAATAATAATAATAATAAGGATGATGATGATGATGATGATTACACCAACAACAACAACAACAACAACGACGACGACAACAACAGCAACAACAACAACAATAATAATAATAATAATAATAACAATAACAATAATAATAATAATAACAATAATAATAATAATAATAACAATAATAATAACAATAATAATAATAATAACAATAATAATAATAATAATAATAATAATAATAATATGGAATCTGCATTAAATAAGTATTTTATGACCGGACTACATCGGGCGGCTTGCCAGTATATATATATATATATATATATATATATATATATATATATATATATATATATATATATATATATATATATATATATACCCGACTAGCTGAAACCACTGTTAATAATTTTCCCCACTCCTTATCTGTGCCTAAATCAAAACATAGATTCCATGAACAAAGTTTCTTTCTTAGAAGTGCACGCCTGCGGAACTCTCCCTTCTGTTTGTATATTTCCCAGCTGACTACAACTTGGTTGCCTTCAAGTCCAACATAAACAAATTCCTTATAAACCTCCCCCTTAAGTAATCCAATTCATCAAATCTCCATTACTAACGATTACTACGATATTGTCCCGTTGATTACTGTACACGCAATCACACTTATCCCCGTGTGGCCTCCGGGCCTTGATAAGTGGTGACTACCATTTAATATATACCAGCAGAAGTACCCGTCGTTGACTGGGTTCAAAAACAGCCTACAGAAAATGGACTGTGATTGATGAAAGTATGATTGATTATGAAAAGGAGGGGTTGTAAAGAGATAGGTTTTGATACTCAAATATTTTGCCCTAAGCAATATATGATGAAAGTAAAGATAATTTTTGCTAAAATATATTTTTTTATATCAACTTTGTTTCCATTCGTAGCCAAGAGTGACCAACAAAATGAAGTTTCCTTACAATGAGAAAATGTTATAAATATAATAATATAAATATACAAGAAATAAATGTTACCATAGTCAATAAAAGTTACTTTTATGGTAGAAATGTTCATTGGTTTGTATTTTTAAGTAGTTCGTAATTTTTTTTTTTAATTCACGAATCGATTTGAAGAAAATCAAAATGGCTGCGACTTTGAAATGGAGAGCCCCGTTTTCAATTTGAAGAAGGGGCACGTGAGAATTCTGTATTAACAATTTAAGAGAGTTCTGTCAACGTAAGGAATATTTATAAACATATTTTAAATTTTTCCGTTATTTTGTGCTTGAGGAATATTCGATTATGGCATGTGTAGTTTATATAAAAATTAATTTAAGTAGTTATCGCCTCAAATTTTGTTTTAATTTCGGTTCGCTGAAATTATTTTAAATAAAGAGCATTAAAAACTATTCCAAAAACACAAAAAAACATAAACTGGACTTTTACTGACTATGGTAACATTTATTTCTTGTATATTTATTTTTCGGGTA
The DNA here is from genome assembly GCF_053919585.1 of Euprymna scolopes. Lineage (NCBI taxonomy): Eukaryota > Metazoa > Mollusca > Cephalopoda > Sepiida > Sepiolidae > Euprymna > Euprymna scolopes. Next base: position 135,784,028 of record NC_136488.1, read on the forward strand.
GTCGTTTGTTGGCTTTTCTGCTAAACACTCTTACTAATTAATATCGACGAAATATCGAAAAACAAAGAAACAAAAACAGTTTGGAAAAATAATAAAGGTTTACTTACTTTAGTAAAATAATCCGAAAAGCAAATTAGGATATTAAAAAAGTAAACACGTAATTATTATAGTTTTTTAAAGCAAAAAAATCGATATAAATATGAATAAGAAGAAAATGGCGCCCTTTTCAAGCAGAACAGCTTCGTGTCAGTTTTATAGTATTGAACGGTGTAGTATTGCGCCGTCGAATTCATGGTTGTACTATTGTAATGTAAAGAACACGCAGAAAGGGTTGTAATCAACTGAATTCCTTCTAGTACACTGACAAAAACATTAAAAAGATATATAAATAAAAATATAAAGGTTATGTAAGTTTTTTTAAAGACACGTAATTACGTGAGCATGATGTTTCCTTCTTTTGATACGATAACAAGTAACGTTTTTATTTTTTACTATTTATCTATTTATCTATTTTTGAAAGAGTGGCATATGCAAATGGAGAAGGAAAAAAACAGAGTTATGCAAAATTTGTGTCGAGAATTGTCTAAAGTTCCGACTTTTTTTGGGGCGTTAACTTTAATAAGCACGTGAATTTATGAGGTGAATTTATTCGACACAATATGATTCAACTCAAAAATATAAATAAAAGCTAACGTGAATTAAGATAAAAGTTAAGGTGTTATTGTGGACCCTCACCCCTTTTAAAAAACCTTGTTAAACTTTGTGATATATTTACATTCTATGGAGGTCAGGCACGACCGAACACCCAATAATTTTATTATACCATATTTCTTCAAACTGAAACATAATTATCAAAGTATACTTACGCAAATAGATATGAAAAGTCTTTGTTAAAGTTTGTACCATGTTTCCATATAGTACAGACGCGAACGCAGACCCCACAGTTTTATTATACCATCCCTATTTAAGTTGAAACATACTTATCAAAGTATTCTTATGTAGATCTATATCAAAATCCCTTGTAAACGTTTTTTTTTTTCATTTTTTATTTCCATACTTTGGGTGCCAGGCGCGAACGAAGACCCCACAATTTTTATGAACCACCGTACTGCCAGATACATACCCATTCCTGATCCTCGATACATCTTCTATCATTATATGTAATCAGTTTTTTTTAAATATTCAACCATATAGGAGCCTATTCGTGACAAGACACACACATAGACGTTCAGCTTTATATTATATATATATATATGTATATATGTATATATATATATATATATATATATATGTAATCAGTTTTTTTAAATAGTCAACCATATAGGAGCCTATTTGTGACCACACACGCACACACACACACACACACACACACACACACACACACACACACTGGCGTTCAGCTTTATATTATATATAAGTTAATAATAATAAAACATCGGTAAATGACGTTTAAAAATAATCGAATGGGGAATATATATATATATATATATATATATATATATATATATATTTCCCATTCGATTATCCGAGGGTAATAATCCAAAAATGGTAAAATCCAAAACGGTCGAATTTAAAATTTCAATCCAATGGGTAAATTCCAAATGGTTCAAAATCATCCAAAATGCAGCGTTTTTTTCCAAGGAACTCTGCATTTTGGATCATTTTGGACCATTTGGAATTTACCCATTGGATTGAAATTTTAAATTCGACCGTTTTGGATTTTACCATTTTTTGATTTTTACCCTTCACCGGACTATCCATTAATGTTAAATCTTTTTATTATTTTTCTTTTGCCTCCTGTTCCCCTTACCTCACCCTTTTTTTAACCAAGTAAAATCTTTGACTTACTTGTAGTTTCATTAAATACTTTTATATGCAAAATTCGATCCTGCATTTTGCTAATTCCTGCCCTCTGATGAAAAGGAGAGTATTTCTTCGAAACTCCGCGGATTAAGGACTATCCACTTATCTTGTGCTTCCTTTTTTAAATTAAATATGTTTTTAACTCTTTTTCAAGATGTCTTTTAACATGTTTTATTAATCATTTGTTCATATATATATATATATATATATATATATATATATATATATATATATATATATATATAGTCTGTTTATTATACTAACATTATTAGTTACATATGTGCATACATGTTTCAGTAGAATCTGAATTCAAGGAGACCACTTCAACAACATCTCCAGCGAACCGTTTAGTACTAAGCTAAACGAGCAGAAACACAACATGTCACTAAATGGATAAAGATGAGTGCAATTTTCATACTTGATAATTAAAACGTTAAACTAAAATAATCTAGCATGTTAGAGAACGTATTATCATAAAGCAATGCTAAACAAGGAAACCAATCACATAATTGATCTCAAATGATTACTAAGTACTCGTAGTAGAGGACTTTGGGAACGGAATATTCAATCAATATAGGCAAATACATGCTATTATGTACCCGTTTGCATGTATATTACTTGGAAAACCAATTTCTATAACGGAGCACATAAACCTGTAAATATATTTATACTCTAGTATTAAGGAAATGATAAACAACCCAAACGAAAGAATGCCAACCATCGAAATTAAGTTTATATATAGATATGAAAACCTTTGCCACTGTAATTACTTCAGACACCGCGGTAGAGTGAAAAAGATAACTCCCAGTATACCACCTTTATTTAAATTATATTAATCGGCCTGTATATTCACTGGCTATTAATTTAACCGTATGGACATATATCTTATAAATAAACAAATAAATATATAAATAAATAATTTGAAAAACGAGAAGCAAAGGGAGGGATAAAAAAGTGGGGAATAAAATAAAATAAGGAAATAAATAAATAGAACTTAACAATAAAATAGATGAATAATGTAGCCGCCTCCGGAAAAAGAAGAAACAACCATAAAAGACAAAGATAGGGAAGTAAATAGCAATCAGGTTATAATATTAATTCAGACCAAAGCGAAACCTTAGGGCAATAAACAACCGCCATGTTAAAATAATGCCAATATCCCCCCGCTGCTACCTCTTTACCACATGAGATTGTACTTCATCTCTTCCTTCAGTTCCCCCTAATTCCTTCTTTCACCACATCTCCCTCCAAAACTCTCTACTATTCGCATTCACAAAGTATACACTCCCTTCCTTCCAAAGCGTAAACCACACCCAAATATCTTATAAAAAACGAATGTAATCTTGACTCTCCTTTCAATATCGGCTTTTTTTTGTCTAATGAAGTTGTTTCCTTGAATCAGGATTCCACTGAAACATGTATGCGCATATGTAACCACTAATTTTTGTATAATGAACAGAGTATATACCAGCTCTGTCCTCCATTGAGCACTCCTTAATAATCACACGGGTTTCATAGGATTTATTTCTAGGAAACTCATCTATACAACCATTTTACGTACACATACGCGCGCGCATATATATATATATATATATATATATATATATATATATATATATATATATATATATATATATATATATATGAAATTTATTACTGTGAGTCCAGAATGAGTTTACAAATTGTTTTAGCTAGAGGAAAATCCTCAAAGAGGAAAAATCCAACTAGCATCGTGTCAGAATTCATAGATGCTAGTTGGAGTTTTCCTCTTTGAGGATTTTCCTCTAGCTGAAACAATTTGCAAACTCATTCTGGACTCACAGTAATAAATTTCCTATATACTGCTCTGACTACACATTGAGCACTCTAGTCCGGTTTTTTCACCACTGGTAAATATATATATACACTTGTTTATTGTTATATAAACATGCTCACATCCCGCTGCTACAAATAGCCTCTTGTTTCAATCAAACAACAGATATTATCAGGCAGCGACTTGACTATTCAAAAGTTCAATGAATTCATTATTGTTATATAAACATGCTCACATCCCGCTGCTACAAATAGCCACTTGTTTCAATCAAACAACAGATATTATCAGGCAGCGACTTGACTATTCAAAAGTTCAATGAATTCATTGAACTTTTGAATAGTCAAGTCGCTGCCTGATAATATCTGTTGTTTGATTGAAACAAGTGGCTATTTGTAGCAGCGGGATGTGAGCATGTTTATATAACAATAAACAAGTATTATCAGCTCTTTTTATGGAGCACTATCTAACAACCTCGTTGAATTCATTAGTCCATTACTTTTGAATATAAAAAACCCGAGTATATATATATATATATATATATATTGACCGGACAGTCGAATAAGATAAAAGTTGTTTTAAGAACTTGCTGTTTATTTGGAAGAACATTTGACCTTACGTCGACAATTTGCGACGGACATTTCGATTTTTATGTTCGAGTGCGTCTGGAAATCAACGGACTGAAGTGTTTTCCTTCCGGTTTTGTGTTTGTTCTTAATCTACTCGGGAAGTTCGTGAGATTGAAACTTCCGTTTGTTTAAATGATCGAATCGCAATCAGTATTGATGTTCGGCGCAGATCGTTTTCAATAAGTCCGTAGTCGAATAAGTGGTGCTTCTTGAAGTGACAGTCACTGCCAAATGTTATTTAGGATTCTAAAATTCTGTTTTGGGCAATTTGTTGAGATTTGTTTAGAAATATGTCCGAGCTCAAGAGCAATGAAAACGAGAACATAAGAGAGAGATAAATGTATTGAAATTTACCGCAAAAGGAATGACTTGCAAATGCAAGTGTGTATGCGTCTTAAATAATAATAATAATAATAATAATAATAATAATAAGAAGAAGAAGAAGAAGAAGAAGAAGAAGAAGAAGAAGAAGAAGAAATAATTATCTGATACTGTTCTTTGTTAATGTCCACATCATTTCGGTCTGACTGTTTCTTGCAAAAAGGGCGAAAATATAGGTCTTCGCATTTTTCCCCGCCAAATTGAACGCTTATTGATTCACTGGAAAACACAGTTGGATCATTCTACCGCTCAAGACACAATCCTCTGTCTGTATAAAAACCAAATACTTTTTATGATATAGTATCGTTGACACATCCACGTAGGTGCTTCTCAAAGGATCCTTTCCTGCGTACAACTCGACTTCAAAATTTTTCCCTCCCACTTCTACCGCTTTCTCACGGAAGAGACGTTGCTAGTCTTTTTTTTTTTTTAATTAATCGTCATTTTCATGGCAGGTGTTCGACTGAGCTTCAATGTATGCCCCCCTCCTTCTGTAAAACATTCGCGACAAAAAGTCGTCTTGTAATAACTACTGTAAAGAGTTTCTCTTTTTCCCCATCTCTCTCTACCTACTTACATAAATCCAAATGAAACCTCTATGATTAAAGTTTCTTTCCTAGAACTATCCGTCTGTGAAACACAATACCGCTGGAATGCTTCCCAAATAACTACAACGTGGTGGTATTCAGGTTCAATATAAATAAATGTTTGTTGAGAATAAAAATCTGCCCAATTACCACCGTTGTCACTAATCATCACGGCGTTGAGCACACGTCTACCTGACACTCATCATCCCTTATCCTCGATGGCCTTTTGCCTTGGTAAGTGGTGACTTCTTAGTTAAAACACCATAGACACGGGATGTGATGTATAAACATAACTTGTGTCGAAAATTGTTATTTCAATTCTTAGTGAAACTGAAAAATCTTTCTAATGAAAATTCCCAAATGGATTCCCAGCACTACAAAATAAACGTTCTTCTCTGTGAGATTTAGTTAACTAATTTCTATTCTCACCCAATATATTTCAGCAATTAATTAAAAGAATAGCTTCATCGAAGTATATTTTGAATGGGTTAAAGTCTTGCATTTATTATTTACTAGCGGGGGGGGGTACGCGGCGTTGCCCGGATATTTGTAGGTGTGTGTGTTTTTGGGTAAATGAAAAAAAAATCGTTGGCCGGGTGTTTGCTGTAAAAAAAAAAAAACGAAGCCTTGACACGCAACTTGAAAATAATAAAGTATAAAATAATGTGCGACATTTAACGGCAGGTGCACATTTTTGACGAGTTAATGACGTCAACTTTGAGTGCGGGACAGTGTTTTATTTACCGCGAGTCTGTTCGCTTCTTTTTTTTATATATACGAAAAAGCTTAATGTACATGCGGCGATCGAAAATTGTTGAAAATTTATTTTTTGAAAGTTGGGCAAATCAATAAGACAGGCGACCCCGGTTGTTAACTCGTAGATATTATCATTTAGGCGCGATATAAAAAGTTTTAAGAAGTTGTGAGGCGACCGATCGCTTCTCGGAAAAAAAGCCGTTCTTGGACATACACGAAAACGCAAACACACACAAACATTTTCGCTTTTATATTTATAGATTAAAGTGTTCGGCACTTGTTCATTTTTAAGTTTGGAGTACATTTTTTTTTTTTTTTTTCATTTTTTAAGATTTCTAAGGGGGGGGCGATTCAAGCTTAGTAAAAGCAAAACAAGCACATTAAATTAACAGTAACACATAAACAATAAAAAATTAATAATAACAGAAAATAAAACATTATCTGAATATTTATTGTGTTAAAATATAATTTTCTAGCTTTTGTAAAATAGCTATAATATAATCTATAAAAAAAATTACAACAGGTATTTTTTGCATTTATATTAAAATGTACGACTAAAAAAAATGAACCTTTTTGAAATTTTTTGCGAACTTTTTAATGACTAGCCTCTCTAAGTGAAGAAAATTCTGAAATGAAAGAAAGTGGTAATTATTAGGGCTATGGCAACGGAATATTATCATCGTTTGGACTCTCGAGTATATATCCGACACAGTTAGACACAGAACCGAGAACCACATCACTCTATATAAAAGCATATAAGATAACGGATACACACTCGAGAGTCAAAACAGTGAAAAGAATATTCTGTTGTCATAACCCTAGTAATTATATGAAAACTAGCATCCGCCCGGCGTTACCCGACAACAATAAGATACGCTTAAATTTGATATTTTAATTCATGCAAATTACGTATTTATTATTAGAGACAATTCTGTATCGATTATTTTATTGAACTTAATATGTAGTAGTGATTTCAAAACTAATATATATATATATATATATATCTATATATCTATAAAAGTGAACGTGTCTGTCTGTCTGTGTGTCTGTGTGTCTGTGTGTCTGTCTGTGTACATTTCCCTACGCAATAACTCTGTCAATTTTTAGCCTATAGACTGGAAATTTGAAATACCGGGTACTGAGATTTGGGAAAATCGATGTGACGGGTGTCAGCCAGAAATTTGGCTGTTAAGGGGTCAAATTTCAACGATTTGACCTTTAAGAACTCTACCAAACTCCTCCGACAATTTTGAGTCTAGACACTTGAAATTTTAGATATAGGTTCCTTGAACCTGGATCTAACTTAATAAAGTGATTTGAGCCCGAAACTATAAATTTTAAGGGGTCATAATAGGGGTCAAAGTTTTAAAAAATTAACCATTTTCTTTTGTTTTTTTGCTTTTTTTGCACAGCATACACCTCCAAACACCCGAGCAACGCCGGGCACCCTGCTAGTATATATATATATATATATATATATATATATATATATATATATATATATATATATATATATATATATATGTCTTATCAAAGCTGTATCGAGGGATTTGAGTGAATAAAAAAGGAGGAAAGACACGCATGGGAATCGAGATTTTGGACAGATAATGTTGCGTTATGTATGGGGTAAAAGAAGCAATAACCTTATAGTACTGGAAGATCCTAGAGACTAATCACGCTCAAACATAAGAGGCCTTCCCTCTACTTGCAGAGGGAAGGCCTTCTCAACCGAACATGAACAGTCTCCAAGATCTTTAACTGAAATAATGACTGAGAACGACTCAATATTGTAAAAGAATTCGTGCTAAAGTTCGCTGGACAAGACGTTTTATTTATAAGGTAGTCAGTAATTGAAGACCCATATGCATTGGCAATTACGTCTGTTGCTTGGTATATCCCATTTCTGATTTTGGTAGGCACGTGTTGTTGGACTCTTCCATCCAATCTTAATGTTGTTCGACCCACATAGTTGGCACTGCAACTACATTCAAAATTGTAAATTGCATTATTATTATGATGGGAGGGGTAGAACATCTTTTCGAGAGGATGGCATTAACGTTCTCGTAGAGAACACAACACGTACAAGCAAAATAACAATTTTGCACTATTGAACTAATTTGCTTTGCAAATTTCTCACTTACTGTCCCCAGCCAAGGTAAACGCAGATATACTGGGCATTTATTGATCATTTGAATTTTAGTTACAGAGGACTCTGTTATTTTCCTCTGTATAACTCACCTAATCATATCCAACGGGTACCCATTTTTGGAGAGGGTGTCAGTAATTATATTTAATTCCTCATCCAATTTTGATTTGGAGCAGATCATAAGGGCACGATGTGTTAGGGTCTAAATTAAATTCATCTTACGTTTTCGGGGGTAAAATGAATCCCAACGTGTATACAGTCCCGTGAACGTGAGTTTACGGTATATTGATGTAAGGTAACTTGATGATGTTTTCGTTACCAATACATCAATGAAAGCTAGGGACGAATTAGACTCTCCTTCATAAGTGTACTGTAACGTTGGATGCATTTTATTAAGTATGGAGAAAAAAGTATTTGCCTCCGTTTGGTTATCGAAGAGACAAAATGTGTCGTCCACATAGCGAAAATAGATCAATGGTTTGATGGGTCCAGAAAGCAATTGCTCTTCATGGAAACCCACGAAAATATTCGCCATTATCGGGCTCAAAACTGAGCCCATCGGCACACCTTCTATTTGCCGATACATTACATCGTTGAAACTGAATTCAACTGATGTAGTGGCAAATTTCATCAGTTCAATGAATATACTTTCAGAAATGGGAGGAGGAAATATCTAACTACGATATAAAAAAATCTGTACGGATATCTATACTCTCAGAAATCGGAACGCAAGTAAACAGGTTGCTAATGTCGTAAGAACACATAAATTGATTAACAAGCTTAGACCTTTGAATAAAGTCTGCAAAATAAAATGAATCTTTCAAACAGTATTCACTGTAATATTTCAATACTGGTTGCAAAATATTTAAGATCCACTTTGCAACTTTTATGCTGTGTTGACCCTACCATAGACAAAATGGGCCTTAAGGGAATACCTACTTTATGAGTTTTCGGTAAACCATACAATCGATCCTGGGGCCTTATCTCATTATCTATGTCCGATGGAAGTACACCACTCTTAACCCACTTAACTCATCTCTTTTGAAATTTGGATTCTAAAGATGTTGTACAAGCATGAGTTGCGACAGGACCCATTTTTATAAATTTATCCGTGTCGTTCAATATGGTAGACATTTTGTCGACATTATCATGATGATCTAGTATTACAACCCCTGAACCTTTATCTGGTCGAGTGATTTATTTTTTCGCAAAGTTTTAATAACTGAATAATGCTCTTTGCGCCATTTAAACTCTGAATGGGAAATTGGTGTACTTGCATAGCTATGGGCCAGGTCGTTTAATCTTGTTTTTAGATCCCTTACTTTAATTTCAGAGACACTTATATATATATATATATATATATATATATATATATATATATATATATATATATATATATATATATATATATATATATTTATGAATGCAACTTTTTTTTCATTCCTTATAGACTCCGAAACGGCTGAACAGATTTTCTTTAAAATGAACAAATCTGGGAGTGATCTTAGTTAAGTTTTGTCTCAGACTACCCCCGATAATTACCGATAATCGAAACTGTTATTTTAACATCTATTATCGTTAAGGCCATTTTTTTCCATGTCGTCCCTTAGCAACGGGCCGTGAAAATTCTACTCTGGGTAAGTTGATAGTTTTTGTTTATTTATTTATTTATTTATTGTTGTTGTGTTTTTGCATAACATGGTCTATAGGTTAAAACTCCGCATGTAAATTTCTTAATTTTTTCATCAACTGCAAAGAATTTTATAAGACTTGAAAATTTACGTGTTTTTTTTTTTTTTTTTTTTGTTTTTTTTGCATAATGTGGACTGTAGGTTCAAACGCCGCGCGTAAATTTCTTAGTGTTTTTTTTTTTTTTTTGGTTAACTGGAAAGAAGTTTATATAAAATAATTTTATAAACGAAACAGTCGGTTCTCTAGAGTGCAATGTAGAATAACATATTTTGGACTAAGTTACTGCATGGAGGCATGTGAACCTTCCTTCCGGTCGATTTCACGACTTCACATATGGTCTTTGCTTGCAGTATCTGCCGGAACAGATGGTGTTTATTTGCTCCCCCACTGAGCAAATTAGGCACAAGGCCGTTTTTAATGTGAGGTAAAAACCAGCTCCCTTAAAAGTAGGCAAAAAGGGGGCACTCTGGTTACCAAAAATAATAATTGTCCCAGTATAGAGGGTTTCCCCTCCATTGACCGGTACAAATTATCTTAAGTGCAGCATCTGCCGGAACAGATACTACTCTTTGATCTTGGTCCGAAGGCCACAAAGGTCCTTCCCTTTGAGGGAGGGGGCTCCAATTTTAACGTTAGGGCGATAAATGAGCCAGATTTCGCATTTATTTATTCAGATTTGCTGATGATGAAGAAGCACTTTACAGTGATGAAGTTTTCTTTTTTTTTTTTTACAAAGGAGTCACCAATTATCAAGGCCTGAAGGTCACTCTAGGAAAAGGGTTAAAGAGTGTACGATGTGTAAGGCAAGCATGGTTAAATGTATGTCTTTCCGGCCGTTACCGTGTATTTCGGCGTATAGGTCGACCCTTAAAGTTTAAAAAAAAACATCTTTAAAACACCAATATTTCATAAGATATCGGTGTTGCAATCTATAGCCTAGACTAAACAAACATGATTGCGTGATTTAGAAGTCGGCTAATATAACCTATATATTATAAATTTATTAAAATTTACTCCAATTTTGTACCTCGTCTTATATGACAGTCGCCTTATACGCCGAAATATACGGTAAATGGTTTCTGGGACGTTTTTTGACTGTTCGTATAATCTTTGTAGCTTTCCGTTTTGGTCGTGGTATGTTCGGTCTTATGAGACGTAGCAACGGCAGCAGAGGATATTGTTTATGTGCATAGACACTAGATTGAACAAAATCTCTAAGTTTCTGAATTTTTTAGATAAGAGTTGATTATTCGTATTATTTGGATTCTTCGGACTACTGTTCTCATCTTGAGTGTGATTTTCACAACGTTTCGGTGGATGTAATCTCTGACCTTGTCAAATGCTGGAATGTTTCTGTCGAACTCGGGAATCTGGACGGAATTCCGAACGGGACACTTTATTTACTTCACAAGGGCAGCCTATTTTTGATGATAAGATGAAGTTAGTAGTCCGAAGAATCCAAATAATACGAAAATCTCCAAGCCTCAGTTTCCTTCGGCCAACCACAGGTACGAGAATGTTTGCTGCTGTTTATTTTTCAATTTCGCTTTCTTCTCGGTGATTTTTTATACGCAACACACGTGCGCACGATACAAATTCAGCTAAGCCTCGGCAGACGCAGCAAGAAGGGCAAAACATGGCGTCCGCATATGCGCACAACCTATCGAATTAACGTACACGCAAGTTTAGACACATGCACGCACATGCACCCGCGCCACGCACATGCACCCGCGCACGATTCCTCCACCGCTCTCTCTCCCCCCTCTCTCTCTCTCTCTCTCTCTCTCTCTCTCTCTCTCTCTCTGTCTCTCTCTCTCTCTCTCTCTCTAGTAAAACGTGAATTCTGTTCATGAAACTTCAGTTAGTCATTTCTTTCGCTTTTTTTTGATGGGAGGGGAGAGGAAGTACACAGAGAAAGAAAGAAAAGTTCCAAAGCCTGGGAGGAACTCTTGCTTAGAAAAAACGAGAACAAACCTGACAGCATGCTTATTGAACTGCAGATCGCAATAAATCGTAGATCGCGGCACCAATATCAGTTGGCAATTCCGTCCCTGGACAAATTGATTATCGAATCATTGCACATATTTCTTTCTCATCTGGTTCACTCGCGCCTCCGTTTCCTTTCTGCGTCACTGTCGTTGCACCTCGACTTTTCAGACGATTAAACGTCCACGCATGATTGCCGCATGAAGACAAAAAATTATTATACGTTATTCACGCCTTGCAAATGTCTGTTCCGAAAGCAAGGCATTGCGTGTGCTTTGGATCCGAAATGTGAGAGTATCTATCGTCACATTTAGTTCATGGACTTAGCATATATATATATATATATATATATATATATATATATATATATATATATATATATATATACATAGTATATATATATATATATATGTATATATATACATACATATATATATATATATATATATATATATACTATGTATATATTTATATCTATAAAAACTGAACATGTTCCTGTGTCAGTGTGTCGGTCTGTGTGTCTGTGTACATTCCCCTACGCAATAACTCTGTCAATTTTCAGTCTACAGACTCGAAATTTGATATACAGGGTACTGAGATTTGGGAAAATATGTATGTATGTATGTATGTATGTATGTATGTTTGCATGTCTGCCTGAAACTTTCAATAGAAGCAATGGATTTTCTCAAGATTAGTATCGTTTTAAAGTTCGATCTTTCATACGACAAATATCGAAAAATTGGCTAAAAACATTAATAACTTCCCCTTCAACTTGGCACTTTTCTACATGGGGGGGGTCATTTTTTTCGCCGATATTTTTGAAAATTATCCTCTCCTTTAGATTGTCTAGCCTTAATTTTTAAAAAAATGTCGCTTCCGGTTTGGCGGTGGTCGTAACAGCATAAACGTTAGGATTTACCCCGTTCTTTTCCTCTTTTGCGGTACGAGTTCGAGCCTGCCTTCCTACTACCACTTTTTTTTTTTTTTTTTGCTCAACATACACATCCAAACACCCGGGCAACGCCGGGCTGAAATGCTAGTATATATATATATATATATATATATATTAGCAGGTCTCCCGGCATTGCCGGGGCGTAAAATACGCTTAAATATATTTTGACTAATGCATATTTCGTATTTTTTATTATATTATATGGGACCCAATTTATAGTAATGATTTCAAAAAAAAAAAAAAATTACTCGTGTGCCACTACCTAGATATCTAAACGTTTAGCTTGCGGTTTACATTTTCCTTTGAGCTATGAAGACATGTTTGCTGCAAGGCTAAAAATTAAAACATAAACCAATAGCTATTACGTTACGCATGCATATTCGTAATGCTGTCGTTCGACCTTCACCTGGCAAATTCCAGTTTTTCATTTTCACACATTGGCACCAATTTTCCCCAGCTAAAACACAAACATAAAAGTTTCGCGGGGGTTCGAATACCTTATATATTAAGTTTCACGTCTGTAGACCAAATACTGATAGAGGAGTTTGGTATACAAAATTTTTTAAACAAATATATATGTATACGCCTACATAAGAAAGGAGTTTGTATTTACTACAAGCTTTTTGTGCAAATATTAAGCAAGTATAAATCCTGTAGAATATCTGCATGGATATAATTACACGTAATAGTTAACTAAAGAAAACAAGAAAAATAATAGGGAATTAATTGAAATGAATATTTAAAAGAATATGCAAATTAGCTAGATCGTTTGCAGGTGAATGCAATTCCACATCTCGTATATAATATAATAAAGTCGTACTTTCTTTTGAAAAATATAGAAAAAAGGAGGTTTTAACGTGAATATTAATACACAAAAAAGTCAATATATATATATATATATATATATATATATATATATATACTAGCATGAAGAAGCAACGTTGTCCGGGATTGAATGATGCTCAACGAATGTTTCACCCTCCCATATATTATTATCACCGAAAACGGTCAAATCGTCCATTTTCTTTAATCAAATCGATTGATTGCCTGCCGTAGTTTGAAAACCCCCTTACAATGTATGTACAGGGAAGAAGCTTTACATACCTCCCGCAGTGACTTAGTCCACAATACATTGTAGTCGACATTGCACTGTAGAGAATCTACTGTGAATTTTATAAAATTACCTGCAAATAAGTACTTCATTTAAAGTTTCAAATGCAAAAGTCAAGTACCATGGTTCAATTGTGCTCTAAACAGAAACATTCAATTCGAACGCGCCCCTGCCTTATAAAAGAATCTACAGTGGATTTTAATAGGCTGAGTCTTTCTGCTTGTGCTGTGAGATAATATTTCTCAAATGCGCTTGTTATATTGTTTGGATAAAAGTGTAAACTTCTGTCAAAATCGGATATTGGTATTTTTTCGATTATCGATTTCGATACTTATCAGACGTATTCCTATACAAAACCTACATAAGAACACTCCCAGACATATCAAGTGCTTTCCTGTGAATTAAAAAAAGACCCGGCTGCTTCCGAGTCTGTAGAGAACGAACACACACAAAATGTTTTTACATAATAGTAGAATATATAAAAATAAATGTATATGTATAATATATACATACATAATATATATAAAATCTATACATATATATGATACATATATATAAGTAAATATGTATGAATAAAAAGTCAATACGAAATATATATATATATATATATGTTTATATCTTTTCTGTATTTATTTTCTATGTGTTGGCGTGTAGGAATACAAAAAGTCTTTTGAAAAAACAAGAATGTTTCTTTTAAAAGCACATAATTTCGACCGATCCTTTGGTCTTCCTCAGTGTGAAACATATATATTATATTATAGATGTGTATATAATATATATATATATATATTATACACACGTATATATATATATATATATATTATACACACGTGTGTGTATATATATATATATATATATATATATATATATATATATATATATATATATATATATATATATATAACCCTGGATTGGTGTTAATCGTGACACCCTGCCACCCTGCACTGAAGATTCCCGAAAGGATAAAACACTATTGTCTGTAGCTATTTAATAATTATTATAGTAAATAATTATATATATATATATATATATATATATATATATATATATATATAAATATATATAATTATTATAATCATATATATATATAATTATTATATATATATAATTATTATATATATATATATATATATATATATATATATATATATATATATATATATATATATATATATATATTAGGTTGTCCGGAAAATAATGGCCATTTCAGGAAGTCTGTTTTGAAATTGGATTTTATCATAGGATTTTTTATTATATTTCAGGTAAACATCAACATGATTATTGATTTATATGTACTCTTTAATAATTTCTTACTTTTTTCTTTCAGAAAACGTTTTATGAGCGAATGAGCCCATAATTTGGAATATGACAAAAGAAGACTTACGATTACTTTTCCTGCGTGAGTTAAGCTTGGGAACAATGCTTCTCAAACAACTGCAAATATCAATAGGGCATGGGGAGAAGGCATCACAAGTGATAGAACAGTACGAAGGTGGTTTCAGAAATTTCGTAGTGGTGATGAGAGCCTTAAAGATGAAGAAGGTAGCGGACGGCCATCTAATCTTGACAATGAAAATTTGAGAGCCATTGTTGAGCAAAACCCACGGCAAAGTGTCAGGGAAATGTCTCGGGAACTTGGTGTCAGCTTTTCAACAGTGTCGGACCATCTGAAGCAAATTGGCAAGGTGAAAAAGCTCGACAAATGGGTCCCACATGAGCTCAATGAAAATCAACAAGCTCGACGTTTTGAAGTGTGTTCGATGCTCTTTTTGCGAAACATTAATGATCCATTTCTTGACCGAATAGTCACCTGTGACGAAAAGTGGGTCCTTTATGATAATCGGAAACGATCAGGTCAATGGTTTGATTGTGATGAACGACCCAAACATTTTCCAAAGCCAAAGTTTCACCAACAGAAGATTATGCTGACTGTTTGGTGGTGTGCAATTGGTGTTATTCATTACAGCTTTCTGGATGCTAATCAGAGCATCACGGCAGAGGTTTACTGCAATCAACTCGAAGAAATGCATCATCATTTACAAAAATTGAGACATGCATTAGTGAATAGGCGTGGTCCAATCCTGCTCCACGATAATGCGCGGCCTCATGTTGCGAGAATGACACTGCAGAAACTCACAGACTTGGGATACGAAACTTTACCACATCCTCCTTATTCTCCAGACCTTTCACCCACGGACTACCATTTTTTCAAGCATTTAGCCGCTTTTTTAAGCAACAAAACTTTCAGATCTAATGCAAAGGTTGAATCTTTTTTCAAAGATTTCTTAGCATCTAAGCCAAAGAATTTTTATCAACGAGGCATAAACGATCTAGTTGATAGATGGCAAAAATGCATGACTGTTCAAGGATCATACTTTGACTAATTTTAATGTCTAGTGTCACCTATTTGATTAATAAATCCTTTTTCTCTAAAATTGGACATTATTTTCCGGACAACCAAATATATATATATATATATATATATATATATATATATATATATATATATATATATATATATATATATATATATATATATATATATATATATATATATATATACTAAAACATAACCATTTAGTTGATGGAGGTAATTTGTTAGCTAGTAAACTATTATTAGCTGCTTGTCGATTTTAATGATCTATGTAACGTGAACATTCACTTAGCATATTTTTTTGGAGTTGCCGCTTTATTTCTGTTAATATACTCATTCGCTGACACGTTTCGTGCACGGTTCTATTCACGAATATTCAGTGTGAATTTTTTTATAATGACCACCAACGTATAGAAATAAGGAAATATACATAAAGCCCATCTTTTTTGGAGACTTTTATAAGGTAGAGCAGCATAGAGTCGGTGGACAATACTACTATTAACAGAAAAAGTTAGGCGCATCCTTCCCCTCGCAAGTCTGTGCAAGACCCCTGGGCAAGGTCGAGTCCCCACTTCACCCCCCCCCCCCCGTTGAGGGTAACGTGATGTCATGGAAAGCAGGTGACTGATGTAATACAGAAGCAATAAGGAATGACACTGTTCTTGGTTTTGTATCCTATTGTGCTGGATAGGAAACCCCTTTGGGTGCAGTGATCAGAATAATCGCCCAGTATGAGCACTGCTCAGACAGAAAGAAACTGTAACCTACTATCTATACAACTGTGGCAATACATCAAACACTCCGAGGAAACCGCGTAAATAGGGTTATGCATGAGGAGCACTACGAATCCATGAATGCCCAAGAGAGATGGATGGAGAGTCATAGCCGTCAATGTCTGAACCAGGCAGGGCACGACTTGTATGAATGAATGAATAAGGAAAAGGCAATATCAAAACAATACATGTACAAAAGTCCATCCGTACAAAAATAATCGTTTATTTATCGATAATTTGTTAAGACAAAGAAATGCAAAAAGTGCTATATGAATAGAGAACGTTTTAAGTAAAAAAAAAAGTCATTTTGTTTCGTAAGGAAAATTTCAGTAGACATGTTCATTTTGGCTGGTTCCGTGTGAGTTTGCATGTAAAAGTATTTATAACTTGTATAAGCATTGTAGATGTGTGTATATCATCTTACCTTCGTTTTTGTCAGTGCTAGAACTTGTGTGTACGTGAATTCGGTTAGCAGTGTGTATATGCGGTAGCTGTGTTTTATAAGTGAGAAAGTGTGTGCGAATGTATGTGTACGTGTGTTGGATAAGCTGTGCGTATATGCAGCTGGTGTGTTTAGTAGTTCTCGATGCATTTGAAGCATCTACCGAGGCCTTCGGCCATAGTCCGATGCAAGATTTTACAGTATGCGTCGGATCTAAAAAAAAAAAAAAAAAAAAATTTTTTTAATTAAAAAAATAGGACGAAAATGTGTGTTTGGGTTATTATAGTACGCGAGAAATTTTCGGCAGTAAATATACTTGTGTCGGTGATAGTTGCTAAGAAACTGCTGAGTTGAGAATTTGTCCGAAACAACATTTGCTACTGCCACTCATTTTAATCATGAATGAGCGTGAGATAAAAAAAAAAAGGATTCATTGTTATATAAGCGATTCAGTTTTTGTATATTGCATAATAGTTTAAAGGATGAGATGGCTAATCATTTTTTTTCTGCATTTTCTTTCAAGTTTCTTATTAGAATTGTACTATCAGGCCACCCGGCGTTTCTCGGTCGTAAAATACGCTTAAATATGATATTTTAATTTATGCGAATTTCGTATTCATCATTACAGAGCCAATTTCTAGTAATTATTATATCGTACCCAATATATATAATAGCTGCTCGTTGTTGCTCAGTGGTAAAATACGCTTAAATATGATATTTTAATCCATGCCGACTTCGGATTTATCATAGAACCAAGTCTCTACCCAATTAATAGTAGTGATTTCAAAAGTTTAAGAATGTATGACTCGATTGCCATCAGCTAGAATTGAAACTAACTGTATAGCTATCTAGCCTATATTATTACTAGGCCTAGGACAACCGCATATTCTTTTCATTATTTTGACTCTCGAGTGTGTATCCGTTGATATCGTATATGCTTTTATATAGAGTGATGTGATTCTCAGTTGATTTACTGTGTCTGTGTCGGATATATACAAGAGAGTCAAAACAATGAAAAGAATATGCTGTTGTCATAGCCCTATTTATTACAGTCCGAGTTAAGTATATATGTATGGAAAAACTCTAAAATAACGTTGTTAAACGTCTAAATGTATAGTTGCGCATGCGAAAAAGATAAACGTTTAATTCCAATTTTTACCACTTAGCAGCTATTTTTACCGGCTAAAACAAATCAAATGTTTTACGGGTCGGAATCCCCTATATCTCAAGTTTCAAGTCTTTAGACAAAAAATTGACGAAGTAGTTTCGTAGAGATCGTTCCTCGCATACACAAGGTCACTGTCACACACACACACACATACAAACACAAACACACATACACATATATATATATGTAGAGAGAGAGAGAGAGAGAGAGAGAGAGAGAGAGAGAGAGAGAGATGAATGTTCGTATTTTTTTGTTATAAATGTATTGGTTGTTATGTCTCTAAATTCAAAACTATTCGAGGCGTAATGAATAAAGCACTTGGTATATTTAGCCTTAAGTGAAACTTCTGTGAAGGTTGAAGGTTTAATCGTTTTTCACCTTTTTTCAGTTGAAACAACATTTATTTACAGGTACTTCCAGATTATTCTATGTCCGATCATGTTCAGAACATGTATTTTCCTGTCGCTCTCAAGCCTTTCTGTCCCTCTTTCTGCGGCCGCACTCAGAATAAACATTTTATATACATGCAGGGAACAATGTATATTTCTATAGTCTCTATACACGCACTCATTAGATATCAAAGACACACCATTAGACGATACACGAGCCCATATAACATGTATTGACACATGTAAGAAATACTGACACGGATATATACAAGACACGCGTATATATATATATATATATATATATATATATATATATACACACACACACACACACACACACACACATATATATATATAACTACTTCATGTAATCACATAAATTACGTAGATATAATTTTATGCATAAATTTTCAGTATTTACTTAAACAGTGCTCAATACATAGGTAGAGCTAGTTAATAAGTTATGAAAATATATATGGCTATTAAGCTTCATATAGGTATATATATATATATATATATATATATATATATATATATATATAGAGAGAGAGAGAGAGAGAGAGAGAGAGAGAGAGAGAGAGAGAGAGAGAGGGGGAGAGAGAGGGGGGGGGAGAGAGAGACCCTGGTTATCCAGAAGCATATTAAGAAGGCCGGAGGATGATGAAAATGATACAAAGGTATTAGTCGTTGTGCAACAGAAAAGAGTAAATAATCTGTCTATTATTTATTCCCTGCACTGTATGCACATGGGTTCGAAATCGGATCGCTGTGATGCTGGTGGAAACCATTGAATTCTCAATGTAGATAGTTTTGTAATTTGTTTCAACGGTTTATAATCATTTGAGATCAACAACTGCGTTTCACATAACAGGAATTGATACAGCATGAATTGCAAGCGGAAATTATAAAATTCTAAATAAGGAATCTGCTTACATTTGATTTGAAAACGACCATATTGGGTTATTCGAGGTAGAAACAATGTTGTAATTCGTTCCACAGACAAGAATCCTTTGCAAAGAAGCCCCGTTAGTCGATATTTCACGGAGGATGGTAGGAAAACTTTATTTCGTTGTGGAAGAAAATGAGTCTATAAAATGTATTAAGATATTTCGTAAACGTTATCAAAAAAGGAATACCAACAAATGGAATTGAGTTAAAACATCTCCTTGGGGCTTTATTCTTTTTTAAAAGTATACATGCATACGTATAACACACCCAATTTACCCTCCACGGGAGAGGCAGTAGCAACCACCGCCCCCCTCCTCTCCCACCCCTCTCTCTCTCTCTCCCTCTCTCTCTATCTGTCTCTTTCTTTCTCTCTTTCTCCCCCCTCTTTCCCTCTCTCTCTCTCTCTCTCTCTCTCTCTCTCTCTCTCTCTCTCTCTCTCTCTCTCTCTCTATATATATATATATATATATATATATATATATATATATATATGTTGGTTCTCCGAAAGAGAAACATCTTCTCTCCTCATTCGCCACGTCAGCTTCGCTGCTTCCTGTCTCTGTGACGTCACTATAGAAACGCAACCTCTATTTGGAAAATTGCACTCTACCTAATGTTTAATATTACGAAAAAATTAACCGCCCTAACCCTCTTAAAGTTGCTCCATTCAGCCACGTAAGATATTCTGTCTAACTTTGCCCTCGCGAGGATAAGAAAGCAAACAGGGATCATAAAACTGATAATATTTGATTGCCTCTCCACAAATACAGTTTCACAAAAAATAGGGTAACTCTGGATTGTGAAGAAAATGATACATTAAAGCAGTTACGACACGTTGATCATTGTTTGAAGGCCAGACAGCTAAAAAAAAAAGACACGTTTATTGCACCAATAAAAAAAAACACTTCATCTTTATTATAATGCAACTGTCAAGTAATTTCGCATGTGCTTCTGTTTTCCTTACGAAAATAAATTTGATATTTTGATATTTATTTAATGATCCTCTGAGCGCTAACTATTATTATAAAAATGATTTTTTTTTTTTACACCGCACACAGCTGGGCATCTTTAATCCAGTGAAATTCAAATTTCAAGCACTCATTGATATACTTTTATGTTCTAGCAGTAAAACATTGAATGAATAAAGACACATGAGACTGAATGTACATGGTAAAAAACAAAATGGCCGCTACACGCTCTCTTTATTGTTTATCTAAAACAACAGGAAGCAAGCTCCGCCCACTGATGTTAAGAGCCGTAAATGTGGTTAAATTCGACACACTGCTGCCAAGAGCTCGCTACTCCAAATCTCGACGCCCTGCTCTCTAAAACACATCTCCCAATCATGACGCTCTACTGTCAAAACTCAACTCTAGAACACGACGCACTGCTGACAGCACTTGTTACTCTGACATCCAAATACAAAATCAAACCAGTCCCTGAAAAATCAGGATGTTTTTTTTTTATCTCCAACCGGAAGCATCTCATTTGCAGGTTAGGTAACAATATCGCAAGCATAAAAAAAAATGGCGACCATTTAAAAAAAAAATTTTTTCATTCTTTTTATCTACACAAAACACGAGACTGCACACAAGCAGGTTTGTATTAAGTTTTTAATTGCTTAATTACAAAAGAGAAACTTATTTTGCCTTTGGTAACGTTTTAGACCGAATTAATCCTATTAGAATTTGTGAGGCAAGGGAAATAATTCTGCCTCAAAATGTTACTTCTACAACTGAACTTTATTTTTGAAATAATGAGATAGGATTATTGTTGTCATCATCACTGTTTCTTTTTAGAACCTCGTCAATAATTAATAGTGAATTGAATCTGAATTTGAACTAAAAAAATAATCAACCATTATATTAATCATATTTTTTCTGATGAAAACTTATTTAAAACACCTAAATATTAGATCATTCACATGCTCTCGAAGTTCATCGTCGGGCAGTGTCTGAGACATCCTTCAGGTCCACATCGGAGCATGCCTGGCTTAGTGGACAGTCTGTGAGTATGTGTGCGATAGTCTGCACGTCGGCGCCGCGGGGACATCGAGCGCTTTGTACATACCTCCACTTGTGCAGGTTGTTTTGTGTTTTAGCAACCTTCGTTCGGGTCCGGTTGAGTGTTACCCACTCTTTGCCGGGGAGTTCATAGCCTGCTGGGAGGTCTTCTTTCCGTGCCGCAAGAGTCTCATTGTTGTTGTTGTTGTTATATTAGATAAGAAATACCCACAAAGAATCTTAACATTGTAAGCGAGATTGATGGATCATCTAAAACATAACAGCGTTTGCCAATGCTTACGATAATTTAGTAATTCAAAATATAAAAAAATTAAACGATTTATTATACTATTTTTTTTATATATTTTGAAATGAGGCTTTTGACGGACTGTTATCCTCATCTTCATAGTTGTTATTGTTGTTTACATCACGTTTCGGCTAACTCATCCTCTGGTCTTCTTCAGGGCCCGTGACGCAGTGGATACAGGCGTTGAATCTCTACGGTTCCAGGTAAGCATTATCTGAAGATAGCGGTTTCAATCCTACCCAAGCAGGTCAGACAATTTATGGACAAAAGATGGTAAGACAACAACTATGGAAGACAATAAACACGGTATATGCGGCACAATCACGTTGACAAATCGGCCCCCCGTCAGATCACCGAAGTAAAACAACGTTGAGTGTGGTCATTACTAAAATGGGTGACCAATTTGGGAATTCCAGGTGCTGTATGCAGGAGGACGTCGACACTTCCTTGCAAGAGCTGCAAAAACCTGACGTCGTCATCTCCTCTAATGGGGATATACATGCGACTGGGGACCGCTTGTGAATTTCATAATTCCATGGAATTTCCTCCTTCGGAGTTAATCGATTAAACCAAAATTGGGTTAGTGCCGTTTCACACACCCAAAACAGAGTTAGTGCCATTTCATACACCCAAAGCAGGGTTAGTACCGTTTCACACACCCAAAAAGGGTTAGTGCCGTTTCCTACACCCCAAAGAGGGTTAGTGCCGTTTCACACACCCCAAATAGGGTTAGTACTGTTTCACACACCCAAAATAGGGTTAATGTCGTTTCGCACACCCAAAACAGGGTTAGTGCTGTTTCACACACCCAAAATACGGTTAGTGCCGTTTCACACACGCAAAATAAGGTTAGTAGCGTTTCACACACCCAAAATAGGGTTAATGTCGTTTCACACACCCAAAATAGGGTTAATGTCGTTTCACACACCCAAAATAGGGCTAATGTCGTTTCACACACCCAAAATAGGGTTAATGTCATTTCACACACCCAAAATAGGGTTAGTTCCGTTTCACACACCCATAATAGGGTTAATGCCGTTTTACACACCCAAAACAGGGTTAGTGCCGTTCCCTTCAGCCCAAAGAGGGTTAGTGCCATTTCACGCACCCCAAATAGGGTTAATGTCGTTTCGCACAACCAAAACAGGGTTAGTACCGTTTCACACACCCAAAATAGGGTTAGTACCGTTTCACACACCCAAAACAGGGTAGTACTACTTCATACACTCAAAATAGGGTTAGTACCGTTTCATACACCCAAAACAGGGTTAGTGCCGTTTCACACACCCAAAATAGAGTTAGTGCTGTTTCATACACCCAAAATAGGGTTAGTTCCGTTTCACACACCCAAAATAGGGTAAGTACCGTTTCACACACACATATGAAAGGCTGTTATTACTAGGGATAATTACAAGACTCATCATTCCTATCCCGATGCGGTTAATCACCTGAAGAAGGCCAAAGAATGTGTTGGTCGAAACGAGGTGAAACAACTACAACTATAAAGATGAGGATAATAGTTCGCAAAAAAGAATGAATGCACATATTTATACTACTTTTTATTTCTTCTTATTAATAGCTAATCGTCAATATAACGTGATTATGTATGAGTTAGTATGAATACAAACAACTCCGTTATAACGACATGAACATCTTTTCCCTTTTTCCAATTTTTTAACAACGTGTAGCTCCCGTATAACTTTTTCGCGACACACCGGTAATCAATTCACGGCACATCTACGTGCCGTGGCACAATGGTTGCGAATCATTACTATAGACTATAGGATAAACAAATATACAGGCATGCAGTTATATTTCTTAGATAACTATATGGCTTCTTGACTTAGAATATATTTTACTTATCTTTTAAAATATGCGGTAACTACCATAAATTCAGTTAAAACACAAAAAACTTATTCAGATAGCTCAAGGGCGTAGCCATCTGTGCTTTTCGTGCTTCCTGGACCCCATCGTCTTGGAAAAGTCAACCAAAATTTTTTTCTAATTTAAAGCACCAGTAGGACAACCAGAGATAAGCAGAAAGGCAATTGCTTTGTCATAAATAATTTACCTGCTAATAGGGGTAATTATTTAGTGTTTGCAAATCGATTTTGCCTGCCATTTGACAATAATGCACCAAAATTTACCTATCTATAGGGGAATTTTGTATGGTCGGATTCGTTTCGTTCCGTTCGTTCATAATATTTACTCATTTATTTACATTTTTTGTACGTAGTTTCGCTTTGCTTTGTACATCTATAAGTATTTCATTACAACCAGATTGTGGCAAAAAGTACCAAGGTTTAATAAAAAAAAAAAACTATGAAATATGAAAAGTTATAATTAAGTCAACCCCAAAATTGCATTTATTAATCCAGTTGAGTAATTTGACAAAATAATTATATAAAAAGATTTTATAAATCAATCAAAATATTTAAATTCCACATTATAAGAATATTTAATGAGAATTAATTACAATTTTTAGGTTGTACTAATTATAATTAAAAAAATATTCAGAAATTATGTAAAAACCCAGCAGGACTCCTGTCCCGGCGTTGCTCGATGGAAAGTTTACATAAAGCCAGAACAGATTCATAAACAAAATCCCTCCCGTCAAAAACAGTTGAAATTATGGTTATCTAACGCATTATCGTAGACTCAGCTAAATTTGAAGGAAAAAGTGTATGGATCGCTTGTGAATTTAATCATCCCATAACACTTTCTCCTTTGGAGGAAGTCAGGTCAACCCGCTTATGATGAATGCCTTACAATTAACTATTTTAGAAGTTAGATTAAGGGATCAGATTCATGTATAAGTTTAATGTAAAATGATAACTCAATTTCTGGCCAGATAGCGTTTTATTGACATGTAATCATTAAAGTTAATACTGGAAAAAAAAACCAAAACCTTTCACGTCATTTCGTTCATTTTTCGTTTTGCTTCATGCATCTATAAGTAATTAATTGCAATCAGAATGTGGCAAAAGTTATAATTAAGGCAACCAAATAATTGCATTTATTAATCAGGTTGAGTAATTTGACAAAGTAATTATATAAAAAGATTTTATAAATCAATCAAATTTTTAAATTTCACATAAGAATATTTAATGAGAATTACAATTTTTAGGTTGTACTAATTATAATTAAAAAAAAAATGAATGCTCTAATTATAAAAAAAAAAGACAAAACTATACTTAAACGAAACGAATGAAATCTATATTGTAAAAGTTTTGCTACAAAAGTTTGGACCTCCCCGTCCCCTTGATACTTCCTGGTTACGTCCTTGCTTACATTTAAGTTAATTTCCTTCATGACTGAGAGCAAGGTTTTTTTTGTCTGCTATCTTACAGAATGAGGAAATACGAGTCACAAACATTTCTTCAGCTTCAGCATAATGACTGTGCCATGCTGCATTATATTGTTTGCACGCATCCACGATTTATAAAATTAATTCTATAAATCAATCAAAATATTTAAATTTCACATAATAAAAAAACATTGTTTGCACGCATCCATGATTTATAACTTTTGTTCAAAAAATTAATTTTTTGAACAAAAGTTTTGCACAACTTCTATGTCCACTTATGAGAATGGAAATCAAGATGGAGATCCAAAATTTATAAATCAATCAAAATATTTAAATTTCACGTTTTAAGAACATTCAATTAGCATTAACTGCAATTTTAATTATAATAAAAAACAACGGAACAACGCAATTTTACTAAAACGAGATGAATGAAACAAAATTTTTGCTGCGAAAGTTTGCACATCTCGTACTTGAACCTTCCTGTCTACGTTTTTTTATGTGACTTTTTTAATTTACATATTAAAAAAAATCAGTAAAGAAAAATAACTGTAACATATCAAAGTATCAGTTAATTATTTAATTTCTTTGTTTATTTTTCATTTTTTTATTATAAACTTTTCGTTATGAAAAAAATAAATTAAGAATTATTAAATTGTGGTCGCGCATCGTTGACTCGAAATTTAGGCGCACTTTTTGGAATTTGTACTCGAAGCTTTTTGATGTCGAAGAGAGAAGTGTGTGCTAACGAATGAATTTTAACTGTTTTTAAGGAAGAATTAAGATGTTTTAAAACAAACAATATTTCAGTTAACTATAACAATTATCTTTTAAAAAACTTTCAATGAAAAATATTAAATTTTTGTTTGAATTTGAAAGAAAATGTCAGTCATTTTTCAATTGTGTTTTCATTTCACAAGAAAATTATTTGAAATTATTTCTAAATTATTTACGATAGCAAAATTATTTTTAAAGTTTACACTAGATGTAAGAAATTTAATTATTCAACTTTTTTCTACTATAGATCCTTAAATGGAACACAATTTTTTTTATTTATGTAGAAGTCATAATTTTATTCTAAATTCGATTTTTTATCACATACTAGCAGGCCAACCCATCTTGCTCGGTCGGAAGATACGCTTAAATAGTATATTTTAATTCATGCATATTACGTATTTATTATTATAGATACAATTATCAATCGATTATTATATTGAAACTAATATATAGTGGTGAGATCAAAACTATATATATATATATATATATATATATATATATATATATATATATATATATATATATATATATATAAATGTAACTCTTCGTTCGTTCGCAATTAATAGTCTAAAAAACACTGGACGGATGGCTTCCACGTTTTGGTATAATATGTTTACTATATCCGTGTGTTTTTATATATTTCTTTTTAATTATAACATTATACTTAATTTTTCTATGATAAATAGGTGGTGTTCTTTGTACCGAGAGGCCATTTTTTTTATTCAGGGACAATTATTTATTACCGCTTCCTGTCAAGTAACCAGTGTGTCCAATTTAGCGGTTTTCCTGCTAGATCTGGAGATTTCGTTTGAAGTTTCATCAAATACTTTTGTATGCAAAATCCGATCCAACATTTTGCTAATTCCTACCCTCTGATGAGAAGGAAAGTATTTCTTCGAAACTCCGCGGATTAAGGACTATCCACTTATTAAGTGTTTCCTTTTCAGATTAAATATGTTTTTAACTCTTTTTCAAAGTGTTTTAACATATTTTATTAACTGTTTGCTCTTATTATAAGCTCTATCTCCTATTTGGTTTTATCGAGCTATTGCATCTGGTTGAGATTACTTTATAAATATTAATTCTTTAATATTTATAATATACGTTAGTTTTACCATCTTGGATCATTTTGGTAAATTTAATTATAATTTTTTAATATATATATATATATATATATATATATACATATATATATATATATATATATATATATATATATATATATATATATATATATATATTAATCCTAATCTTATACATACAACACTAGTAAATTAAAAAAAATATATCCATTTTGAATGGGTAGTGTCTCCTAGTTGCTTCAACTGCTTGGGGACCGGGTATGTAAAGTTTCTTTTGCGATGATATAAAGTGCTACCATCGACCATACCGATATTCTCATCTACGTATATTGATGTGGATGAGTCTGACTGCTACTTCAGATTCTTGGAGACTTGGATATAAAGTACCAGTAAAGAATCTGTTCTTGACAATCAGCCCGACAGGTTCAGGGCCATATACTGGCCCAGTACCTGTCGGACTGATAAGGTACGCCGTCTAGGTATCACCCAGGAGGTCCATTCTCCCAGGCGTTGCTATCCGGCTTTCGGGTAGAGAAAGCTCATTGCTTACTGCTTGAGGCGCCCCGACTGGTGAATGCCAACGGGGATGCTAAGGCAATTTTGCTAGTCAAGAGTGGCCCTCCTTTCGGGCGCTTGCTTGACCTCCCCTTCACTTTTTTTAACCCTGCGTCTCATAATGCTGAGGTGGGCAACATTTAAATACATATCCATTTTGTAATTTGGAGACAGGGACGAATCTTACAGGTAAAGAAAGACATTTTCTTATTACATAAATAGGTTAGCCAAATCAATTATGAGCAGGTAACTAGAACTAATATCTAAAACATTTTTTTTGTTTTTGTGATTAAAGTAGGTGGTGTTTGATCAACACTTCTGGGGAGCCATAATTTAATATAGTGTTTTGTTTTAAAATCCCTGAAACAGTCTTTCATATATATATATATATATATATATATATATATATATATATATGTGTGTGTGTGTGTGTGTGTGTGTGTTTGTGTGTGTGTGTGTGTGTGTGTGTGTGAAGGGAAGATTTAAGCAAGGGCGCAAAGTCCACAGAGTTATATAATCATGTAGATTTGCACTAAACTAATATAAGTTCATTTATATTGCTTTCACAAAAACTGCAACTAGTATTTATGTAGTTTACAAGCTATGATAAATTTACATAAAAAAATTAAATCGAAAATAAATTCTATGGTTGCTAGAATAAAATTTCAATGCACGTTTTTCTTTTTTCTTTTAAACTAATAAAAGCAAACAAAGAGATCGCCGAGTGCGACGTAAAAGCTCCCTTATCGTTGGCTATTACAATGAGATATAGGGAAGTACACCAATCCTTTATCTGGATTGCTCCATTTGCTCTTGATTGAATGTTTAGTAAAAGAAGTATCAAGAATTTTTTATGTTGTTTTTAATATTATTCAACCGAGGATTTAAATCCAATTTTCTGTCCGATTAGAAAGCATCGTTACTATTAATATTTACTAGCGGGAACCTGTGGAAATTCTACGATACTGTCTTCATCAATCTGCATAATTTACTGTTAAAAATAATATTCAGTTTGAAATAATAAATCTCTGTCATAGTAATTGTCTGTATTTTGTATGCCCTAGTGACATATGGTCGAGTGGTCCTAGACGTTGTTTCAAAGTTTACAGTTACCCAAAGGTACTGAGATCAATCCTGAACGAAGGCAGTGAAAAGTAACATTCAAAATTCAAGAGAATCAGCAACTATGTCCCAGAGCCTAGCTGAAGTCCGAACACGACATCCCCGTAATAATAATAAAGTATGGCAAACCGTGCAGACGTGCATTGGTACAAGCTCCGAAAGCCTGGGAGCGACGCTAAGCGAAAACAAATATGTAGACACGTAAAGCAGGCTTCTGGGGAACCCTGAAGAAATCTGAAATAAATTTATATGCATAAAATATAAATTGTTGTCCTGTGGTTTCTCAGAATCACGCATGTCAGGAAAAGTTTTAGGTATGTCTATTGTGTTCGTATGATGTACATTGTCACGGCACCCAGCGGTTTAAAACAGATGATCCCCAGACGAATAAAGGTATGAATTTTTTTTCATATTCCTTCCCAACTCTGTACTTTTAGTAAAATAATACACCTTCGCTGTTTTTTTTTTTTTTTTTTTTTTTTTTTAATAATGTATTCATTATATTCTTTGATCGTTAATTAATAATTGTTGAAATGCTCATAAAAATTGGTTGATTTCTTAAATTTTGGTGAATTTTTGATTGAAGGGCAGGACGAAAATGCCCCCCCCCCTCATTTAAGGGATTGCCAATTTATTTTGCCCGTGCCTATAAAAGGGATATGCGTCTATATTTATTTATTTAAAAATTAAACAATTGAATTCTTTTTAAACAATAAACATTCACCATGTTACCATGAAAAATATTTTCGGTTAAATATTTTTTAAAAAAACAATAAAACGAATATCACGCTCAAAAAACTTCAACCTGAACTAGCGCCCATACTTATAAAACTATTTAAACGTTGTCTTAAGGAGAATAGTTTCCTATCTCCCTGGAAAATTTCATCAGTATGCCCTGTATTTAAGAATTTAGGTGATCGCTCATCCCCCTCTCAGTACAGGCCAATAAGTCTCCTGTGCGTCATGAGTAAGTTGCTGGAATCTGTGTTAAATACAGAAGTAATAAACGATCTCAACAAAAATAACCTTCTTAGTGAAACTCAATATGGTTTCCGTTCTACTAGATCTACAGCAGATGTGCTTACAGTTATATCTCATAGGATTAGCAAATCTCTCGACGGAGGCAACCTTTCTAGGGCAATTGCTCTTGACATATCTAAGGCCTTTGATAGGGTATGGCATAAAGGTTTACTTCATAAGATCTCTAGCTATGGTATAGCTGGAAATGTCTTCTCAATTATTAAATCATTTCTTTCTGATAGGTTCATAAGAGTAGTAGTTGAGGGGCAAAAATCAGAAGCTCACAGTATTAATGCCGGTGTCCCTCAGGGGTCCATCCTGGGCCCAACTCTTTTCCTGATCTACATTAATGATCTTCCAAATCACATCTTCACATCATTTGTAGACATTTATGCTGACGACACTACCATTTATGGTAGCACATCTAAGACAGTAAACGACCAAGTTCTCTCCAATTCTCTCTCCTCTGATCTTGAGCATGTAGTACAATGAGGAAAGGAGTGGCTGGTTACTTTTAATGCATCTAAAACCAAGCTTCTCTCTTTACATCATCAACATTCTGATCCATATCTGGCATCAATTGAAATGAATGGCTCTCGTCTTTAGGAGGCCTCAAGTTTTGACAAGCTTCTGGGCTTGACCATTACTCCTGATCTTAAATGGAACACGTACATCAAATCTGTTGCCAAGGCTGCTGGAAAAATGGTGGGTTCTTTCTATCGATTCAGTAGATATCTCACTGCTGATGCAATTCTCTATTTATATAAGAGCCAGGTACGTCCAAGGATGGAATACTGTTGCCACATCTGAGCAGCAGCTGCTAGAAAGGACTTGTCCTGCCTTGATAGAGTTCAAAATAGACTTCGTAGCCTTGCAACCTCTATCTCACAGAAGAGATGTTGCGAGTTTGTCTCTGATGTATCGTTATTTTCATGGAAAGTGTTCGACTGAGCTTCAATCTATGGTCCCCCCTCACAAAACTTTCACAAGAAACACTCGTCTAGCTGAAAACGCTATCAATAATTCCCCCCACTCTTTATCTGTGCCTAAACCTAAACGTAGATTCCATGAACAAAGCTTTTTTATTAGAACTGCACGCCTGTGGAATTGTCTTCCTTTTTCTGCTTTCCGGCTGACTACAATATGGTTGTCTTCAAGTCTAACATAAATAAGTTCTTGATGAACCGTTCCATATAAGTTATCAAATTTTCATTACTAATGATTATTACATTGTCCAATTTCTACTGTACACTCTTTAACCCTTATCCTTGAGTGGCTTCTTGGCCTTGATAATGTGTTGATACCTATGAAAAAAAAAAGAAAAAGTCCAATGTGAACAAGTTCTAATTGAATCGTCCCCCTAAGTAATCCAAGTTACAAAATTCCCACTGTTTACTATGCTAAAATCACAATGTCTAATGTATACCTATTAACCCTTATCCTTGAGTGGCCTCTGGGCCTTGATAAGTGGTGACATCCATGTAAAAAAAAATGTATTTATTTAAAAATGTGCAATTACGCCGATTGGACGACGTAAGTTGATTTTGGAAGTCGGGATTGTTTACCCTAGCGACATCAGATTAATCAGTCCTGGATATGACCTTAAACTATATCCGATGGTGAGGCCCCAGCTTGCGGGCTTTGGGGAGTGTAGAGATATCCTTTAATTGCCATTACTCCCAAGTCCACACTGACCTGAAGTGGAAGTACCTGTTAGGGCTCAGCTATGGGTTAAATAGAAACCGACTTAAAAAAAAAAAAAAACAAATATACTCTATTAAAAAACTGTTCTTCAAAATCACTGCATTCGGCATTAAATAACCCAAAAGGGTTGATATGCCGTAAAACAAAAAACAACCAACCAACCCATCAGATTAATCACAATACTGATCAGTAGTTTTTGTTTTTTTTTTAACACGTAGTGAAAGGTGATAACGGAGTACAAATATGAAATGGCTTAGTTTATTATTATTCAACTAGAAAGACCCATGGAACTTCCACGAAAAGAAAATTCTATTGAATCAACAATTATGTTTTGATAAAGCCTTTCTCAATATCGCAAAGCAGTTGCTTTTTGGACAGAAAAACTAATGACACGCAGCAAATATGATTTTATTTACATTTCTATGAAAATTGTGTTCATTGTATTTTAAACATAGAACTGACCCGAATAAGATAAATTAAAAAGTAGTTATAAATACTCAGACAGTAATATCATATACCACATAGTTCAATACAAATAATAAAATCACATTGTAAGAAACAATTTTTCATTTGCGCCTTGATTCCAGCTCCTCTTGGCAGACAATGTTCTTTTTTCCCCCCTGCTTCTTTCGAATGTTTCTTTTTTATGTAACGTTTCGCTGATTTTTTTTTCAGTGAAGAATCGCTGCGGGGCGAAATTGCTACGGGTTCCTTTCTAACGCCATAACAACAATTGTTACATATTATTATGATGGTGTTCGAAAACGAGGTAAAGATTAGCAGTAATAGTAAAAAGTGTGAGTAGTTCTACACAAAGCCTTCACCACTATAAACAAATCATGTGTGGATTTTCAAGCAACTTATTTGTTGTGACAGAAGCTTATACGTTGAAATTGACAGGAGAGCAGCCCATATATATATATATATATATATATATATATATATATATATATATATATATATATATATATATATATAACTACTTAATTTACTCACATTAAACTAATATAGGAAAGTATAGATTTATGCGTAAACTTTAAGTATTTACTTCAAAAGTGCTCAATACGTAGGTAAAGCTAGTTAGTAAGTTATAAAATGTATATGGCGATTAAGCTACACTGAACATTCCGCGTTTCATCCACTCTAAGATTCTTTAGGCTTATGCGCGAATTCTGTGGTTGTTTGTCGTTTTTATATGCGCATCTCCTATTGATATATGCGCATATAAAAACGACAAACAACCACAGAATTCGCGCATAAGCCTGAAGAATCCTAGAGTGGATGAAACGCGGAATATTCAGTGTAGCTTATATATATATATATATATATATATATATATATATATATATATATATATATATATATATATATATAAGCTACACTGAATATATATATATATATACATATATATATATACATATATATATATATATACATATATATATACATATATATATATATATTATATATATATATATATATATATATATATATATATATATATATATATATATATATATATATATTATAATGATGTTCGAAAACGAGGCTACATCAATGGGGTGGACATTCTCATATTTTTTGTTCAGGGTTGTCGGATTGGTCCTTTTAAAGCAAAATTTCGTGGATTTGACATTTTTAAAAACAGTTTTGGCCTTCAAAAATTTTATTTGGCTTCTTTTTTTTAAAGCGTAACGCACGGACTAACAAAGGAAGGAAAAAGC
>NC_136488.1:135822632-135867632 GCF_053919585.1 Euprymna scolopes
TACGCAAATGCCGAGCTGTGTGCGAAGTGACGTCACGGCAAGGAAAAAGAAAAAAGACAATAAAAAGAACTCGTGCACAGACCGAAGAGAACGTTAGAGAAAATGATCTTGTTAGAGACGTGTGTGACGTCACAGTCGAAACGAGAAGTCACACGTGGCGGGAGAATGGAGGAATGAAGGTCTTTTCTTAAAACCTGAAACAGGAGTTGAAGTTCTTTCCGCTTCCATTGCCAAGACCGCTGGAAAAATGGTTGGATCACTCTATCGCTCCAGTAGGTACATCACCGCTAATGCAATCCACTATCTATATAAGAGCCAGGTATGCCCTAAAATTGAGTACTTTTGCCACATTTGGACAGGAGCTGCTCGGCGCGCCCTATCCAGCCTTGATAGAGTTCAAAACCGGCTTAGGAACTGGTAACGCCCCTTTCTCTTGTTTGCAGCCATTTTCCCATAGAAGAGACGTTGCGAGCCTGTCTTTGCTCTAATGTTATTTTCATAGAAAGTGCCTGACTGAACCCCAATCTATGGTTCCCCAATACTAAACTTTCATAGAAAATACTCGACTAGCTACAACCACTATAAACGATTTCCCTCACTCACAATCTGTGCCTAAATATAAACGCATATTCAGTGAATAAATCTTCTTTCCCAAAACTGTCCGTCTGTGGAACACTGTTCTGCTGGCCTGCTTCCCGGTTGAATACAACATGTTAGCCTTCAAATCCAATGTAAACACATTCTCGTTGAGCCGTCCACATACATAATCAAATTCTACCCAATTTACGCCATTAAAGATTACTACAATACTACCTTACATTCATTAACCCTTATCCTTGACTGGCCTTCATGCTTTGATAAGTGTTGACTCTCAAGTAAAAGTAAAATATTCCTTGCGATGTGTTAATCTATTAATGACAACGTTACAGCACTACCCCTTATTTCTGGGGATAGTATAATATTTTTTTGTTTTCATATTGATGTATTACTAAATCGAACAAATGTTGTATGGTCTTAAATAACCATGCGTCTATGTATGTCTAGATCGTATAAGCTATACTTGTTTTTATAATCGATGCTCGTATATCGTCTAGTAATAAGAATTATAAGCACAGTAATTTTTTCTTGTATATAGGATGCCTGTACCTGTCGACATGTTACGGGTATATTTAGTAGCCTTTTTCTGTATACAAGGGTCCGACAATATTTTTCGGAAACTTTGAAAAAAGTACTTCAAGGTGGTTACTAGTGCTAAAAACTTTTGAGATTGTAAGTACGTAGTTGAGGAGTGAAAATCCATTACTAGTGTAATCATTTTTATTTTAGCTTTGCTTTGAAATTTTTGTTTTTCGGGATTTTTGCGAAAACTTGGGCGACACTATTTTCAAACATGACAAAAAATCCTATTTTATTAAGAGCTATCTTCATGTATATGTTGCTGTATGCAATTTTTCTGCTTGTACACTTAGCTGTCATCATTAGAATCAATTATCTGTTCTATTCTACTGGCAAAACAATTAAAATACATTCAAAATAAGTCATTTGTTTGGCAGGGAAGCAGCGGGAAGGTGGCCTCAGCATTAGAAGGATCGCCATGGATTTGAACTGTTGAAATCAACGGTCGAATGCATGCTGAAGACACACTCTGAGCGGAAAAAGAATAGAGGACAAAAAATATCAATTGGCAAGAGGGCTGAAAGGAGAATGAAGAGGAATGTGACACGGCTTTTGACATCTGGAGAAAAGTTACAGCAAGAAAAGTGAATGAGAAATGTGAATTGGATGTAAACGTCCGAACAGTACAAAGAACACTGCATAGGACTGGTTTGAAGTATGCAAAGGCTAAGAAAAAATTACACAAAGGAGCAAGACTGGAGAGTGCTAAAATGTGGTCGACTTTAAGAAGGTTATATTTACTGATAAGAAGCGTTTCAAGTTTGATGGGCCCGATGGATGGTGTGCTTGGTCGAGAAGGGGTGAGCCTGTTGTACTGAACAAACGACAGATGAGAGGAGGAGGAGGAGGAGGAGGAGGAGTTATGGTTTGGGGTATGATCTTTGCTAATGGAAATATGTGGTTGGAGTGGCTGAAAGGACGACAGAACAGCGAAAGCTACAAACAGCTGCTGGACGAGATAGCCCTACCAAGGATAAGAAGAGAGATGGAGAATGATGTCGTTCTACAGCAAGACAATTGCAGCATCCATGTGTCAAAACTCATGAAAGAATGGATGGCTAAAGTGAATATGACTACTTTGGAATGGCCTTCAAAAAGGCCAGATCTGAATTTAATGGAAAATGTTTGGGAAATGCTTGCAAAACTTGTCTATGATGGACCTAAAATAACGAAAGAGGCTCAAATATGAGAACGAATACTAGATGCCAAAAACAACTAATAGAAACACGTAGAGATATTATTGTGCATATGTTTGATCATTATGAAGAGAGATTGGTAAAATTTATTGAGGAGAAAGGTGATGTTACAGACTATTGACAGTTTTTCAACGATGTCCGAAAAATAATGTCGCGTGTGTTTTTAAAAAAATGATGAAAATTAAATATTTTTCCATACCTAATCTATTTTGTTCCATTTTTATTACAGGTATTGTCTTTATGTGTATATGCTATTCCATTGAAGTACTCGGAAAATCAAATACTTAAGTGTCCGAAAAATATTGTTGGGCCCTTGTATCAAGCTGAATATTGTGTGTGTGTGTGTTTTCATATATTCACGACAATAGCGAATGAACAGTCTTTAACAATAAATAAATAAACCCTTGTCTGCTTGACACGTACTTTATTCATTCTCTCTCTCTTTCTCTCTCTCTCACACCTTCATTTGTCTGCTTGACACGTATTTTATTCATTCTCTCTCTCTCTCTCTCTCTCTCTCTCTCTCTTTCTCTCTCGCCTTCATTTATCTGCTTGACACGTACTTTATTCATTGTCTGTCTGTCTCTCTCTCTCTCCTTCATTTGTCTGCTTGACACGTACTTTATTCATTCTCTCTCTCTCTCTCTCCCTCTCTCTCTCTATCTCTCTCTCTATGTCTCTCTCTCTCTCCCTTCCTCATCTGGTAGCAGGTATCTGAAAACGAAGGCATCGTCTTCCGAATGGAACACCCAAAACGCCGAGTTATCATTTCTAGATCTTTATTTTCAAATTGTTCTACGTCTTGGAGTCTGCAGCTCTTAATCTTCTCTGTACATTTTCCTTAGTTGGTCTGTAGATGCCTCCATTGGACCAGAAACAACCCCTGTACGCTCTAACCCAGTGGTTATCTTATTCATATCGTCTCCTCGACGTACCGTTTCAGACTAATTCCTAATTCTGATTTCTCCTGGTTTACGTGTGGGCAATCTTGTTTATCACGTAAGCCACATCGTTGTTTACTAAACCAAATTCCAAACTAGCTTTATTTATCATCATCATGATGGGCTCCTTGCCCGGACCAATGTGACTCTTCCTCTCCAGAGTTTCTTGTCTTCCATCAGCTGCCTCAGATCTTCAGGTTCACAGTTGGCGTCGTGTGCTTCTTGCTGGATCTCCGTGGATCTAGGCCGTCCTCTGCTTGCGCATCCGTGTCGTGGAGTCCATAGCAATATATCACTCACCAATTCATGCTTGCTCCTCAGACAATGACCAGCAAATCTTAAGCACCTTTCTCTGATGGTATTAGATATGGCAGGTAGGTTTCCATAAAGTTGCTGTTTCGTGGGATGATTTTGCCAAGATATATTTAATATGTTCGTAGCATAAGGGTGTATGTGCCGTCTAGTTTTCTTTCCAATCATTTGGTGATTGTCCAGGTTGTAGCACCGTAAACAAGAGCAGACTTTACCACTGCCCTGAAGAACTGCCTTTTAAGTTTGTTTGTTAGTCCCGAAGTCCATACTAAACGCAGCCCATCCAATGCAGTCCATGCTTTATTTATGCTTTTCCTCTATTCATAACATTTTTCCTTGAGCTAAAATTCCTCAGTTAAATATTTTCACAAAACCATTTTAACTAACTTTTTTTTTTTTTTTTTTTTTTTTTTTTTTTTTTTTTTACAAAGGCATCACCACATTATCAAGGCCCAGAGGCCACTCAAGGATAAGGGTTAAAGAGTGTACAGTAGAAGTTGGTCAATATAGTAATCATTAGTAATGAAAATTTGGTAAATTTAATAACTTATATGGAACGGCTCATCAAGAACTTGTTTACTTTAGACTTGAACAAAACCATATTGTAGTCAGCCGGAAAGCAGGAAAACGGAAGACAATTCCACAGGCGTGCAGTTCTAAGAAAGAAGCTTTGTTCATGGAATCTACGTTTAGGTTTAGGCACAGATAAAGAGTGGGGGAAATTATTGATAGTGTTTACAGCTAGACGAGTGTTTCTTGTGAAAGTTTGGCGAGGGGGGACCATAGATTGAAGCTCAGTTGAACACTTTCCATGAAAATAACGATACATCAGAGACAAACTCGCAACATCTCTTCTGTGAGATAGAGGTTGCAAGGAGGAGAAAAGGACATCTCCTACGAGGCTACGAAGTCTATTTTGAACTCTATCAAGGCAGGACAAGTTCTTTCTAGCAGCTCCTGCCCAGATGTGGCAACAGTATTCCATCCTTGGACGTACCTGGCTCTTATATAGATAGAGAATAGCATCAGCAGTGAGATATCTACTGGATCGATAGAAAGATCCCACCATTTTTCCAGCGGCCTTGGCAACAGATTTGATATACGTGTTCCATTTAAGATCAGGAGTAATGGTCAAGCCCAGAAGCTTGTCAAAACTTGAGGCCTCCTGAAGACGAGAGCCATTCATTTCAATTGATGACAAATGTGGATTAGAATGTTGATGATGTAAAGAGAGAAGCTTGGTTTTAGATGCATTAAAAGTAACCAGCCACTCCTTTCCCCATTGTACTACGTGCTCAAGATCAGAGGAGAGAGAATTGGAGAGAACTTGCTCGTTTACTGTCTTAGATGTGGTACCATAAATGGTAGTGTCGTCAGCATAAATGTCTACAAATGATGTAAGGATATGATTTGGAAGATCATTAATGTAGATCAGGAAAAGAGTTGGGCCCAGGATGGATCCCTGAGGGACACCGGCATTAATATTGTGAGCTTCTGATTTTTGCCCCTCAACTACTACTCTTATGAATCTATCAGAAAGAAATGATTTAATAATTGAGAAGACTTTTCCAGCTATACCATAGCTAGCGATCTTATGAAGTAAACCTTTATGCCATACCCTATCAAAGGCTTTAGATATGTCAAGAGCAATTGCCCTAGAAAGATTGCCACCGTCGAGAGATTTGCTAATCCTATGCGATATAACTGTAAGGACATCTGCTGTAGATCTAGCAGAACGGAAACCATATTGAGTGTCACTAAGAAGGTTATTTTTGTTGAGATGTTTGATTACTTCTGTATTTAACACAGATTCTAGCAACTTACTCATGACGCACAGGAGACTTATTGGCCTGTACTGAGAGGGGGATGAGCGATCACCTGAATTCTTAAATACAGGGCATACTGATGAGATTTTCCAGGGAGATGGGAAACTATTCTCCTTAAGACAACGTTTAAACAGTTTTGTAAGTATGGGCGCTAGTTCAGGTTGAAGTTTTTTGAGTACTATAATTGGAATACCATCAGGGCCAGTTGCTTTACTGGAATCAAGGTTTTTGATTAGCTTGGCAACATCACGTACAGATATACGTATATCACATAGCGTGTTTTCTGATACAAGAGGAAATATTGGGGGTTGGCGGTCTTGGTCGCAAAGGGTAGAATTAGCTGCAAAGTTCTTGACAAAGAGTTTGGCTTTGTCTGATGCTGACGAGATTACCTCAGATCCATTGATAATAGTTGGGATGGAGCACACGCTTCTGTTCAGGATTCTGTTTGCTATTTGCCAAAACTGGTGGGAACCAAGCCGCTGCTCAGCTACTTTGGACTTAACAGATTGAGCATACAACTCTCTTGCGTTCCTTATTACTTTCTTACAATGGTTGCTGGCAGTCCTGAAAACGGCTTTAGTTTCCATACATCTATTACGTTTGAAGCAGTGGAAAAAGTGATTTCTGTGCGCAATGGCAGCAGCACATTCTGGAGAGAACCATGGCTGGCTGTTAGGTTTTTGCTGAAATTTTTTAGAGGGTATGAAATGGTCAATACCTACAATTAACCATTCAGTTAGGTCTAATACTATAGAGGACACATCCTTTTTAAACATGGAATGCAGAGGTAGATCAGATATAAATGTACGGAAGCTATCCCAGTCAGCCTTAGTGTATCGATATACTGTACGATGAAGAGGTACGTCTGGGGACTTATTACATTTCATTTTTATCTTAATTGATACAACAGAGTGGTCGGAAGATCCAAGAGGCGACAGAACAGAAACTGAACATAGTTCAGGGCAAGTTGTGAGAAAAAGGTCTAGTAGGCTCGCATACTGGCCGTCATTATCGGGCACACGGGTAGGTTCCTGAACAATCTGAGTGAGGTCATAGGCAATGGAGAAATCATGACAGAACCTCCCCTCATCATCGGTCTTGTTTGAGTGGGTCAACCATTCGACGTTGTGAACATTGAAGTCTCCACATACGTGAATGTTAGCTGAAGGATAAGTAGAAAGGACTTGGTCAATTTTCTCAGATATGCTTTGAAAGATAGTAACTCCGCTGTTGTGGGGGCGATAGAGAGTAAATATAAATGCAGTAGTGTGAGCTAAAGCAACCCGGAAGCACATATAAGGTAAGTTAGGATCTTCCCTGGAGATGTCCCTCCCACATGGAAAGCTATCTTTAATATAGGCACATATTCCATGCCCATGGCGATCTTGGGGGTCAGATTTAGAAGTTAAGTTAGAGTATCCTGTAATTGCAAACTCATCAAGGGAAATAGCCTGTCCAATGCCAGTTTCACTTAAAAATAAAAGGTCTGGTTTAGTCTCCTGTAATTGGGTTTCAACCTCTGGAAGGTTAGAACGTAGACCCCTGATGTTGGAGAAGGAGACATGGTAGTAGGGGTCTACGTTGGAAGTTGGAGAACCGGGTTTAATCGTGTATTTTTTCTTGAAACTTGTCATGATGAAATTTTGGAATTTGTGGACTAGGTCGACAGATTTACTTAGAGCAGGACAGAGAGGGGAAACTAAGAGAGAAAAAGAAACGAAGAATTTTTTTTTTTTTTTTTTTTTGTACCACATGATAAGGTAAAGCCGTAACAATTACCCACTAGTATGGCATCGAGAGGCCCCACCAGAAGCTACTGCATGGTCCAGATTCCATTCACCAAATGGCAATACAGCAGCCCCAGTACTTTGCACCTGCTGATAGGACAGCCTCCTTAGTGGTTAATCCAAGGTTCGGGTCCCTGACTATCAGGCGGATAACGTCAGCCCAGACAAAACGTTTACCTCCAGCACCCTTACTAGTGACATGGCTACAAGGATAGACATAGAAACAGAAAATTTCCACCAACTCTGCCAACTGTTCGCGCAAAAATACTGCCAACCTAGAACTTTTTTTTTCTTTTTAACCTAAATAATTTAACAATTAATCAGTGATGGGATGATTCCAATATTTTTTTCCGATTCCAATACAACTACTGATTTCGTACTAAATTCCAAATTCCGATACAATTACCGATTCCGATTCTTTATAAATCTCTAAATATTTTTCTCTGATCACCGTAAAAACACACATGTTGAATGTGCAAATATTTTCCTAGACGTAAAAATATACTTGTGGGGACGATCTATCGATTTTAACTTAATTCATGAATATTTATTATTTTACCATTATTACCAGCAATAGAAGATTTAGCGTTAAACAAAATCAAATAACAAAGACAATTAAAAGAATCGTTTTGGCATTGGAAAATCGGCACAATATTTTCCGATTCCGATACCCTCAAATATTCTGATTTTTCTGATTCTCAATTTCGATTCCGATTAATCGTCCCAACATTACAATTAATCATTGTAATCGTTCCGACCCTTGGCACTACTCGTCTCAACATAACCCAAATACTACGATGTGATAATAGCCAAGGGGCCATCACATAACACTATGATTCTTTTTGATGCATTACTGTCTTTTGGGGTAAATGGTGTAGTATCTGTTACGTGGTCATGATAGGACTATACTTTGTGGGAAATGGTGTTGATATATTGAAAAAGACATGCGTCATCTGACCACATTTTTTTTTTTTTT
Organism: Euprymna scolopes; assembly: GCF_053919585.1. NCBI lineage: Eukaryota > Metazoa > Mollusca > Cephalopoda > Sepiida > Sepiolidae > Euprymna > Euprymna scolopes. The sequence continues at coordinate 135,830,850 of NC_136488.1, forward strand.
TTTTTTTGCTAATCCATATAATTCTTTATTTTTTCTATCGCATCTTGTTTACTTATTTGTGACTTCCCTTATCAATTTATTGGCCAACCAAAACGGCGATTTATTTCGCCCAAGTGCGATGGCGTCACGTTCGTCTGGCGGCGAATTAAAAAAACGTTATTATGTAAGCGTGCTGGTGATATATAACCTGCTAATAATTTGCCAATCTATTTATCATCACCCTGATGATTAAATCATAAAACGTGTTGGTGAATTGCTTGAAACAAGAAATAAAAAAGCAAAGGAGGAAGCGCTCGTATAACGCAGTTATGTCCCTTTCTTTTCCTTTGTTATATAACACTGAATATTTTTTTGAACGAACCCCATATAGAAGTTTAGTATAGCCTGAACAATACGTCAAGAAAATAATTTACTTTATAACGAGAATCACAAAATCCTATAGAGTATGGACATACATACGGATAAACCTATCCAAGCAAGAAAACCGGATGTCGTAATAATTAACAAGAAAGACAAATCCTGCCAAATCGTAGATTTTGCTGTTCCAGCTGACCACAGGATATAAAAGTAAAGGAGAAACGGAGCAAATACACAGAGCTGGCCAGAGAACTGAAAGGGATATGGATGAATAAAAAAAAGTCAAGATAGTACCTATAATAGTAGGAGCACTAGAAAGAATTAAAAAAAAAAGCTTTGAAAAAAGAATGGGAGAAATTGGAATTAGAGGAATGGCTGGAAATATACAGCGAATAACAATAATGAAAACAGCTGAAATATTAAGGAAAACCCTTGAATGTGGAGACTAATACACACGAGGCACATGCACAGGCCAGACGAGCTGCTGCAGAGACCAAACACGAAACGTTACTTGGAACCAAGAACAATGAAACTGCATATCTATAAGCTCACTATCTTCTTCCCATCTGCTCCCATTATCTAATCACCGCCCCCCCCCAAAAAAAAGAATGATGCGAAATAGTCGAGAAGGGTCGTGGAGGATGGAGAGATCGAGGAGAGAGCACTGATCAGACCTCCGGTGGATAAGTGTCAAGAGAACTGGGACCTTGGGGAGGCTTATTGCCACTCAAATTCCAGTAGAGACCAATGGCCGCTGCTAGCGAGAAATCAATGGTAAGCGGCTGTTGCGATAATGCAAATTTATTTGCAAATGTTATCGAAAGAGGTGGAGAGTACTGAAAATCTGGAGAGACTTGTTTCCACTCAGCTTCTAGGGAACACCAAATTTTTATTTTTTACTATTCAAGCTGGGATGAAGCATCCTACCGGATACCACACACTAACCCGCTATCTCATACATTCCAATTAATACTTTAACCGTCCCTTTGGGCGCAGTTGTTTGAATCTCTCTTGCACTTGGTTCACCGGGTATATTTGCCAGGTAGTTTTTGAAATTCTTTTTCATGAGTCCGATTGCTCCTAAGATTATTGGGATGATGGATATCTTCCAAAGATTCCAGTTTCTTTTCGTGTCCTACACAAGACCTTGGTATTTCGTTATCTTTTTCCTCTCAGCTCTGTTTAACACAGCATCATTGCGGGATACTAACTTCTACTATGGTTGCTTCCTTTCTCCTTCTTCTCCCATATCACTATGTCAAGTTTAATAGATCCGTTTGCAGAGTTTGTAAGCGTAAATATTTTTTTTTTAAGTGGATGCATGTTTTATAAATTTAAAGAAATGACCATAACATAATAAACAAAAAATGAGCCGTGACGTAACGGATAATGTACTGGGTAAATTTAGTTATAAATGACAATTTTATGGAGGTTGAAGGTTCAAGTCTCAGTGCGGGCGATACTAAGAATACAATTGTTACTTACTTAAGACTTTTATCTGATCATGGCTGACGAAAAAGAGTGCATGCTACACCTCCTCTGAATTAAATAAGAAATTCCGTACAGATTACTGAGTTCGGCATAAAGATTTCCGAATTCAACAGAAATATTCTCGAACACAACAAGATACTCCTGGAGAAGATCGCAGATTCCATCGCCCGAAATCTTGTGCGAATAACACTCAAGATGAGAACAGTAGTCTGAATTATGTTTCTGAATTTTTGAGATGAGGATTGGTTATGCATATTATTTGGATTCTTCGGACTATTGTTCTCATCTTGAGTGTTATTTTCACAACGTTTCAGTCGATGTAACCTCCGACCTTCTTCAGAGGTATCTTGTCGGAATCAGGAATGTTTCTGTCGAACCCCGGAGTCTGCACGGAATTTCGAACGAAACCCCTTATTTTCTTCATGTGTGGTAGCACGTTTTCGTTCCGTAAGCAACGACAGGATAAAGTTCCTAAGTAATTTGTAATTTTATTTTTTCGATCGCCCACACTGAGGATTGAACCTTCACCCTTCAGGACAATGTCACTTTATAATTAATTTTTTCTAAGTACTCTAATAACTGATCCACATAGCTCTATCCAGTCATGGCTGTCGGAAAAAGAGCATGCTATCACCGTAAAGTAAATAGATGGTTTTGTTCAAAATTCCGTGCAGATTCCCGCGTTCAACAGCAACATTTCCGAGTTCGACAAGATACACCTAAAGAAGGTCGGAGTTTACATCAACCGAAACGTTGTGAAAATACCACTTAAGATGAGAACAGTAATCCGAAGAATAATATGACAATAACGTTATATTAATATTTTAATAAGTGAGCGTTTGCTTTTTGATACCCTGCAAATAATTAGACATAAAACTATTTAATATTATGAAAAGAGTTGTGTTTGAAGGCTATATCGATGCGGCTCGTGGGAAACACCGTGGACACGAGTTAGTATATAGAAGAATAATATTTAATATTAGTTCAAGCGAATTATTATTGTTTAAATACGTCATTCTAATCTGTTTTGCTAATAAAGACAATACTTAAATGCATTCATCGTAGTTACTTACTTTCTAGTGCAATACAAATATTTTTCCCGCCAGTTTCACAAATATTTTTCTTTGTACTAGCTATAAAGTAGTACAATCTAGGTAAAGACGGAAATTTACGTACTCAGTTATTGAGCGCGTCTAAACTAGCGTTTGTTAAGTTTCTCTTTAGACGAGTGGTTCCCAACCATTGTGCTGTGACATATGTGTGGTTCACCGCGTGATTACTGAAGATATTCCTATTTACAATGCCTCCCCACGGGACAGAGTTAGACACCAGGGTCGTTTTTTAACGTGGAGAAAAGGAACAAAAATAAAAATTGTCTCAGTCGTGAAGGATTTCTCCTCCACTGACAGAGAACAAGAAATTGAAGTGCAGCATTTGAAGAACAGTACCACACTTTGAGGTATTTATTTGCTCTCCCACTGAGCAAATTAGGCACAAGGCCGATTTTTAAAGTGAGGAGTGAAGAGGAAATGGGGACCAACTCCCCGGGGAGTAGGGGAGTAGGGGAGCTGGATAGTGACAATTGGTATGAGGGTTGCCCACACATTGACCAAGGTCTTATATGCGGGGTTTCCCCAACATATGGTCTTTGCTTGCAGTATCTGCCGGAACAGATGGTATTTATTTGCTCCCCCACCGAGCAAATTAGGCACAAGGCCGATTTTTAATGTGAGGAGTGAAGGGAGGGGGAAGGGGAAAAGGGGACCAGCTCCCGAGAGCTGGGAAATGGGAGCTGGTTAAAGGTCAGGCATGTGGGGTTGCCCCCACATCTGGTCTTTGCTAGTCCTAGCTAGTCATAGCTTGCAGTATCTGCCGGAACAGATGGTATTTATTTGCTCCCCCACCGAGAAAATTAGGCACAAGGCCGATTTTTAATGTGAGGAGTGAAGGGAGGGGGAAGGGGAAAAGGGGACCAGCTCCCGAGAGGTGGGAAATGGGAGCTGGTTAATGGTCAGGCATGTGGGGTTGCCCCCACATCTGGTCTTTGCTAGTCATAGCTAGTCATAGCTTGCAGTATCTGCCGGAACAGATACTACACTTTGAGATATTAAATCTTTTATTCATGTTAAAAAAATACAGTCAAAATTAACGATGAACAAAAAACTTAGGCACATGGCCAACTCAAAAGGGGGGAGTTTTGGGGGTCGTTGGTCATCCTTGTCATTCCAGAACTAAACAAAGTCAAAAGTTTCTCCCAGCTAGTATATTCTTTCACCATAATACCGCATTCACCCTTTCATATTGGGGGACGTCCTAGTAACTCCCAATTTTTAAAACATTTTTTATTGACGTGTAAAAACAAAAAAGATAACAATAAAATGGTACAATAATTCATTTGTGTCGAGGGTGGGGGAAGAAAAAACAAAAGGTGATTAGTAGGACCCTCCCAACCCCGTCTAGTTGATAGACTGCCCGTTCCACTAGGTTTGTAAAAGGAACCTCGCTTCTGCGGGTCAGTCTCTAGGTGGGGATGCCCTCTAGATGGGGGTGAATGGAGAAAAGAAAATTTTTGTGGGTAAAGGATGGAGGTTAGTTTGTATTTCTTTTTCTCCAAGATGGGTAAAATTTAGAGGAAGGGGTGAAAACAAAAATTGCAGGTAAGAGGTGATGGGGATCTTGGAGGCTTCCTAATCGGGGAGGGATGGAACACACACTCAGCTAGCTGAGAGACTACTTGTTTAATTTTACTTTATAGAACTGCGCGTTCCACACCTAGGCGGGAAACACGTATTCAAATTTGGCTCCTCTTCGTACACACAGACTTGCCACATGTATCCATCTTCTGTCAAATGCCGCGCGATGCAGCCTTCTTCTATCACATCTGATCTTCACCCGTAGTTGGTGTTTAAAGAACGCGATCAGATCTTGATCAGAAAAAGACAACACCCCCGGCAACCTTGCAGACGCGACGTCCAAATCACCATTCTCGCCACGGCCAGGATCGTAACGTAGACCATTTGTCTTTCCTGGTCCCACGACAGCCTCACGTTGTCCACAACATTGGATACAGTAATTGGGCGAGGATGCTCAGGATCGATGCGAGCCGTCACTCTGCTGACATACGACCAGTACTGGCGGAGTTCGCGGCAATCGAAGAAAGCGTGATCCGTAGTTTCTACGGCCGTTGTCCCACAACGGGGACAATCAGGCGACTCCAAAAACCCGGAACTGCATTGTATGTTGTTGAGTGGAAGTGCATTTCGGGCCAATCGCCAGGTCAGAGAGAACTCTGAATTGTTCAGATGACTCGAACCTGGCGCCCAGCTCCACGCAGAGCGGATCTCACTCTGGTGCCACCCCAAACGCGCGCATAGCGGGTCGTCAGCGGCCCCCTTCACTAGATCCCTGTGGAGTTCCCTACGGGTAGCAGTCACAAGGTCACTGGACCTTGGTAGTCGTTTTAGCGCGGCTCGGCACTCTTTCATGTAGGCAGATTCTCCCCGTGACCTGCGACGGCTCTCGATGGAAGGGTCGAGAACGAGGTCGGGGAAGGCGGCAGTAACCACGGGGTGCCACGGTTGGTCATCCTGCATATAGTGGTTCAGGAAGGCCAGCCTCTCAGCATCTCGATGACACTTCAAGTCCGGCATTCCCAAGCCTCCCTCACACGGACGTTGAATACAGACCTGTCTGCTCACCCAGTGTCTTCCTCTGTCCCAAAGGAGCGAGGACAAGAGTTCGACAAGAGCTTTTAGGTGTTGTACAGGCAGGGGAAGTACAGTCAGTCGGTAAAGGATGTGAGGAAAGACGTAAGTGGCGCACGCCTCAGCTCTACCCTTTAAGGAAGTTTCCTAGGAAGCCACGAATTGACTGCAGCCTCCACCTTTGACCGTACCTCCAACCAATTCTTGTCAAGCTGGAGACCCGGTCCGAACCACACGCCGAGGATCCGGACCGGGCCATCTGTCCAGCTGAAGGACGCAGGGAGGTTTGCGTTGCCACTCCATGCGCCCAACCGCAGTCCTATCGACTTGTTGCGGTTTATCTTGGCCCCCGTGATTCTTTCGTACTGTGTGAGTGCCTCCGACACGACCTCAATGTCTCTGAAGCCCGACACGAAGATCGTGACATCATCAGCTGAGCCGCCAGGCAGAGCCATTCCGCGCAGGGCCGAATTTGCCTCCCCATGTCTCAGCTTGCGGAGAAGAGGCTCCAAAGCCAGGACATAAAGCAGGGGCGACAGTGGACAACCCTGACGAACCGACCGAGAGATAACAAAGGGTTTCGAGCGCTTTCCATTGACTTGCACGACAGCCATGGGCTGTCGATACATTATGGAGATCCACTTGCAAAAGTCCGGTTTAAAACCGGCGGCCTCTAAGACAGATGCCAGGAAACGATAGTCGACCCTATCGAAAGCTTTGGACTGATCTAAGTTTATCAGCGCGGATTCCGTGTCGTCATCTATTCCCCCCTCTAGGATCGTGCAGATCAGGTGCAAGTTGTTCTGAATCGATCTCCCCTTCACAGCGTAGTTCTGTTCCGGTTCAACCAACTCGTCGATAACAACCTGCAGCCGATTCGACAGGACCTTGGCCAAAAACTTCAACTGTGTTTAGCAGAGTTATGGGCCTGTAGTCGTCTAACTCTTCCCCTCTATGCCCGTCACCTTTCTTCAGCAATGTGATCACTCCCTTGGTCACCTGCCCTGGGATGGATCCCTGAGCAAACCAATGGTTGAACATATCCGTCAGAAGAGGCAGAAACATGGGCGACAGCCTCAAGTACAGTTCGTATGGCAGACCATCAAGTCCTGGCGATCTGTCACAGCTGACCTGCTTCAGCGCAGTAAAGACCTCCCGCTCCATCACCCGGACCTCGCAACCAGCCGCTCTAGCCGCCTCGAGGCGGGGAGAGTCAGCCAAATAGTCGCTAAACTCAAGGACCGGAAGATCGGGCTGCTGCGTAAAACGCTTCTCAAAATGTTCTCGAAACCCCTCGCAGATCTCCCGAGTCGATTCCAGGGTGCGTCGATCCGGATGTTTGACTTTCGCAATATATTTGTCCGAGCCACGCCTAGAAACCTCACGGCGCACGTCTGCATCAGAATTGACTGCTTCGTTGCCTATCTTTCTAAGCCTAGCTCTAACTACTTGGCCTTCGTAACGCTCGCTAGTCTCGCGTAGAAGGTCCTGCTTAGCTAGTTCCTGACTAACCCTATCACCCTCCCCCGTAGTCTGAGCTAGTTTCTGCTCTAGCTGCTTCTTTGTCTTGGCCTTATCTAGTGCGAGGCGCTGGGCATACTTGACGGAGAAGCTTCTGATCTTGGCTTTGAGACCTAACCACCACTTACTCCCGGTAACCGCCCCCACTAGTGCCTTTTTAATCAATTCTCTTAACTGATCTTGGAAGTCTTGTATCTCCAGAAGGGAGGTGTTTAACTTCCAGTACCCCGCTAACTTAGGCCTATTTCCTAGCTTCAGCCGGGCCATAACTAATTTATGGTCCATCTGGCCTAGCCAAGTGAACGTGGGACAAGATAAGAAGTCTACTTCGCCTCTCCTAACTAACATCCTGTCCAAATAGGTATTTGGATTGGAGGAAACGCTATTGGTCCACGTCCACATCTCCCGCCCCGGATGCTCGAACCGAAACCTGCCGACCAGACCGCATCTAGCCATCAGATCAGCCAGGCTGGACTCGCACCTCTCCAATCCTCTAGCATCGCCTCCTACCTTATCTATCTCGGGGTCTAAGATGGCGTTCCAATCTCCTATTAGCACTACCCGCTTCCGACAATCTACAAACACATCAAGCTGACTGAAGAATGAGACCCTCTCACGAGCGGTGCTGGGCGCATGAACCGCGATCACCCGAAACACAGAATCTTTTACGGCAACATCGGCCACAACCAGCCTGCCCACCGCATCTCTATGGACAACGTCGACCGTCGCCGACAGGGTACGTTTAACCAGCACGGAAACTCCCTTCCCGCGGGTTGCCATATGTTGAGAAAACCTCAAAATCTCTGGCCAGCACCTGACAGTCCACAGAGGAAACAAAATGCATCTCCTGAATTGCAGCCACATCCACTCCCAGGGACAAGAGGTCGTGCTGGAGGCGAGCCGCCCGGCCTGGTGATCTCAAGCCCCTCGCATTCAAACTAGCCAAATTCAAAGCCATGGTACCTACCTTATGGTGTGTCACACTCAGCTCCGAAGTCAGCTGGGGAGAGGACGCCGACGTTATGTGCCATGCTCAAGGTGGTCAGTTTTTCATATCCTGACCTTCTCTCGCAATGCCGCCGACGTCCAAAGGATAAATTAATTTTATGGCCCTGTAGAGTGACGGATGGACCAACACGGGGACCCTTCCCTTGCATTGTTTTGACAGTTCATCAAGAGAACGGTCATTTTTTTTCACCAGTTAAATTCCCGGAAACGCCCCTTCAGCGGCCTGCAGCCTTGTCCACAAGTTGGTCTTGCAGGCCTCTGGAGTTCTGACAAAAATTATTAGGAGTGGGACGTCCGGGAAATTTGAGGGGATATTTACATCTTTCCCCTCTATCTGTTTGTAATCGAGCAGAGGTTTTAAGTTTTTCCTCTGCCGATGGGAAATGTCTGTGGCCACAGATAGAGGGTCTACATTACATAGTTCCTCAGGGGCAAGGACCTTTGGTCTGCAAGAGGCAGAGGAGTCTCTCCTCTCCCTCGGTTCATTCTTTTCATTTTCTTTTTGGGGTAGTGGCTCAGTTTGCCTTGGTGTGGGGACGGGTGTTTGTGTGGTGCCTGGTGTTGGTGTTGGTGTTGGTGTGGTGTCTGGTGTTGGTGCGGTGTTTGGTGTTGGTGCGGTGTCTGGTGTTGGTGTGGTGTCTCCTGTTGGTGCGGTGTCTGGTGTTGGTGCGGTGTCTGGTGTTGGTGCAGTGTGTGGTTTGGGGGTGGAGGTGGATTTTGTTGTTAGGGGTGGTGTATGTTCACAGGGAGTGGGGGCCACCTTTTCTTCCTCTTTTCTTCTTTTGTTTTTCTTTTTCATTCTTTCGAATGAACCGGGGAGAGGTGAGGTTGAGTTCCTCTCCCTCTCACTTGCGGATTCATCCTCAGAGGAGCAGTCTTTTCTCCGCTTGATCCCCGTCTCGATTGGTGTGGGGACCGTTGGTTGTGTCTGCTCCTCTATTTGCTGCTGCAGCTGTTTTTGTTGTTGCTGCTCTCGCTGGTGTCGTTGCTGCTGCTGCTTCTGCTGCACTTGCTGATTTTGCTGCTGCAGTAGTTGTTGCTGCAGTTGTTTCCGCGGCATTGGCTGCGGTGGCTGTTGTTGTTGCTGCATTTGCAGAGGCTCCTGCCTCGATTTTTGGGCTGGTGGTGGGACGGTGGCAGAAGGGATTATGTGTTTCCGCTTTTGTCTCACTACCGTGCTCCATTCTTCCCCCTTGGCCTCCTGGGTGGTTTGGGTTTTCCTTGGAGCTGGGGTTGGTGCTGCAGTTGCAGGGGTTGTTGCCGCCTGTTTTGGTGCGGGCGTTGTCTCAGGGGTTGTGACCGCCTTTTGGGTTGTTTGATTAGGGGTTACCCTTTGGGGGCAACTCCTAGCCATGTGGCCCTGCTTTTGGCAGAACCAACAGTGTGGACGACGGCCCTCCACCACTACCATTATGCTGGCGTCTTTGTATGTCAGCAGCGGTTGTATTGCTCGAACACCCTCCCTCTTCAGCCTCATTGCTATTGTGTAGCAGCCCAGGTGAGTCCCAGTTTTTGACCGTACTGGGGTCACCTGTTCTACCTCACCGTACTGGCTGAAGAGGCATCCTAATACTTCCGCAGGTATTTGGGTTGGCAGATTAAATACCTGCACCCGAGTCCTTCTCTTGCCCTGGTATTCAGGAATTAGTTTGACTCTCCCATGCTTTATTGCTTGGAGGGAGAGTCTCTCCGCATCATCCTTGGTGGGTAGGAGGATGTCCCACACAGCGAAGCTCCTCTGGTACAGGTATAGTACTGGGATGTTAAGTTTGTGGAGGAGCCCCGCCATGTCTTCCTTCTTCATCCCTAGGAGGCGGTTTTCCGGTATATCGGAAATGGCAAAGGACAGGACTCTGCCCTCAATCGCCTCCCAGGCACCTGGTATGGGTTTTATATCTGCCCTCTCTATGTATTGTCTGTACTTTGTCAGGTACAGGTCTCTATACTCTTGAGGGGACAGTTGTTTTTCTACGGTCTTCCCCCACGCACACCCTCTTGTTGGTGTTGGTATGGGGTCTTTAGTGGGGTTAGACCGTTTTTGGTCTTTTATGGAGGTCGCCCCTGCCTGTTTATTGGCGACGCTTCCTGCCTCCCCAGATGTCTTGGTCAGTCCTTTTGTGGGAGTGTCACATTTTTGGGCGGCGGCTCCCTTTTTAGTGTCTTTTTCGGGAGCAGCTTCCTGTTTTGGGAAGTCGGCCTCTTGGGGAGCATGATCTTTTTTGTTTACTTTGAGGCCATCTGCCCCTTCCTCGTTTGTGAGGTCCAGGCGGTATGCCCCCTCATTTTCTTGATCTGCTCCCCTTTTGGGAGAGCAGCCCTCCTGGGGAGCGCTGTCCCCTTTATTGTCCATTTGGTCTGGCACCTCCTCCTTTTTGTGGTTGGAGTGAGATGCTACGACCGATTTTGGTTTTGCTCCCCTTTGGGGGAATCGCCCTCGGGGGAGCTGTTGTTAAATTTTCCCCCTTCTGGGGAGCGTCCAATGGTGTCATACCCGGGCGGTACGCCCCATCAGCAGTTGTTTTTTCTCCTGTTGGGGATTCGTCCTCTTGGGGAGCAGTAGCCCCCTGGCTGGGGGTATCCATATTGGTGGGCCCCTGGCTGAGGGTATCCATATTGGTGGCCCCCGGGCTGGGGGTGTCCGTTTTGAGTCCCTCTTTTAAAAAAATTCACTGAAAAAAGTGACGTGGAATCAGCGTCCAAAGTGGGGAGCCGACTTTGGCGACAAAAAGAGGTGGCGCCAAAAGGCGGCAAGAGGGGAGATAGAACTGAGAGAGGGAGTGGGAAGTTAGTGGAGGGAAGAGAGAAGGTGTTTCCGACCCTCCCTCGCGGGAAGGTCGTAAATTATCAGCTCGGATCCCCCCCGTGGGGGAGGGGGGAGAGCAGAGAAAGACAGACAAAGTGGGGGTGCGGACAGAACGCGACCTAAAAAGCTTGTCAGGTGTTCCGGGCACGAGAATGTGTCGCCAGAACAGCACTGCCTCGCACGATGTAGATATCAGAACAGATACTACACTTTGAGATATTAAATCTTTTATTCATGTTAAAAAAAAATACAGTCAAAATCAATGATGAACGACGAGACGGCATCGATGGCGACCACGATGACGACAACCTCGACGAGTTCAGTCTGCACCTTGACCCTCGATGTCCGTGTGCATTTGATCTTGTCCCGAAGGCCAAGTACGTTGATGTTATAGGTTTAAAACAGCTTTCATGTTGTTATAGCCGTTTTTCTGTATTAGAGAGGGTCGCCGCTTGTACAGGCCAAGGACAACTCAAGAGTAAGGGTTAATGAGTATCGGGCAGACTGTGAGACAACACCGTGATGATCAGCATTGGTGGAACTTGAGTTATGTCTGATACACACTCTGTTACTTAATATTGATGCTTGAATATAAAAAAGAGAAGAAATAAATTATATAATAAATCGTTCGTTTAAATTGTTAGAATTTTAGATAATAATAAACATTCGTAATCGTTCTTAAATGTACATTTATAATTCGTAAGAGTTTCTAAATATACAGTTAAATATTCATTTCTTGAAAAATTCATTTCAAAAATTTAAAGACCTCAATATCTAACGTGGTCGTTACATTTTAACACGAACTCGACGTTGTGTATGAATATCTCGCAAAGAAACAAAAGGAAAGAAATTCGAAACGATTTTTTTCCCAGTTGAAAGAAAACGTATCTATTACTGGTCGTTTCCACGCCAAGCAAACTGACACGTATTTTCCAAGCCAGCGAAAATATGGTAGCATTTCTGCTTTCCTCCTCGAGGTCAATTAACAGTTTCTTAGTCTGCAGCTGTAACTAATTATTATGTCTAATTCGTTCTATTGTATACGGTCATCCGAAAATATGGTTAAAAGTTCGGAGGATAAATTAGTCTTGCATTTTGTTTAAAAGTTCCTGTCGTGTCGACGCATGCTTAAAAATATCTCTCTCTGCCACGTGCTTTTTTTCTTCAACTTTTTCTTTCCTTTTTCTCTTATTCTGCTGTGACGTCATGCTGGTGCCACGGCTTGGTCATTTGCATATGAGTCCGTGGTTTTATTACAAATAATGTGCCGCTCTGTAAAAACGATTGGGGACCACTGCATTAGGCAACTATTTGAAATTCAACTGCAATCGATAATTCTTGTTGGCGTTAATGAACTCTGAAGCCTTCCTTTACAATCAGATATCAGCATATGACGCACCATCATGACATCCAACCACGCACTTAATAGCACGATAACCCACTGGAGGTTTAATTCCATTTCCTTGATCTCGTTTTAACGTAACGTGTTATTTGAGGATGATATCAATATTTTCTTCCTTTTTACATTTGCAGTATCACGTACATCCTGTTCGGGATTATTATATCGCATAATGCTGTCTGCTGCATAAAGGGATATGGAAATCACTAGGGAATTAATGGCTGCTAGATTAAAAGCCTTTTGATGCAAGTTCGTTTATGCACATATATGACTACGCATCATTTCCTGTTTAGTATGGATATTTAAAAGCACAGTATACACAACTGACTTCACTCTATATTTCCGATTAAGCTTCGATATTTAAAAGCAAATCATGAGTTATCTCCCCTAATGATCAGTACACTTAGATAATGAAATCAACCATTATTTGCAACTTTTGTTAGATTTAAGCAGAAAACCTAACTTACATTATTATGTAGAAGTCTTAAGTAGCTCGCAATTGTATTTAGTGTCACCCACACTGAGGATTAAACCCTTTATGTATTTCACGGAGGTAGCATGCTCTTGGAGGTCAGCAAGGACTCGTGGCGTAGTGGTTAGAGTACTTGGACAAAAAAGAATTGTAAAAGTGATATTCTCCTGAGGTTTAAAAGTTCAATTCTCAGTGTAGGCGATCGAAAATTACAATTAGTAATTGCTTAGGACCTCTATCCAGTCATGGCTGACGGAACAAGACCATGCTATTTCCGTGAAGTAAATAAAGAGTTATTTTCGAAATTCGACCCAAATTCCTGAGTTCGAAAGAAACATTTCCGGCTTCAACAAAATACACCTGAAGAAGTTCGGAGGTTACAGCGACTGAAACGTTATGAAAATGACACTCAAGGTGAGATCAGTAGTCCGAAGAATGTAAATAATTACGAATGACTAAGCGAGGTTATTCGAGCAAAGTCGGTTTTGTCTCAAAAGAAAAGGAGGATGCTCACAGAGTAAAAAATAGTCACCTTTCCACTTGATTACATTTTTTAGCCATCTAAAATTTTTAGTAATAAAAATTTGCTCCTAAGCTGTCCTGATGCTACCAGTTCAGGATGTTTGAAGATGCCGTCTTGCTGACATAAACTGCACCAATCATTGATAATATTTATTTTTCTTCTTTTCTCTTTGCCAAACTCAACCATGTCTTGCAAAGCCAAAAAAAACAAAAGCAACAATTTTCCTCTGCAAAGCAAACACGAAAAATATGATAACCAAATATTTGATGATATACTGAATTTGAAGTATAGACCAGGTTCGGCATTAAATAACCGGGAAATTAACAATATATTGTAAAACAGAACAAAACGAAACGAAACAAAACAAAACGAAACGAAACGAAGTTCGCCAAAAGTTGTAATTACTGGTTATGCACATTGTTGTGATTTTCAATTAACTAAGCAACTGATCTATTTCTTACTATGCTTCTATCTATCATTTTCATCATCTCCCAATGTGTTTTTGTGACTTTAAACTCTTATTTTATATAGTATCTATCACCTTAGTTTCTCCATCATAGATAAACAAACGTTGATTCATCGGACTTTAACAATAGGTGTATCTTAAAAAAAATGAGATCGATTGCCAAATACGAAACCTGTGATCGTGAAATAGCAGGTGTCGCTCTTCCAAAAATTTAGACATTATTCATTTCAAAATGAATTGTTCCAAAATCGAATCGCGATATCAGAAATCGATCTTTCTAATTTTTCTCTTACCGACCAACTGGCACCACAAGACAAAGTGCAATTCTTTTTCCGACAAGATGGCGCTACATGCCACACGTCTCACAGATCCCTGACATGAGTTCATGACATGTTTACGGAAGAGACAAGAATAAGCAAATGGTTATGGCCACCACGTTCCCCGGACTTGTCATCATGTGATTTTTATCTTTGGGGGACTTTAAAACAAAATGTTTATGCAAAAATCCTCACAATCTAGACCAACTAAAGGAGAACATTAGCAACGCTATCAGGAGAATCGCCAGAGAAGATCTACAGGCAGGATCTGCAAACGTTGTTAAACGTAACCAGTAATGCATAGATGTTAATGGGGAGCACTTCCAGCATCTTTTATAACACTGCAGGTAATATAAACAATAAAAGAATGTTCCTCCTCTCTTCTACATCTTCTGACCTACTTTTAAGTGGGCCACCATATATAATTATCTTGACTTAAAATTGATATTCGTTTTTATTTATTTATTTATTTATAATATACTACCGGGGGCGGTCGGCTTTTTCTGGGCGTAAAATACGCTTAAATATGATATTTTGATTTGTCCAGATTTCATATATATATTATTATAGAGCCGTAATTTCAAAAGTAAAAAAAAAAAAATATTTGGGTGCCATTAACTAGAATCGAAACCGAAAACAAGACTGTAGCATGCAAAGCTGGTGACGTTACCACTGTACCATCGTGACACGCATATGAACTGATTAAAAATAAATTAAGATGAATGTACAAAATGTATAACGATTTTTTTTTTCAATTTTGACCCCCTTTTTTTGTTTTGACCCCTTAAAAACAATTTTTGCCGGTCGAAGACCCATAAAAGAACGGCTCATAAAAAACCAAATCATTTGAGGCCACTATCGCCGCTCTGCGACTATTGGTTTAGGAGGAGATAGAGTTTTAAAATATGGAGACACACAGAGAGACAGACAGTCTTTTATATATTATATTTGACAATCGGACAACATGGCTGCGCCATTTAATGGAGCATCATGGACAATAGGCAAGCTTGGATTGTTGCATATGCAATCCGCCATTGTATGAAACATAATGGTTCATCGTAAATTGATGGCTGACTCAATTACGAGAATTCTTTTCAGTATTGAGAAAATAGAAATGTGAATGATATGGTTAAGTAAGGAGGTGAGAGACGTTTTTTATAACTGATTTCCATAGCAACCACATTGCTTCATCGACTACTGTTGCTACCAATTTACCGCTCTCGCGAAAAGAGAAGTAACAAGTGAAACAGAGAGGAGGAAAGAATGAAAGGGAGACAATTGGGGAGATTTTATTGAAAGCAGACGAGTGCCATACATTGTTACTACAGATGTGTATGTTATGTTCATGGGTCAAAAAAATAAGACTGAAATTAAACAAAGGACAAGTGAATTTACTGGAAGCCTAGAAAAATCATGGATTACAATAGAAAAATGCGAGCATGAAAAGTAATATGGTTAAGCTTAAATATGGAAAAGTAAAGGATTAGTTGTTTGAACTGGAAAAGAAAATGACAAGATATTCTAGTAAAAATCTACTAAATTTATAACTTAAATTATTGCAGCATTAAGAATTTTTAAAAATTCAATTTATAACATATAATCAATTCTTAATGCTGCAATATTTCAAGTTATAAATTTATTATATTTTTAACTAGAATATCTTGTGATTTACTTTTCCAGTTTTAACAACTAGTCCTTTCCTTTTCCATATTTAAGCTTAACCATATTACTTTTCATGCTCGCATTTTTCTATTGTGATAAAATAATATATTTAAAGAGAGTAGAAAAACGACGCTGGATTCACCTTTAACTCTCGCTTCCTGTTTTGTGTCATTTAGTTCTCATATTCCATGAGCGATATTTCTGGCAATAGGAGAGAAATTGATATTTTCTGGGTCGGAATTATCCATTTAACAGTTATCGACATTGAATTAGTATTTTTAAGCTCGTTACCTTAAATGACACTGGAAGTGTGAAGCGATTTCTACTATTAAAAAAGCGTTTCACGAGCGATGTTTCCCTTAATTTCGTGGCGTTGTATCGTGGCTCTGCAATATGTTCCTTGCTAATGGAGTAAAATCACTTTATTTCATGTATATTTTAGTCCCGGAAATGGTCGAAACAGTTTATGATTTAGATATTACATTGCGAGGACGGGTAATATACAATACATATTTAAAATAATTTTGCCTACACTCGGACGGGTAATTGAGATACATATATTAAACAATTTAACATACTTTCGACAGTCATCCTACCAAGGCTACCATAATTTTAAGAAAACTGAAACAATTTTTAGAAGATGGATCATTCGGATTTTCTAATTAATACACAAATACATTGTTTTGGTAAATGATTAGGCAACCATTACTTCACCATAAATTTAAATATTACTGGGTTTCTTTCCTTCCTCAATATCGGCACGAAATTGTAAGAAAAATTATGACATTTTTGGAAGACAACCCTTGCTTCATTATCAAATTCTACATTATTGTGTTTTATTTTAATTCGCCACTAACGACACTAATGTTTTTTTGTAAAGAAGACGGCATTATCGGAAGATTACTCAGAATGTTTTACAAACAAATACACAGATATGTTGAGAGTTTCAGGGATTAGGCAACCCTTGCTTCATTATCAAATTCTACATTACTGTGTTTCATTTTCATTCCCCACTACCGACATCAATTTTTTTTTTTGGAAAGAAGACAACATTATCGGAAGATAACTCAGAATGCTTTAAAACAAATACACAAATATGTTGAGAAGTGTAGTGATTAGGCAACCCTTGCTTCATTATCAAATTCTACATTACTGTGTTTCATTGTCATTCCCCACTACCGACACCAATTTTTTTTTTTTTTTTTTTTTGAAAGAAGACGGCATTATCAGAAGATTACTCAGAATATTTTACAAACGAATACACAGATATGTTGAGAAGTTTAGTGATTAGGCAACCCTTGCTTCACTACAAAACTCCATATTACTGTGTTCTTTCCCTCCATACTACTGACACCATCATTTTAAGTGAATTGATATCATTTCTTGACCATAACTCAGAGCCACCGTTTACCGCCACGAAATTAAGGGACATTTTAACATTAATATAGCTTACCGTTTAATGCAGACGATCTTAGATTAATCAAATTACAAGAAGTCACTATCTCGCATGCAAAGCTAGTTGATCGACTTTTTAAAATTCACCCAGACAGTGCTCAACTCTAAGAATTTTTGTTTCTTAAAAGGGCGACCATAATCATAAATTGTAAATAATTATTTTAATACCTAAAGACAGTAGTGTTTCGTGCTTACGCAATCATCATTGCAGGAGATGAGGATCTACGCTGGTCAAAGAATTTATACCCCGCCATAAAGCAACCTTTGACTCCATTAGCAATGGACATACACCTGAGCCATTGTTCACTGCCAAGAAATGTAGGGAAATTTTAACGTTTAATACAGACTATCGTAGAGTGACTCATCGGGTTTTTTTTTTTTTTTTAAGTGGACGTTTAGAAGACGTGGTCAGTTGATAAATATGACGGTGATATTCTCTA
Source organism: Euprymna scolopes (assembly GCF_053919585.1). NCBI lineage: Eukaryota > Metazoa > Mollusca > Cephalopoda > Sepiida > Sepiolidae > Euprymna > Euprymna scolopes. Next base: position 135,848,468 of record NC_136488.1, read on the forward strand.
CTTTTACCAGACGCTCTAATATAATTTCTTCGAAGAATATGAAGAAAAAGAAGAAAAAAGAAGAAGAAGAAGAAGAAGAAAAGGAAGAAGAAGGGAAGAAGACGAAGAAAAGGAAAAAAACAAGGAAAAGGAAGAAAAAGGAAAAAGGAAGAAGAAAGGCCTAAGAATAACAGGAAGAAACAGCAGCAGAAGAAGAAGAAGAAGAAGAAGAAGAAGAAGAAGAAGAAAAGAAGAAAAGAAGAAAAAAAGAAGAAGAAGTAAAGACTGAAAGAGGAATAGGGAGACGAAGAAAAAGAAGAAAAGAAGATAAGGAAAAAGAAGAAAATACCGAAGAAGAAAAGGAAGAAGAAAACCAAGAAAAATAAACAAAAGAAGAAGAAAAGCTAGAAAGAAAAGAAGAAAATGGAAGAAGAAAAGGAAAAAGTAGAAGAAAAGGAAGAAAACGCTAAAAAAGAAGAAGAAGAAGAAGAAGAAGAAATTAACGGATGAAAGATGAAAAAAAAATGTACGCCGTCAAAGGAATAACTAAACAAATCGTCCTCTCTTTTCATGTTTATTGTGATTGGCTGCTCCCAACGAAAACTTCAAAGGAATATTAAATGGGCTTTCGTGATATAGAATAATTGCCAAACCCAAAAATGATTTCCCTTTCTTTTCATAACCTCCCCAACATTCCGTCGCCCTTTAAATTATAAGCTATTTTTTTTTATGTAGTTCTGTTGAAATTTATTAGTTTAGATTCTTAGAACATCGGAAGACCAGATCTCGGAATTGAAAAGCTGCGGACATTTCCAGCTCGTACGTAAAAGAAAAATCGATAATTATCAGTAATATCACATAAATAATTAGATGGAGAAAAAATAACAGCAACATTTTCATATTTGAGGTAAATCAGAAATAATCGGGCAGCCCAAACCGTTTTAATTCGGATGCACTCCCTCACCTATATATATATATATATATATATATATATATATATATATATATATATATATATATATATATATATATATAAAATGGGTTAAGAAATTCCAACGAAAGAAAGATGAAAGATGTATATTTAAATAAGGGAGTAGTCACCAACAATGTGTATTTTTTAACATTATTTCATTATTCTACCACCCTAAAAACTGTCTAAAATCAATACCCTACTCCATAGCACGTAGAATCTGCACCATAGTAACAGACAGACACCTTCGTTCAACTAGACTGAATGAACTACAAATAACACTGCGGAAAAGAGGATATCCACTACCATTAATACAAAAAGGTATTGAACTGGCTGAAAAAAATTCCAATAGACCAACTAAGAATCCCAAAAGAACACAACAAAGGACAAATTTTAGCATACGTCTCCACACACAACAAAAACAACCCAGAACTATTCACACAGATAACAAAAACCTTATCCTCCTCAATCAGAACGACAAACTAAACAACATACTTAAAACAACAAAAATAATAAAAAGCAAACGCCAACCCAAAAACTTAAAACACATCCTAATTTCTCAAAACTCGTTCCGCACACTACAAAAGGGGTTACAAAATGCAACAACCCGCGATGTGGAGTATGTGACATAATAATAGAAGGTAACACATACACATTCAAAAACCCAGCACAAACAATCAAAATAAAAAAGGATCTAAATTGCACCTCCAGAATGGAGTATATGCACTAAGATGCACAGCATGCAACAAATCCTACATACACGCCACCAAAAATTTCAGCAATAGAGTGGCCTTACATAAGAGCAACATCAAAATTGCAGATAACAGACACCTCTATGTTTCAAAACACGTACATACATGCAGTGGAAACAGCTTCAAAATAATGCCAATCTTCCAAACAGACGATTATTTTTATTTACTTACACAGGAAAAAAACTTCATCACAAGATTCACTCCTGAACTGAACAGAGCCTAATATGAACACACAAAAACATGAAATGCAAGGCACACTCGCATGCACATCCATATACATATACATATACACACCCACACATAAATCAGAACCGACACATTAAAACACACACACGCGCGCGCATACAACCACACACAGACATAACACCCCTATCTCTAATACAACACACTGAACAATACCAACCCTACTTAACCTCGAAACCAACAACACTAGGAAACACCTAGAATCATAGTATAATATCTGTTCCAACACCTCGCTCCCTTCTCAGTCAGTGGAGGAGAAACCCCTCATGACTGAGACAACTATCATCCCTTCTATCACCCCCCTCCCATACCTATACCCTCTCCAATTAGCCCCTCCCCTCAGGGAAACAAGATCTTCCTCACACTAGGAACCGATCCTGGGTCTAACCATACCCACATGGGGAGACAAATAAATAGAAACATTAAAAAATCCCCTATACATATTTTAAATACACCTCTCTATCTAAACAAATATAATATAAAGAATATCTGAAAAGACTGAAACGAAAAATCACAATACTAAAATCCAAGAATCCAAAAAATAAATATCAAAATAGAATGAAAGCACCCCTACCCTTATTTCAGAAGAGCTGGTTCTCCCCCCCCACTCCTCACACATACACATTAGTAACGACCTTGGATCACAGTCACCTTCCTAGGGAAGCAAATAACTTCATAATACTATAAAACAGTACACTCATTCTCAAACCAAAGAAAACACACACACACACACACACACACACACACACACACACACACACCCTACCCTACCCTAAAGGAAAAGAAAGAGAGAGCGAGAGAGAGAAACACAAGGCAGGAGTGACCACAGCCGAGGTCAGCGGCCTCGAAAAGCCGAATAAAAGAGTAATAAAAATTGAACATTCCAATGAATAGTAGACACTTACACACGTCCACCCCTTGGAAACACTTCAAATGAACCACGGAAATGCCATTTTTACATCTCCAACACATTTTGAAAATAATTTCTGACGAGGACGCTTCACAGAACGTCTGAAACGCGTAAAAACGATTTCAATGATTTAAAAACATTATTACAATGACCCAAACATAATTCTCAATGAAAAACAAAGACACGGAATAATAAAATAATGTTAAAAAATACACATTGCTGGTGACTACCCCCTTATTTAAATATATATATATATATATATATATATAAAAATGTAACTGTTGGTTCGTTCTAAAAGAATAAAACCATATTTCTACGTTACGAATTTATTTGAAATTTTCAGACAACCCATTTTTAGAGTCGAGGTATGTTTTTATGTTATTAAAATAAATTTACCTAATTAAAATTAAAATATTAAATAAAATAAATATATTTTTTTAACCGTTACTGCGAATCTGTTCTGTTGATAAAATTGAACTTCCGGTTCGATTCATTTCACAGCCACGAATTGACGAAAGATTTCATTTTCTGTTAACTCGATAAGTAAAAAAAAAACAAAAAAACATATTTCATTTGTTTATCTTCCAAATTTTTTAATTTACACATCTTTTCTTTATTATATAAGGCAAAAAAAAAGTTTGTTGCTTGCTTTTGAGTTTTTTTTTTGTTTTTCTATATAAGATTACTCATGCAGAGAGTGATCCGTGCTGAAATAATGTTATTATTTAAAAAGTCATTCTTAACATGGGGAGGGAATGATGTTTTGTACCTATTCTGTACTTTAACCTTACAATTGAATAAATAAAAAATTAAAAAAACATATCGTAAAACGTTATTTAAACGTGGAAATATGATTAAAAAAATAGCGCCGATCGCTCTCTGCATTAGCACCATTTTTATTTATTGCGGACTATTATTCTCATCTTTATTAGTTGTTGTTTCACGACTTTTCGGTCAACTATTCCTCTGGCCTTCATGAAAAGAAGTAAGTCCTTTTATAAATGTTCAGTAACTTTTTCCTTTTATTATTCTTAAAGAGTAAAACTTTTCTTATTCATGAAAGGATTTAAGCCTACGTAAATAAATAAATGTTTGTACACGTGACAAATTATCAATAAATGGTTTAGTTACTTTTTTAAAAAATTGTTTGTAAAAGTGCGAAAGGTGACGTTGTTGTACAACCATTACTCCCATGCTTAATTTCTATACTTATAGGTTTTTGGAATTTTTTTTCACTGGATTATTATTGATTGGACACTAATTAAACAGATTATAAAAACAAAAAAAATGTAAAAAAGAAATCATTATTTCGACATTTGAAAGTGGTGCTCACTTTTTAGTTACAACGTTCTGATAAATCAGTCACCCATTTTGTAAGCAATAAAAACGCGGTATATCAAAACCATAGAAAGTAAAAATAATGAGTCTCTACCGGATTTGTAAGTCAGAAATATATTTGTTTCTCAAAGAAAAAAAATAGAGAGAACAGGACATTTTTTTATTGTTTTCATGAAAATAAAGTTTCGAGATTTTTAATTATTTTTTTTTTTTACTTATTTAGTCAGTTTGTGGGGTTTTTTTTTAAATTGTTTTTGTGAAAGGTGATTTTTTTTTCAAAACTTTTGTTTTGTTTCTTTTTAATTTTTTTAAAGTATTATAAATTTCACTAACATGCTGGAGAAATGTTTAATAATTTGGTATTTTTTTAGATTAGGTCCACCTCCACAATTTTCCTTTCAATGACGACATTTATAGGTTTCCGAGTATGCTGAACACACAAATTGCATTGAAATTTTGCGGAAATAAATAGTTGTATTATGCATTGTATTCTTCGGCGGCCATCTTTTTACGTGCACACGCGCCATAAACAAATACATACACGTAAAAAAGATGGCCGCCAAAGATTACAATGCATAATACAACTTTTTATATCTTGATAACTACTTATTTCTGCAAAATTTCGATGCGATTTTCGTATTCAGCATAGTCGAAAACCATTTCAAGTCGTCATTTAAAAGAAAATTGAGGAGGTGGACCTAATCTAAAAATTTACCAATAATTTTTAATCCCGTACGCCTCCCGATAGATTGCTTCGTCAACATGCGACCATTTTATATCTCCCGAAGACACTTCCGTATTTAGAAAAAAAAAAATAAATAAAAAGTGACCGATTTACCACAACGTGGTAACTAAAAAGTGAGTACCCCTTTCAAATGTTGAAATGATTTTTTTTTTTTCAATTTTTTTTCATAATCTGGTTAGTGTTCAATCAATAATAATCCAGTGAAAAAATTTCCAAAAACCTATCAGTATAGAAACTCCACCACGTAAGTAAATAAATAAAAAATGTTACGTGCGCATGCGTTAGCCTTGACTAGGGGGGTACTAAGGGAACGACCATTAAATAATTCTGCGGGTCGCCATGGAACTCAACGCCCAAGGAGTACCAAAATAGTTTTCATGATCTGAAGAAATTTTTTTTTCGAAAAGTGGGTGATCACTTTTCCATGTAAATTTAACTTAAAATGAGCACCCACTTTCTGGCCACCTGAGGAAGGGGCATTTATTTTCGTGTTTATTGGCTTAAAGGTTTTTTTGACAAGGCAGTTTGGTACGCAAATGCATATTTAACAGTTTTCGTTTATGCTCACGTATAGCATAAAGAAAGGCTACGTCTGTGAAATGGAAAATAGTCCCAGAGTTCAGGGGTTAATACCATGCAAAAGAAATCAAACAAAAAGACTTTTTAGCCAAGAAACACACAGAAAGAAAAAAAAAATGGCATCCATTATTTTCTATCGAATTCATTTGCTGTTTTTATTGAAAACTATTTTCTCCCGGATTTTTTATATAATTTTCCATTAAGGGCTGTGCGTCTCACGTTCGTAAATAACAAAAATTATTTTGTAGATTTTGGTGTGCTAAAAACGAATCTGCAAACCGTTTCCGTCGCAAAAAATAGTTTTTATGATATGAAGAAATTACTTTTTCGAACAAGTGGCGATCACTTTTCCATGTAAATTTAACTTAAAATGAGCACCCACTTTCTAGCCACCTGAGAGAGGGGGGATTTTTTCCCATGTTTATTGGCTAAACAGCTTTCGTTTATGCTTACGCATAGCGTAAACGAAGGCTACGGCTGTTAAATGGAAAATAGCCCCAGAGTTCAGGTGTTATTACCATGCAAAAGAAATCAAACAAAAAACTTTTTAGCCAAGAAACAGAAAAATGCCCCTCACTCAGGTGGCCAGAAAGTGGGTGCCCATTCTAAGTTAAATTTAGATTGAAAAGTGATCACCCACTTTTCGAAAAAGTAATTTCATGAATATCATGAAAACTTTTTTTTGCTACGTAAACGGTTTGCAGATTCGTTTTTAGCACACCGAAATCTACAATAAAATATTTCGTTATATATGAACGTGAAACGGGCCTTAAAGTAAAATAATACCGGATTTTTTTTAGCAGATTTGCCGTTTAGTTGTACAAATATCCTCAAACCAGGTAATTACTAAAAGGGACTTTTAAAAGTCGTCACCTGTATCGAGCAAAAGTTTAAAACCACCGATTATATGCCAGCCTACATCATGGTAACATATATTGAGTGAGTTCCTAACAGTATTTTGTATAGTGTTTTTAGTTTAAACTCATTTTCCCAAAATTTCCCCAAACTTAACGTGTTCGATACAGTCTGCCGCCATTTGTATTTTCCAGATATACCGATAAACATTGAATGTTTTTGAACCGATTATACATTACATAAAAACACTAAAATCTTATCCAGTTAGGTAGAACACTTACTTTTCTTGCCTTTGATAACATTTATTTGTTATATATTTATTTTTTGACAACTTCTTTGTATCTGTGTTTAGTAATATAAACCTTTTTCATTTAATGTAACGTTTAGTCGGCTCGAAAAACAGTGTTTATTGGTGTATTTGAAAGCTACAAATGGTGGTGGGCACTGTTGATTACTTTAAGTTAGAGAAAGTGAGTTGAAACTAAAAAACTATACAAAATACTGTCAGAAACCTACCGATTATGCCAGCCTATGTCATGGTAACATATATTCGGTGAGTTTCAGACACTGTTTTGTATAGTTTTTAGTTTTCAACTTACTTTCCCAAACTTAACGTATTCAACAGAATCTGTTTTTTGAGCCAATTAAACATTTTACATTACATAAAAACACTAAACAATTATCCAATTAGGTAGAAACGTAAATTACCTTACCTTTGCTTTCATTTATTTGTTTTTGGACAACTTTTTCGAATCTGTGTATAGTAACCCCCCTCCCCCCCACCATCAACCAAATATTAATTACTAACTCACAATTTTTAAAACAACAACAAAAAAAAAAAACATTTAGCGTTTCAACATTTTTTCTACGTTCGGCTTCATCCACTGATTGTTGGTCAAGTCCAAAACATGAATGATTGACAGAAACTCCCGAGGATCCAGATCAAATTCTGCAAGAGTAGCATTTTCGTCTTCTTTTTCACTTTTTGCAGTGGATTGCTGTAATAATATAAGAAACATACATTTTCTCTTTTATTAAATTTTTCCATTGCACCAAATTGAGCCACTGCAACGCGTAGCAGGGTACAGCTAGTATATATATATATATATATATATATATATATATACATATATATATATATATATATATATATATATATATATATATATATATAATTAGTAATGGAACAATTCCAATATTTCTTCTGATTCTGATACAATTACCGATTCCGTACTAAATTCCCGATTCCGATACCGTTACCGATTCTGATTCTATATAAATCCCTAAGTATTCTATAAATTGTTATTTTGTCGCGATTACTGTAAAAAGAACATGTTAAATGTGCATATATTTTCTCAAACGTAAAAACACATTTGTAATGATCTATAGATTTTTGTTTTAGTGAAAGTTTAAATCAATAAATATTTATTTTATTATTACTACAAGCAGTGGAATACGGTTTATTATAAAAACAAAATCAAATAAAATAGATAATTAAAGGAATCGGTTTTGGCATCAGAAAATAGACTCAAATTTTCCCGATTCCGACACCCCAAAAAGCTTCGATTTTTCCGATTTCCGATTCCCAATCGTCCCAACACTAATATATATATATATATATATATATATATATATATATATATATATATGTGTGTGTGTGTGTGTGTGTGTGTGTGTGTGTGTGTGTGTACGAAAATTAGAATTTTAATCAATAAATATGTTCATTAAAAAATATATATTGCACTTGTCTGGTCTTTTTAACAGTTGAATTTTTCCTATTATTTTGCGGTTCTGGATATGACGTGTGGGTCCCGAGTGCGGATATGTAACAACTATATTACTCGTGGATCCATGACGTAATGGCTAAAAGCATTGGTTAACAGTCAATTCCAAGTGACTATCTTCATCAGGCAATAATAACTAAAAATAATATAAATTAACACTTCTATCTGGTTATGACTGACAGAAAGAGAACAATCTACCTCTGTGGATAAAGGTCCTGGATATGATCTTAAACTATATCCGAGGGTGAGGCCCCAGCTTGCGGGCTTTGGGGAGTGTGCGGCCACCCTTTTATTGCCATTGCTCCCAGGTCCAATCTGACCCGGACTGGTAGTACCTGTTAGGGTCCCAACTATGTGTTAAATAGGAACCAACTTGAAAAAAAACAAAAAAAAACAAATGTATTCTATCGAAATTTCTTCAAAATAACTGGATTCGGCATTAAATAACCTGAAAAGGGTTGATATGCCGTAAAGCAAAAACAACCAACCAACCAACTTATTATTTTGACCCATATGCGCGACCGACGCTTTAAGCCATTGAACATTTAAACTGCAATCTCCAACTTTTGAGGACGTGCCAGACTTTACAATCACCATGATACAAAAGAGAGGAGAGAAAAAGTGTGTCTTGGTTTTCCTAAAAAAAGGGTGCTAATTAGAAATTTTCATTTTGATTACAGCGTCTTGATGAGTGCCACTTCCTCAGGCACTAAACGTCCATGTGCCCGAAGATGACTTTTTAGTCCTGCCAGCGATTTGCATACCCTCAAGCAAACACGACACTGATGACGGTGACTGGTTTGGATGAAACCTACAGCAACAGAACTTGTATTTTTTTTTCTTCTTTTGAGGATTGTAACGCTGAGTGTATGGGGCAGACAAAGCAGCTGCCAATATTGACCTGCTTTTTATTGAAACCAACCGAGAGCTCTTTTTAGTATCCTCGTTGTTCCCTTCAATGCAATTGTCTGGATCTCTTTTGCACTTGGTTCACCAGGAATATTAGTTAGATAGGACATCAAGTTTTTTTCTTTTTAAACCCTGTTATGATTGATATCTCCCTAAGATTCCAATTTCTTTTCATATCATACATGAGACCTTGGTATTTGATCTGTTTCTCGCTTTCGGCTCTGTTCAGACCTCCATCATTAGGACCACTCACTTCAACCAAGGTTGCAACTCTCTCTGACTTATTCCATATCATCTTGCGCTTTGATGTGATTAACAAAACCTGCTTTGGATAACAGAACCCGGCCACACACCGCACAGATTTATAGAGATCCATGATTGGATGGAAAGGTTTGGTGTTTCCTACATGCTCTCTTGAGCTTCGCCCGGTCTATCTTGGATGCTTCAAAGTGTTCCTCGCCCCTGTATACTAGGGCCCTCGACCGCTTACTATCAAACGATAGTAACATGAAAGGTCATCAAACTCTCCTTGAGGCTTTCACGAAAACGTTTTTTGGGATTGTGCTGGGGTCTTTTGCCAAGAAGGAGCTTACCATTAAAAAACTATTTTGGGAGTCGGTAGTCATTAAACCGTTCAAGATGACCTGCCCAACGCATCTGGTTCTTAATAACAATAGTAGCAATACTGGTCGTTTTGGCCTTATTTAAGACATGTGTATAAGGGACAAGACTGTCCCACCTTAAACCAAGAATGTGTCTAAGGCAGTGCTGATGAAAGCTCTCGAGTAGTTCTACATGTGACCGGTACAAGATCTATGTTTCAGAGGCATAAAGTAGGGATGGCAAAACATATACTGACATTTTAGTTATCAGAGTTAGATCATCATCAGACCAAACTCTATCTTGTAACCTTCCAAGTGCGCCGGATGCCTTGCTGATTCTTTGTCTTATTTCCACATCAAAAATACCATCATTTGAGAAAGTAATACTAAGGTAGACTAAATTTTTTACGACTCCAAGATACTTTCCATAAACGAAATTATCAGGTTTCACATACAAGAGCGTACATGATCTTAATCTTCTTAATGCTAACTGTCATCCCGAAGCAAGTGTAAGCATTCGTGAAAAGATCCATCACTAATTGCATATCTACTGAGGAGTGTGTCACCAGGTCAGCATCATCAGCATACAACAGCTCCCTAACAAGTCCATCGTTAACAATGTTAACGAGCATCTCCCCCCCTCTCTGGCTTTCTTACTCTTTCTATTTTCTCTCTCTGTGTCTCTATAAGAGAATAGAGAGGGAGGGAGAGAGAGAGAGAGAGAGAGAGAGAGAGAGGTGAGTAAACGTGGAGGTAGACACGTTTACCAGAACCAAAGGTCAGCTGACCAAATTACGTATGTGTGACGTGGTTGGCTAGATCTGGGAGATTTGATTTGAGCTTTGAAGAAGACGGACGTTTTCCGTGGTCTCCCCCCTCTTAACTGGGGAGGGGGGAGACGAACGCTGACGTGTGTGAAGAAGAACTAACACAAGCCTATTTCACTTCCACTTCTGCAGAACCTCTGGGGAAAGTGAAATAAAAAACTATAAAACCATTTCATCGTTTTGGAGTGATAAATCTTCGTCAAACAGATATCAAGTCTCCCTCCAGGATGAGAAATTGCCAGATGGTTCAACAGCGAGAACAGAGGTAGGTTCAGAAATTACATGTCACACACACGATTCCCTTTATGATAATCAAACACACAACCATTTATATTAGAGACAATCACACGGAATCTTTCTTATGTTATATAGAAAACGTAAAAAGTGCCCCTAAATGAAGAACTCTATATAACATATTCAAATGTAACGAAAAATCAATTTGGTCCCCCTCAATGAATTCAAAATAGCGCCCCAGGATGATAACCCTAGTGAGAACTAGATGATAACGAATATATAACAACAAGAGTTTTGGCTTGGAATCTTCTGAAGTTGAACATTTTTCCAGTCGCTCGGAATCTAATATAAACACTCATATCGCAATCGTGGAAACCATACCAGAGCACAGCGGTCAATTAGAGCGAAAACAATGTTGGTGCAACTATATCACTCTGCTTCACTCAATTATAAATGGGGAATTCTTCCGATAGCTGACCATTGAAGTTGACGCGACCTTTCATATTATGATGAAGTTGCTTGAACTTTTCTGCAAAATGCAGGTGTACAGCCAAATTTCCCAAGCACTTTACAGAGAGCCTCATGGTTGACTGTGTCAAACGCTTTCGTTAAGTCCATAAACACCTGGTAAAGAGGCATACGTTGCTCAATACACTTTTCTAAAAGGAGTATAGCAGAAAACACCATATGCACAGTCCCTCGTCCACCTCTTAACCCAGACTGGGACTCTGGAAGGATATCAGGACAAATATACTTCTTCAATTATACTTCTTAAATTGTTGTATAACAGAGGACTCATATTGGGGATTACATACATCATCGTCGTCATCAAGTCGGAGTCCCGTTATAATAACTGAATTGATGACGAACATGATGAGGGAGACATTTATACATATTACATGATGACGACGACTGACAATTCTTGGGGGCTTCATATTATTACGGACTGGGATATATATGCAAGTTCTTATACACATAGAGAGAGGAGGAGATACTTCAATTATGAAGATGGAGGGGAGGACACATAATCTTCGAAGGGTTATACAATGTTCATTATAAGATGATAAACACAATTACCTTTCATTCGTGATGAAGGATGACGCAAGGCAACAGTTACAACATAATGATGACTTCTTTATTCATTTGATCGGCCGGTCGATGACGTCAGGAATTCAGCTTGTATCTACATTATCTAAATCTTCTACCTTTCGCCTCTAAGGGACTCTCCTCTCCAACTGAGTATCTCAACTCTTGGCTGATCAACTGACTGACTGACTTTCGAATCCATAGAATCCTATAGAGAGAAATGTCCTTTGTTTATGAAGTCAGAAGTGGGTTTTCAAACATGACTAATTTCACGTGGCTTTACATATGTTTGTCTAAATACACTTTTGGCAAACAAAAGAATCCTCAGTTCTAATCTAACCTATTTTAAACAATATAATTTAACTCACATTGTGCATTCTTTTAACTGACATTATTTAATATCTAGATTTCTAAAGAATGGACAATTGACTCTTTTTCTGATATAAGCAATATTTAACTATTTCTAATAGAATTTACAATAGACTTAATTTTTAACATTCCATTCTCTATTATCTTTAGCAATTGCCTATAGGGTTCGATTTTAGGCTTATCCTAATCTCGTTTTCACTTATCTAGTATTCTTCTTATTTACATGGGAAGGGAACAGCCCTTCATGTAACACAATCATTTTGGCAAGAGCTAAATCAACCGCAGCCAGCAGCGAGATACATCGATAATTTCCACAATCAGACTTTGTACCTTTTCCTTTATACAATATAACCAAGGCGGTATCTATCTTCAGCAACCGGATTACCCTGCCATACTGACAGTATCAAAGAATGTACATTGACACTACCATGTTTCAGCAGCTCAACAGGAATGCTATCGAGCCTAGAGGCTTTGTTTGAGTTGATCTGCTTTATGCAGTAACTGTTTCCACGAGAGTTCGTTCAGCATCAAGTTCCGGTGGGAAGGAACACTGAGGGATAATTTCTATTGCAGCAACATCAACATTAGTATCTGTTCTTCAGATGCCGCATTTCAATTTCTTGTTCTCTGTCAGCGGAGGAGAAATCCTTCACGACTGAGACAATTTTTATTTTTGTTCCTTTTCTTCACATTAAAAAACGACCCTGGTGTCTAACTCTGTCCTGTTGGGAGGCATTGTAAATAGGAACATCAACATTGAATGGGTTGTGAAAGAGATCCCGAATATGTTCATGCCATCGATGCATAATTTTATCTGCGGTTTTCATCTTTCGCCAGGAGTGGTGTAGTTGAAGAGGATTTCGGGCCATAGGTCTGAAAAGCAAAGCGTAAAATGTCTTCACATCCCCACGATCGTAGGCAGTTCGTATCTCCCTGGAGAGGAGAGACCACTGCTTTTTTTTTTTTTTTTTTTTTCATTTTGCGCACACAACATTGAACCTCGCTCTGTACAAAAGAGAAGTAGGCAGCAAAAGCTGGTCTGTTTGGAGATGGAGAGTTGAGAAGTTTCAAATATGCTTTCCGTTATCAACAAACCAATCTCGATATCTCGGAACCTTTAATTCAAGAGCTTCAACATTTTTTGGTATAGTCTATCTCTTACTGTCTTCCAATCACAATCTGAGAAATCTACCTGGTAAAAAGCAGATTTCAAGGAACTTCGTACTACTGGATCCTTCGATTTGGAGACATCAATACGCTTGGACACTTTGACTCCATTGAAACGGCTTTTTCTTGCGAATTGAAATTGAAATTAAATGATCAATACCAAAGTCGGCACCACACATTGCTCTGACTTTGCAACAATTTCCAAGCTAACCACGTTTACACAGTATGTAATCAAGTATATAGTCATGTTTAGACTGGGGGTGGAACCAGACCTCCTTGTTTTGTTTTTTTTTTGTTTTTTTTTTATCTGTTATTACCGGTTTGCCAGGTGCTGAGGGTTTGGTGATTCTTGGTGACTTCAATGCGCAGGTCGGCTCAGGCAATGAGACCTGATCTATGCTGAGTCCATGTGGAATTATCAGAATCAATTCAAATGGTCTGCTGCTCTGAAGTGAGCTAAATCTTCTTAGCACCAACACTTTTTCTCACCAGAAAATATATATATATACCAATATACATATATATATATATATATATATATATTTGTAGTCATCGACATGCAGTCCTGTTTCGTTGTATCACAACTCATCAGAGACTAGCATCTCTCCCAAGCCAAGGATTGAACCTATATATATATATATATATATATATATATATATATATATATATATATATATATATATATATATACCCAAAAGTGTGAATGTGAGAGTGTGAGAACAAATGCCAACCTATATAATAAACGACTTTTTGATCTACAAACTTGAAATTGGTATATAGGGTAATCATACGCGTGTAAAACTTTTTATTGGTTTCTATCCGGAAAAAGGGCTACCAAGGGGTCAAGATGGCGATCAACGGATTTTTATTCGTTTGTCAACTGTTTCACAATTACGCATGCGTGAATCGTTCACACGAGAGCTTCGTTATGTTAAGAATAAGTATGTTTGAAAACAGTTTTTAAGATCATGGCAAGTCGGCCTAATGACTATTGTACTTGACTCACTGTCTTCAGGTTTTGTTTTCGATCTCCGCTCGAGTATTTATTTTTAATTCAGAAAAAAAAAAAAACATAATACTCGCATGTCTCAGTTTCTTTTCGTTTTGTTTAAAGGAATTTGAAGTTACGTTTAACACGAGCAAGGCTGGGTACACCTGCTAGTATATATATATATATATAAAGAAAAATGTTTTAAATGTCTGATGACTTCTGTTTTGGACTATATTTTCTTTTGATTTCTTTATTTTTGGCGTTTCTTTTATCTTTGTCTGCTTCACTCGTTCATTCTCTCTCTCTCTCTCTCTCTCTCTCTCTCTCTCTCTCTCTCTCTAATACTCTGCTTAATGGGTTTCTACCACATAAAGCAGGCGTCTTCAAAAAAAACACTGACATCATTCCTTAGGTTCAAGCAAGCAAGATCTGTCGACCAGTCAGCCTGTCGATAATGAATAAGAGTATTTTTTTTTTTACAAAAATCAAAGGAAAACTTAAAACTTGCATTGACCAAAAAGAAAAATAAGGAAAACTGAACTTATTCAATACTAGCAGGGAGACCCGACGTTGTCAGGGATTGAATGATGACCAACGAATATTTCACATTTCTACATTTTTATTATCCGCGAAATCGCCCGGGAGGAAGCCTCACATGCCTCCATGCTGTAACTTAGTCCAAAATATATGTAATTCTACATTGCACTCTAGAGAAATTACCGTTTCTTTTATAAAATTATTTTATATAAACTCGTTTCCAATTAACGAAAAAAACATTAAGAAACTTACGTGCAGGGTTTGAACCTACAGACCACGTCATGCAAAAAAAAAAAAATTTTTTTAAAAAACATGTAAATTTTCAAGTCTTATAAATCTCTTTGCAGTTAATGAAAAAAAAAAAAAAGAAATTTACGTGCGAAGTCTGAACCTACAGACCACGTAATGCAAAAAATAAAACCATAAAAAATAGAAAAATAAAACACTATATCACAGTAGAATTTTCACGGCCCATTGTTCTATCATTGTTGCTAAGCGACGATATGAAAACTGGTTTTACCGATGATAGATAAATTAAAATAACGGTTCCGATTATTGATTATCGATAATTATCGTGGGTATTCTGAGACAAAACTTAACTAAGATCACTCCCAGATTTATACACTAAAGTTCTGCAAATTTCAAAGAAAATCTGTTCCGCCGTTCGGAGTCTCTAAGGAACGAACTCACACACACCGAAAAAATTGCATTTATATAATTGTAAAGATTTAAAAACAATAGGTCAGCAATCAATTCAAAATGAACAGTTGTTGCATATGCGTTATAAATAAATAAATCTCTCTATCTATATAAAAGGCAACTACGTCCAAGGATGCAGTACTGCTGCCACATCTGGGCAGGAGCTGCTAAAAACAGCCTATCCTGCCCTGACAGAGTACAAAATAGATTTCGTGGCTTAGTAGGGGATGACCTTTTCTCTTCCCTGCAACCTCTCTCCCACAGAAGAGACGTTGCGAGCCTGTCTTTGTTTTATCGTTACTTCCATGGCAAGTGCTCGTCTGAACTCCAATCCCTGATACCCCCTCGCCAATCTTTCACGATAAACATCTGTCTAGCTGAAACCACTGTCAAAAATTTTCTCCACTCTTTAACTGTGCCAAAACCAAAACGTAGATTCAATGAACAAAGCTTCTTTCTTAGAAGTGCACTATCTTCCGTTTGCCGGCTTCCTACCTGACTACAAATTGGGTGTCTTCAAGTCCAACATAAACAAAGTCTTGATGAACCGCCCCCTTAAGTAAGACACTTTATCAAATCTCCATTACTAACCATTACTACGATACTATCCCATTGATTACTGTACACGCAATAACCCTCATCCCCGAGTGGCTTCCGGGCCTTGAGAAGTGGTGACTTCCATGTAAAAAATAAATAAATATTTCGTTGTTTCATGGATTTTATTATTTACTTATAAAAAGAAAGTATCACGATTCGATTTATACTGAAGCTGAACTGTAATCAATATAAATAAAAATTGTAACCAATATAAATAAAAATTGTCATCAATATAAATAAAAAACAAGATTTTATTTTTTGTAAAGTTCCGTATGTTTGAAGCAGACGACAATCAAATGCTGCAAAAACTGAATTATGAATTTAGGGAATAAACAAATCCAAAATCAAAAGATAAAGAGTAAAATAAATGAAATCGAATGATAAATGAACTGAAAGTTTTGTACGTGATCTTGGTATAGGGCTTCTTTTTCAATTGCATCTCAAAGTAGATAGACAGAGATGATGTATTTATATAACAGAGAACGTTCTTGTATTTAAATGCGCTGCCAGCATTTAAGAACACTAACTAAAACGGAATACATTCCTGTTCTCCGACATCATATAACGTCATTTTAATAGCATCGCATAAAAAAAGAGAGAAATACAAAGATGTTCATTTCAGATATTAATAGAAATGTTCAAAACGTTGTATTCTCGTTTCGACGAATGCAATTTTATTTTTCTAAAATCTAGTTCATGTTGAAATTGAAAACTCGACAGAATCGAAAGAAAAACTCCGCACACTTATCAGATAAAAATTTATTTTCAATTTGGTAACAATATCTTGCAGGCACCTCCCTCTTTCTCTTGTATATTTATATCTATACTCCTATAAATTTTTTTTTTTGTGAGTGTGTATTGATATTTTTTATTAAAAACCATTTTTCCTATTTATTTAAAACCAGCCTGGGTGCCCGGCGTTGCCCGGGTGTTTTGAGGTGTGTGTTGAGCAAAAAAAAAAAAAAGTGTTAGTAGGCAGGCAGGCAGGCTTGAACCCGTACCGCGAAGGAAGAAAAGAACGAGGGAAAAAGTTACGTATTTGCTGTTGCGTCCGTCGCCAAACTGTAAGTGACGAATATTTAAATTAAGGCTAGTCAATCGAAAATAGGGGATGACCTTCGAAAATATCAGCGAAAAAGGCGATCCCTCCCTGTAGAAAAATGCCCAGTAGAGGGAGAAGGAATTAATGTTTTTAGCCAATTTTTCGGTATTTGTCGTCCGAACCGTCGAGCTTCAAAACGATATAAATTTCGTGAAAATCCGCCCCCTCTGTCAAAAGTGTTAGGCATACATACATACATACATACATACATACATACATACATTTAAACAGACAGGTGAAATTTATATAAAAGAAAATACAACTTTATTATACAGGCTGTCCAAATAGTCACTGAAGGGTTTGGAACATAAATAGATGTTTCTGTAATTTTAACACAATCTAAAGCATTCGGATTTTAAAAAAATACAAAATTCAAACAATCTTTATTTATGAAAAATATATGCATACATACGTAAATATATACATACATAATAAGCTCCTTCAGTCTTTGGCAGACTATGGATACCTACGAATGGGTGCCTGCGCGTAGATTCTTTTGTGGCAGGAGGTGCGCAATCTTCAACCGCACCTTTCCTGATTCGATATTGTTAAATACCAGTGGCAAGTGAAGTGTATGTGCAGGACAACTGAAAACAAATGCCGAGATAAGCGGGGAGCACATACAGTGCCGAGAATTTCCAAATAGTCACCCATCTTGTCATAACCAGACTCAGCATTGCTTAACTTCGGTGATCTGACGATAAACAGTGTGTCAACGTGATTATACATACATGCATACATGATACATGCATATATACATGCATACAAGGTACAGATACATGCGTACGTACATATGTTCGAACTTACGTGCGCACATGCATACGCATATACTTACATACATACATGTGTACATACATTTGTACGTATATACGTACGTACTTACATACTTACGTAAATACATACATACGTAAGTACGTACATACAACCTACATACATGCATACATACATACATACATACAACTTATATACATACGTAAATACATGCCTACATACATACATACAACGTACATACATACATATATACATACGTACGTACATGCATAAAACATACATACATACAACGTACATACATACGAACATACATACATACGTGAATACATACATACGTGAATACATACATACATGCATACATACATACATGCATACATACATACATACATACATGCATACATGCATACATACATGCATACATACATACATGCATACACACATACATACATACATACATGCATACATACATACATACATGCATACATATATGCATACATACATGCATACATGCATACATACATGCATACATACATGCATACATGCATACATACATACATATATACATGCATACATACATACATGCATACATACATACATGCATACATACATACATACATACATACATACATACATACATACATACATACAACATACATCTGTACGAACAGGATGGATGATTTTAATTTCAGATTATTTTTCTTCTAGACTTACAAAACGCTTAGGAGAATCCAAGAATACATATTTTTAAAAAAATTCAGTAATAATATCCTGTAATAATGGCCGATTTTGAATTCTAATGATTCAATCTCGTATAAAGGTCAGCAAAATGACCTTGCAAAAGCGCGGAGACATTTTATGAGATTTTAGATGGCGTTTAACCAAAGAATACAGCCGGAGAGCGAAAGAGATCGATTGGTTATTTGCAAAAAAAAAAAAAAATAAATAAATAAATAAATAATAAATAAATAAATAAAAAACAGTATGAAAATTAATAGACAGTGCTTATGAATGATGTCCGTCTCGCCCTGTGTGCGTGTGTGTGCGTATGTGTGTGTATGTGTGTATGTGTTTGCATGTGTGTGTGTATGTGTATGTATGTATGTATGTATGTATGTATGT
>NC_136488.1:135872632-135915132 GCF_053919585.1 Euprymna scolopes
TCACATCATTTCACTTCAAATCTTCGAAGTTGGCTTGAAAATCAACACACAAGTGCCCCTGGATGTGCCGAAGAGTGTGGTGATCCTTTGGTGCAATCAAGTGTCCGCTGGCAGATCCTGGGTGTGACAGCAGGACTCGGCGCCAGCCTACAAGTCAAAAGAGACCCGGCTTGGCCTCAGAAGGAGTGCGACGACTTTGTACCCTTCTCTCACTATCCCTCCTCTTCCCTCTACCTGAATCCGCTGGACTAGTTCGTTTTGTTATACGTCATGACCTCCAACATGATCTCCCACAACACCAAAGCCAGCCTGATCGCCACCATCCGCCGAGTATTCGCCAAGTCCGTATCAAGGCGGTGATTAATGATGAAGGCGACTAATAAACGTCAGCTCTACTACATAATCAAAGTTCCCTAAATTGATTTTTCCAATAAAAGTTTTAAAATGAAGTTGTAGTGTTGTTTTCTTTATTGTTCCACCCTGTATAATATTGTGTTACATAGTTCAATATAAATAATAAAATCACGTTGTAAGAGACAATCTTTAATTTACTTCTGCATACGACGGTTCTCGTTGCATATACTACCAATATATAAAAGTGCGTCTTATTTCTATAGACCACCTAGAACTGCACAGAACAATACTTTAGACAAAGAGAGAACAAAATTAGCTAGATTCTGCCAGTCTGATTTTAGTATTAAATTTACCCTAAAGAGTTAGTTTGCGTATATTAACGCTTTTGGAATTATGGGCTCTTAATTAAATATCATCTCCTAAAACAAAAGTGGCGAAATACCCTTGCTGAGGCATTGCTTCTACATCAAATCTCACTCCCCCCCCCTTTTCAGATAACAGCTATGGGGTAAAGGAGAAGGAAGAGGAAAAGAGTTCTCACTATTTTGGACTATTTTGGGCTTCCGCTAAATAAAAGTATTATTTTACTCTTGGAGAATAAATGACAGGAATGAGAAATAGATCGTGATACTTCATTAAAGAAGATTTCATATTTAGACAGAATTAAATATGATTCGTTCAGTCATGAATATATAACAACAATATAATGGCGGATCTTAAGGCTAACGCAGAGAACCGTGTCATGTGTATGGGATTATTTATAAAATGCACACACAAAATATTTTTATTTAATGTATAAAAAGCAAGTCATATTCTTTAAGATAGACGTATATAACAAGTAATCCGACAAATTGATGTCTGATTTTGTCTAGTGATTAAAATACATAGAATTTCAGTTTATGTTTTTAAAACTTGAAATTCCAATCGATTTCATCAATCACATAGAATATCCAAATCTAACGCAGCTTGGGCATATCTTCGTACCAATCGACAATGTCAATCAATCTAACTGTGGCTTTGTTACCGTCGGGCTGAAATATAGGCCTGTTCAATCTTAGGAGGTCAACTCTCCCAGGCTTGTCTTGTCTTTGGGAAAGGATTAATTCATTGCTAATCGCCTGATGCGCATTTACCAGAGAATGCCGACGAGGCTGCTCGGGCATTGTTTTTTTTTTGTTTTTGTTTTTTTGCAGGTCAGAGTGAACTTCACCTCGTAGTTTTTCTTTTCTTTTTAAACCACATATGACCTTGTGTCTAACCTTGTGGAGAGGAGGTAAATAAACTTACTATATATACGTACGTACATACATTTCTGATGGGTGATTTTTTTAGATAACTTATTTTGCTTCTTGGCTTACCAAAACAATCGGGAGAATCGAAGAATACATATTAAAAAAAACAAACTCAGATGCAAGAATAAGAAGGAAAGCTATAGCAAAAATAATATCCCGTCATAGTGACTTATTCGGAATTCTAATGATTTAATGTCAAGCAAAGGTCAGCAGAACAACTTAGCAGAAAAGAAATCATGACAGCCAGAGGGCGAAGGAGGTCAATTGGTTACTTGGTGCAACAGTTTATAGGCCGTGCCTCTCAATAATGGCCGCCTAGCTTACTATATCCTTACTGGATATAGCAAGAACTGATCAAGTTTTTATTTTACTTGTGAATCCCCACTTATCAAGGCTCGAAGGCCACTCAAGGATAAGAGTTAATGGATTTAAGATGGTAATGTAGTAATTGTTAATAGGTTTAAATTGGGTAGAATTAGATTATTTATGGGAACGGCTAAACACCAATTTATTTACATTGGACTTTAAGGCTACCATGTTGCATTCAACCGGGAAGCAAGCCAGTTGAACAGTGTTTCACAAGCAAGCAGTTCTAAGAACGAAGCTTTATTCATGGAATCTGCGTTTAGATTTAGGGACAGATAGAGAGTTTGGGAAATCGTATATACTGGTTGTAGCTAGTCGAGTGTTTGTTTTTTTTTGTAAGAGTTTGGCAAGAAGGGCGTCATAAATTGCAGCTCAGTCGAGATTTTTTTTTTTTTTTTTTTTTTTTTTTACACAGTGATCACCACTTATCAAGGCCCGGAAGCCACTCAGGGATAA
Organism: Euprymna scolopes; assembly: GCF_053919585.1. Taxonomy (NCBI): domain Eukaryota; kingdom Metazoa; phylum Mollusca; class Cephalopoda; order Sepiida; family Sepiolidae; genus Euprymna; species Euprymna scolopes. The sequence goes on from NC_136488.1 coordinate 135,875,101, forward strand.
GGGTTATTGCAAGTACATCACGTTAGTGAGGAGATTTTATGAAGTGTTTAATTAGGGGGGCGGTTCATTAGGAATTTGTTAACATTAGACTTGAAGACATCCAAGTTGTAGTCCGGAGGGAAGCAGGCAGACGGAACAGAGTTCCACAGGCGTGCAGTTCTAAGAAAGAAGCTTTGCTCATGGAATCCGCGTTTTGATTTAGGCACAGATATAGAGTGGGGGAAATTTTTCACAGTGGATTCAGCTAGACGGGTGTTTTTCGTGAAAGTTTGGCGAGGGGGGACCAGGGATTGGAGTTCAGACGAGCACCTGCCATGAAAATAACGATAAAACAAGGATAGGCTCGCAACGTCTCTTCTGTGGGAGAGGGGTTGCAGGGTAGAGAAAAGGGCATCCCCCACTAAACCACGAAGTCTATTTTGTACTCTGTCAAGGCATGATAGGCTGTTTTTGGCAGCTCCTGCCCAGATATGGCAACAGTATTCCATCCTTGGCCGTACTTGGCTTTTATATAGATAGAGAATTGCATCAGTAGTGAGATATCTTCTGGAGCGGTAGAAGGATCCCACCATCTTTCCTGCGACCTTGGCAACAGACGTGTTCCATTTCAGATCAGGAGTAAAGGTCAAACCCAGAAGCTTGTCAAAACACGGGGCCTCACCCAGACGAGAGCCATCCATCACAATTGATGCCAGCTGGGGATCAGAGCGTTGATGATGTAAGGATAGGAGTTTGGTTTTAGATGCATTAAAGGTAACTAGCCACATCTTCCCCCACTGAACCACGCGCTCGAGATCAGAGGAGAGAGAATCTGAGAGAACTTCGTCATTTACAGCCTTTGATGTGTTGCCGTAGATGGTCGTGTCATCAGCATAGATGTCAACGAATGATTTAAGTATGTGTTTAGGGAGGTCATTGATGTAGATCAGGAAGAGAGTTGGGCCGAGGATTGAACCCTGAGGGACTCCAGCATTTATATTGCAGGCCTCCGATTTTTGTCCATCTACCACTACTCTTATGAGCCTATCGGAGAGAAATGATTTAATGATTGAGAAAACATTTCCAGTTATACCGTAGCTGGAAATCTTGTGAAGTAGACCCTTATGCCATACTTTGTCAAAGGCTTTTGATATGTCAAGAGCAATTGCCCTAGAAAGGAAGCCTTTGTCAAGAGATTCACTAATCCTGTGGGATATAACCGTCAGCACATCTGCGGTAGATCTTGCAGAGCGGAAACCATATTGTGTGTCACTAAGAAGGTTGTTTCTGCTGAGGTGGTTGACTATTTCTCTATTTAATATTGATTCCAGTAACTTACTCATAACACAGAGAAGACTTATTGGTCTGTATTGAGAGGGAGATGACTTATCACCTGAATTCTTAAATACAGGGCAAACTGATGAGGTCTTCCAGGGGGTCGGAAAGCACTTCTCCTTAAGGCAGCGCTTAAATAGTTTCGTAAGTATGGGAGCAAGTTCTCGTTGAAGCTTTTTTAACACTATAATTGGGATGCCATCAGGGCCAGTTGCTTTACTGGAATCTAGGTTTTTTATTAGCTTGGCGACCTCATGCACGGATATTTGTATATTACCTAGCTTGTTCTGTGTTATAGGAGGAAATATGGGGAGTTGATGGCCTTCGTCGCATAGGGTAGAATTAGCTGCAAAGTTCTTTGCAAATAGTTTGGCCTTGTCTGACGCTGACGAGATAACCTCTGGTCCATTGATAATGGTTGGGATAGAACGCACACTTCTGTTCAGGATCCTATTTGTTATTTGCCAAAACTGGTGGGAACCAAGCCGCTGATCAGCTACCTTGGATTTAACAGACTGGGCATATAGCTCTCTTGCATTTTTTATTACTCTTTTGCAGTGGTTGCTGGCAGTCCTGAAAGCAGCTTTAGTCTCAGTGCATCTATTACGTTGGTAGTTATGGAAAAAGTGATTTCTGTGCGCGATAGCAGCAGCACATTCTGGGGAGAACCATGGCTGGCTGTTAGGTTTTTGTTGGAATTTTTTTGATGGTATGAATTGGTCTATGCCTACAATTAACCATTCGGTCAGATCTGATACTATAGAGGACACTTCCTTTTTAAACATGGAGTGCAGAGGTAAATCAGATATGAATGTACGGAAGCTATCCCAGTCAGCCATAGAGTATATTTACCATGAAAATACTGTTAGAGTAGAGACAGGCTCGCAACATCTCTTCTGTGGGAAAGAGGTTGCAGGTTTCGAAGCCGGTTATGAACTCTATCAAGGAAGGATAGGGACCGCAGCTCCTACGTAGATGTAACAACAGAATTCCATTATAGGACATATCTGTTCCTTTATACAAATAGAGGATTACATCGGCAGTGAAACACTTTTAAAAAAAATTTTTATTATTACATTTTCACCCCAAACAAGGCGCATTGCCACTTTGGTGTAGGGGGCTACTATCAGGGGCAGCAACTACTGGGGCACTGTGTTGGGATTTGGGCAGCAAGATGTTGGTTCACGTTGCACTTGAACTTCTGCATGTCATTACAGTTAGGGAAGCAGGAACCTGGAATGGAATTCCAGAGTATAGCGGTTCTGGGGAAGAAACTACTGGAGTAGAAAGATCTTTTACATCTATGGATCTCTACTGTGTGGGGGTGGGATTTAACTGCCTGCCGGGTTTGTCGAGGGTGTCTATGTCGTGGGGGCACAAGTGTCTGCCGTTCGTCCGAGCATTCACCGTTAAAATACTTGTAGAACAGGCAGAGGGATGCAATGTTTCGTCGATGGGACAGAAGCTGAAGCTTAGATACCAGTTCAGGGCCTATCAGATTGGCGACTCTTTTTTTAACCTTGTCTAGGAGCGAGAGACTAGTAGCAGATGCACCAGCCCAAATGTGACAACAATACTCCATACATGGGTGAATGGTGGCCTTATAGAGGTACAGGATATTTTCAGGTGTCAGTAGTTTTCTAGCATGGTAGAGAGAGAGCCTACATTTTTCGCAGCGGCCCTGGCAATGTTTTCAATATAATTGTTTCCTGTGAACGTTAGGCGAAGCAGTTTTAAAGATGTACTCTCAGACAGGGAGTCACTGGCCATTGCTATTAGTGGCAAAGAAGGTTTCTTGTAATTATTGAAGGAAACCAGTTTAGTCTTGGCAGCATTGAATGTGACCATCCATTTATGTCCCCATTCCACTACAGATTGAAGGTCATCCTCTAGTGTTTTTGCCATTTCTTTAGATATGTGTTCATTTGTTTTCCTGTCATGCCTTTTATAGAGTGTAGTGTCATCAGCATATATACCCATCTCAGAGGCAGCGGTAGAGTGATCCAACCATTTTTCCCAGCAATCTTGGTAACATATTCGATGTATGTGTTCCATAATGGCTGATGCAGCTCATCTCTCCCTCCAACTTCTTTCTACACAATTTTTTGTAATCTTTTATTAAAACTTTGTGGCTTACTATCAGATATAACACGAAACACTCCCGATATTATTATGAACAATGCCTGAGTCTACAAGTTCATTATTAAGAAACTCATCTGGATGACTACTCCATCTTTCCGTATCTCACTGGTATGCAATCCTCTATCTGTATAAGAACCAGGTGCGCCCTAAAATGGAGTACTGTTGCCACATCTAGTCAGGAGTTGCTCAAGGCGTCCTATCTGTTCTCGATAGATTTCAAAACCGGCTTCGAAACTTAATAGGTGATCCCATTTTCTATTCCATGCAACCTTTTATTCACAAAAAAAGATGTCGCTGTCTCTGCTTTATCTCTATTTTCATGGCAATTGCTCGCCTGAGCTTCAATCTATGTCCCCCTTGCCTAACTCTAAAAAAAAAACACTCGACTAGCTACAACCATTATATATGTTTCCCCCACTCCCTATCTGAGCTTAAATCTAAACGCATATTCAATCTGAAGTCTTCTTTCCCGGAATTACCCGCCTTTGGAACACTGTTCCGCTGGCATGCTTCTCGGTTGAATACAACATCGTAGCCTTCAAATCTAATATAAATAAGTTACTGTTAAGCCGTCCTCATAAATAATCAAATTTTATCCGATTTACACCATAAATGATTACTACACCACCACCATCACCTTACATTCATTGACATTTATCCTCGAGTGGCCTTCGGGTCTTGGTAAGTGGTGACACCAAAGTTAAAAAAATAGTTCTACATTGAACAGAAGGGATTTTTACACCAAATTGCGATGCCTAGAAGTGTTAGGAAGTAATAAAAAGATGAAAACTATGACAATGAAAAGGAAAATAATTCTACCGGCAGAACAATGGAGATGAAGTTGTTCACAAAGGAACACAAAAGAATGCTCAGACGGGATTGTCAATCAATGTGTGCCGGAGATTTTTGGACAAAAGAATCGGACAATATGTTTAGAGTTAGTTTACAGGAAGTTTCTTATTAATCCTTATTAATGGCTGCTTCGCTTATTATATCCGACTGGTGCTACCAGATCAGGCTGTCTGAATACATTGGCTTCCTGTGATGAATTGCATCTTACTTTGATGTTTTCTTTGTTTTTCTATTTTCTTTTGTGAAACTTAATTATGTTCTGCAAAACCAAAAATAAAAAACAGCCCCACTTTTTTCCCCTTTCCCTTTTCCTTTTTCTTTTTCTCTCCCCCCCCCCCCCTCTCCCCTATTTCTTAAAAATAATAACTTACAATGTACCAAATATTGATACTGCTGTGTCTGCACAAATAATTAACAAGAACACGAAAGTAAAGGTATACAATAATATATTAGGAAGAAAAGTTATATATATATATATATATATATATATATATATATATATATATATATATATATATATATATATATATATATTTACATGTCTTCAGATATACTTCAGTTGGAGATATTCCGGCAGGTGGCGTGTTGCATGTCTTACTGGAGGCAGCATAAGCGTCTTGCCTATTTGACGGTCGTTGCCAGACTCCCCCGGTATTGGTGATTGATACCTTTATATATATCTCATTCCCCCGCCTATGTTAATTAGTAGGCGTCTCCACAACAGATACTATAACCCTTTTCCTCGTCCCATTGCAAGACTCATTCATGTACTGCAGAGTAGGGTACAGGAGCAACAAAATCCATTACAAGACAATTAGTGATTGAAGATACAAAAAGCTTGAAGAATAAAAACCTTCTACAAAATACCTGAATGCAATATGAATAACCCAAAGGGGTTGATCTGCTATATTGGATGAAGGGCCTGAAAGGAGCTGATATATCGTAAAACAAATCATCCAAACCAAACTCTAGAAATAAATATTTGAAACATAAAACTTTTTTCCCAGAATAACTTGATTCCGCATTAAATAACATGAAAAGGGTTGATATGCCGTAAAACAAAAACAACCAACCCAAACCATTATATCTGATCCGATATTACTTCTATTTTTTAATTAATTTTCTTCCTTTGAAGATTGTAATGCTGGGTATGGGGCAGCCAAACCAGCTGCCAACATTGCCCTGCTTTTTATTGAAACCAACCGAGAGCTCTTTTTAATATCCTGTTCCCTTAAGTGCAATTATCTAGATCTCTCTTGCACTTGGTTCACCAGGAATATTAGTTAGGTAGGACTTCAAGTTCTTCTTCATAAGTCCTGTAGCACCTATGATAACTGGTATGATTGATATCTCCTTAAGATTCCAGTTTCTTTTCATATCATACATGAGACCTTAATATTTGGTCTGTTTCATGCAAATTCTGAGGTTTTTTAAAATCGATTTTCAAACTTTACTAGTGGATTACCGTTTATAAAAGCCTGGGGACCACTCGAGTATAAGGGTTAAATAGGTTGATAGTTCGACTGTGATCGCCACAAGAGAATTCAAATCAATAAATGAAAAATGCAGACGATTACAGTATTACCTTGAGATACGAATGCATTAAGATACAATTTTTTCTAATATGTCGATACATTGTATCTATATTTATGCCGTAAGATACAACGATTTTTTGAGAAACGATTCCAAAAACGCGCGATGCTAAGAAATTAAAAAACGAAAAGCGGTCCCCCAAACACAAAACGCAAAGCAAGAAAAATGTGTGTGTGTGTGTGTGTGTGTGTGTGTGTGTGTCGTAGGCTACCCTATGCTGTCTCTCTTCACTGCTTCCTCCTCATCATAGCTCACCTTCGTTAGCCGTTCAGCCCTGTCTTTATGGAAATTCGTTGCAATTTTATTCTTTACTTTTTATTCATACCTTCTGTAACATTAAGCATTTATATTTACGTCTTAAGATACGACGATTTTTTTAGATACGATTTCACATATCGTACGACGCCAAAACATTAAAAAAAAACGAAAACAAAAATACAAAAGGAAAAGCTTTCTCAACAAAATAGAAAACGCAAAGCAAAAAAAAAAATGTTTGTGTGTGTGTGTGTGTGCGTGTGTGTGTGTGTGTGTGTGTGTGTGTGTGTGTGTGTGTGTGTGTGTGTGCTATCAAGTTCTCCTTCCCTGCCTTTTCCTCCTGTTAGTGTTTATCACTGCCTTCATAATAAGTTTATTTTTTTTTAAAAAGCGGTCACCACATGCCAAGACCAGGAGGCCACTCGAGGATAAGGGTTAATGTGTATATAGTAGTCATTGGAACAGTAGCGTGGTAGTCGTTTGTGGTGGAATAATTTTATTAATTATTTTTGCTACATTAAGACTTAAATATTAGCCATTTAGTAAGTTCACTCAACGTTTTTAACTGTGTATAATCTTGCCCCTTTTTAGTTACCTATAACGTGTGCGTGAGTGCGTGTGTGTGTGCGCGTGTGTCTGCATACTGTAAAGGACACCATAAAGACATTGAAATAATTGTTTAAGCATTAAATGATTGTTTATTGTCATTAGTAATTACTTTTACAAGCGCTGATATAAAAAAGAAAGAGAAAATGTAAGCGATCAACTTCACCGCGATGCATATTACTGTTACGTGTCATGTACACAACACGACTCTTCTGGCTGGACTGTAAACATTCATTCCTGTAATGTATATAATTACTCGACGTTGCTCGGTCGTACAATACGCTTAAACATGATATTTTAATTTATGCAGATTGCGTATATATTATTATAGAATCAATCCTCTATTGACTATTATATATTACGACGAATAATCCGCAAAAAATTAAAAATTAAAATAAAATAAATAATGATAATGTCGTTTATCAACTTATGTCTGTCTTTGTTTATAATATCACGTCAGCTGATATAAGGGCTTGACGATGAATGCTCTGGAAACTTACTTTAAAACATGCAAACAAAGAAACGATTTGCGGCTATTTTATATGTTACCTCTTCTTTTATCGTAAATTGAAGTCATTAATAAGAAAAAAATTAAAATAAAATAGTGACGTACAACCGGGATTGAACAAGGGATCATTCAATCAGTAGTCGAATGCTCTATCACTGAGCTGTGTTTCCAAATGTCAGCAAATCTGATTTTTTTTTTTCTAAGAAGAAATTATTTGTTGGGATTTTCTTATCTCCCTTGCCGGTTTACCCTAAAATATTCCCCTGTAAAAATTCGTTTTTATCTATGAGAAAGAAAGACTAATTTTACGATCGGATTTTTTCCATTTTCGATACTCATTGAACGAATTTCTACATAAAACATATCTAGGAACACTGCCAGACATATAAATTACATTTGTGTGAAATTTGCAAAAGATAGGCTCAGCCGTTTCGGAACTTATAAGGAAGGAACCCACACACACACACACACACACACACACACACACACACATATATATATATATATATATATACAGACACACAAAGTAACTTTTAAATAAACACACACACACACACACACACACACACATATATATATATATACAGACACACAAAGTAACTTTTAAATAAACACACACACACACACACACACACACACACACACACATACATACATATATATATATATATATATATATATATATATATATATATATATAATATGAATACTAGCAGGGGTGCCCGGCGTTGCTCGGGTGTTTGGAGGTGTATGCTGTGCAAAAAAAGCAAAAAAAACAAAAAAAATGGTTAATTTTTTAAAACTTTAACCCCTATTATGACCCCTTAAAATTTATTGTTTCGGGCTCAAATCATTTTATTAAGTTAGATCCATGTTCAAGGAACCTAAATCTAAAATTTCAAGTGTCTAGACCCAAAATTGTCGGAGGAGTTTGGTAGAGTTCTTAAAGGTCAAATCGTTTAAATTTGACCCCTTAACAGCCAAATTTCTGGCTGACACCCGTCACATCGATTTTCCCAAATCTCAGTACCCGGTATTTCAAATTTCGAGTCTATAGACTAAAAATTGACAGAGTTATTGCGTAGGGAAATGTACACAGACAGACAGACAGACACGTTCACTTTTATATATATATATATATATATATATATATATATATATAGAGAGAGAGAGAGAGAGAGAGAGAGAGACAGAGACAGAGAGACAGACAGACAGACAGACAGAGACAGAGACACAGAGAGAAAGATGGATATAGATAGAGGGATGATATAGATAGAGAGATATAGATAGAGAGATATAGAGAGATATAGATATAGATAGATATATATATAGATATAGATAGAGAGATATAGAGAGATATAGATAGATATAGATAGAGAGATATAAAGAGATAAAGAAAGATAGATATAAAGAGATATAGAGAGATATAGAGAGATATAAAGATATATAGATAGAGAGATATAGAGAGATATAGAGAGATAGATATAGAGAGAGATAGATAGATAGATAGATAGATAGATAGATATAGATAGATAGATATAGATAGATATAGAGAGAGATAGATAGATAGATAGATAGATAGAGTACTATGAAGAGTATAATAGGTTTATATACGGCACAATCCACTTGACACACCATTTCTCGCCGAAGTTAAGCAACGTTGAGCTTGGCCAATTCTAGATGGGTGACCATCTGGGAAGGCGAGGCGCTGTATGTACCGTGAGGTAAAATATCAGGCTGAGAAAGTTCTCTTGAGGGTAGATTGGACTCTCTTAAGCCGTGGTAGGCACCCCATCTAATGAGGGCATCACGACAAAAAATACCCTTGATAGCCATGGCGAAGTATCAAGTATTCAGATCTGAATTACACTACAAACTCGTGTAGTGAGTTCAATCTCGGCTACGGCCATGCTGGATGGATGGATAACGGGTTTATTTTCAACAGCAACTCTTTGCTTTTATCTATTTCGTACTTTAAGTTTTCACATTCAATGAGCTATGTTTCTGACAAAGAGAAGAAGAATTGCTGCTTTCTGGCTCGGCGGTTTTGTTTGTTTGTTTGTTTGTTTGTTTGTTTGTTTTTAGGCGTTATATTCATTATTTTTAACTGTTAATTCATTCACTTTATTAACTCTTATCCTTGTCTGCTAGCATTTATCTCCAGATACAAAGAAAGTCGATACTTGGCCGTCGAGTGAACAGAGACATGAGAGAGAGAGAAAGGAGGACAAAAGAAAGAGGGGGAGAGAGTAAGAGGGACGGAAGAGAAAATGAGAGGGATAGAAGAGAGAGAGAGAGAGAAGGACAGAGAGACAGAGAGGGAGCAGAACAGAGATAAAGAGAGAGACACACAGAAGAGAGGGAGAGTGACATAAGAGAAAGAGAGAGAAAAAAGAGAGAGGGGACAAAAGAAAGAGGGTGACAGAGTATGAGGGACGGAAGAGAAAGAGAGAGATAGAAGAAAGAGAAGGACAGACAGACAGAGAGGGAGCAGAACAGAGATAAAGAGAGAGATAGAGAGAGAGAGAGAGAGAGAGAGAGAGAGAAGAGAGAGATAGAGGAAGAGTGACATAAGAGAAAGAGAGAGGAACAGAAAGGAGAGAGAGGAGGGCAAAAGAGAAAAAAAGAGAGGGGGACAAAAGAGAGACAGAGAGAAAGAGAGAGGAGTACATCTTTCCTCGTTGCTTTCAGAATTCTCTCTGTTAACCGACCGGGATTTCCAAAGGATCTGAAGTAGTTCCTCGGCGGAACAGATAAAATCAGTGCGTCCTCTAAGCTTATTGGTCGATGAGTAACCAAATCACCTAGCGGAGGCGTTTCTCTGTGCAAAAAAAAATATGTCTTTAATTATGGCTGCTACAGGTCTGGTCTGTTTCATTTAACTTCAGTGGTTCTCAAAAATGAAGTGGCTCCTTCTTGGGACTAACACTTGATGTCTATATGAGATGCTTAGATATTCGAATGTTCTATTAAATTCTCCTTTACTTCCAGATTCTGAGTTAGTAAAAAAGTTGGGAACATAATTTCCCTCACCCCAATTGGCAATTTAAATATGCTGCATCGTTCTACTGCTTCAGTAAATATCTCACTGTTGGTGCAATTCTCTGCCTGTATAAGAGCTAAATACGTCCAAGGATGGAGTACTCTTGTCAGATCTGGCCAGGAGCTCCTAGAGGCAGCTTATCTTACCTTGACACAGTTCAAAATAGACTTCGTAATCTAGTGGAGGATGCTCCTTTCTTTTCCCTGCAACCTTTTTCCCACAGAAGAGACGTTGCGAGCCTGTCTCTGTTTTATTGTTATTTTCATGGCAAGTGCTCGTCTGAGCTCCAATCTATGCTCTTCCCACTGTCCTGAATTTCACGAAAAGCACTCATCTAGTCGACATCACTATCAATAATCCCCCCCCACTCTTTATCTGTGCCTAAAGCTAACCCATAGATTCTGTGAACAAAGCTTCTTTCTTAGAACTGAGCGCCTGTGGAAGTCTATTTCGTTTTCCTGTTTTACAACTGCCTACAATATTGTCGTCTTCAAGTCCAACGTAAACAAGTTCTTGATGAGCCATCCCCTTAAGTAATCCAATTTACCAAATTTCCACTACTGAAGATGACTACGACATGTTCATCTTAACCACTGTACACTCATTAACTCTTATCCTCGAGTGGCCTCCAGACCTTGATAAGTGGTGACTCCTTTGTAAAATAAGTCTCTTTTACGCCTCCAACGTTGAGCTAATAACGAAATTAAGAATATTTATTTTCCTTTCTCAATTATTTATTAGTTAAATACATTATAGTATATCTTTATTTTCGTCTCTTGGTCTTAATGGTTTTCATGACTAGAATTCACCTAGTCTGGTTGAGTATCCCACTTAGTGTTGTTACTATAGACACCATTGTTTATGTAACTAAGCGCTGCGCTTTCTTTGGTAAAATAGTGCGCATGAGCGCGTGTGAAAAAATCAGCAGCAGCCGTAGGATAGCCTACTAGCCAAATTATTATTAGCAGCAGCAGCCGTTAAAGTACGTATGCAAATTGGCAAGTGTGCACGCGCTGATATCATGGGAAGAAGAAGGATAGAAAAAGAAAAAAAAGAACAGCGCGTGGTCGAACAAAGCGATGGGACCTGTTTTGAATCGTGGGCGGCGAAAGAGAAATATATGTCTGTCTGTCCACCTATATATATATATATATATATAATATATATATATATATATATATATATATATATATATATATATATATATATATATATATATATAATGGATTTGAGGGTGGAAAGTTGTATGTCTTCGTTTCGATATTATCTGATAGCGCTCAAGTCTATATATATATATATATATATATATATATATATATATATATATATATATATATATATATCTGATGTCACTCAAGTCTATATTTAGTTTTGATCTCACTACTATATATTAGGTTCAATATAATAATCGAAAGATAAGAGTCTCTATAATAATAAATATATGATCTGCATGAATTAAAATATCATGAATAAGTGTGTCATACGACCAGGCAATTTATCAAATTTCCACTACTGAAGATGACTTCGGCATGTTCATCTTGACCACTGTACACTCATTAACTCTTATCCTCGAGTGGCCTCCGGGTCTTGATAAGTGGTGACTCCTTTATAAAATAAAAAGTCTCTTTTACGCCTCTAACTTTGAGTTGATAACGGAATTAAGAATATTTATTTTCCTTTCTCAATTATTGACCAATTGACTACATTCCTTGGCCTTTTGGTCAAGATCAAAGTGTAGTATCAACACCAACATCAGACACCGCACCAACACCAGACACTGCACCAACACCAGACACTGCACCAACACCAGACACTGCACCAACACCAGACACTGCACCAACACCAGACACTGCACCAACACCAACACCAGACACCGCACCAACACCAACACCAGACATCACACCAACACCAGACACCGCACCAACACCAACACCAGACACCACACAGACACTCGTCCCCACACCAATGCAAATTGAGCCGCCATCCCAGAAAGAAAAGAATGAACCCGGGAGGGGGAGAGACCCTTCAGATTCTCCCACTTACGGACTCACTCCAACAGGGACTCTCGCCCTCGAAACGAGAGAGGAACTTTGTTCTGTAGACCCCCTGTCTGTGGCAATGGGCGTACCACACCGGCAGAGAAAAAATTTAAAACCTCTGCTGGACTGCCAACAGATAGGGGGAAAAGACGTTAATGTCCCCTCTAATTTCCCGGACGCCCCACGGCTAACAACTTTCGTCAGGCTTCCTGAGGCCTGCAAAACCAACGTGTGGACAATGCTGGAAGCCGCTGAAGGGGCTGGTCCGGGAATTGAACTGATTAGGAAAAATGACCCTTCCCTTGAGGAACTCGCAAAACAATGCAAGGGAAGGGTCCCAGTGTTGGTCCATCCGTCACTCTATAGGGCCCTTAAATTGACTTACCCTTTGGATGTCGGCGGCATTGTGAGAGAAGGTCAGGACATGAAAAACCTGACCACCTTGAGCATTGCACACAACGTCGGTGTCCTTTCCCCGGCTGACTTCGGAGCTGAGTGTAACACACCTTAAGGTAGGTACCATGGCTTTGAATTTGGCTAGTCTGAATGCGAGGGGCTTGAGATCATCGGGCCGGGCGGCTCGCCTCCGGCACGACCTCTTGTCCCTGGGAGTGGATGTCGCTGCGATTCAGGAGACGCATTTCGTTTCCTCTGTGGACTGTCAGGTGCTGGCCCGAGACTTTGAGGTTTTCTCAGCATATGGCAGCCCGCGGGGGAAGGGAGTTTCCGTGCTGGTTAAACGTACCCTGTCGGCGACGGTCGACGTTGTCCATAGAGATGCAGTGGGTAGGCTGGTTGTGGCCGATGTTGCCGTAAAAGATTCTGTGTTTCGGGTGATTGCGGTTCATGCGCCCAGCACCGCTCGTGAGAGGGTCTCATTCTTCAGTCAGCTTGACGCGTTTGTAGATTGTCGGAAGCGGGTAGTGCTAATGGGGGATTGGAATTCCATCTTAGACCCCGACATAGATAAGGTAGGAGGCGGAGCTAGAGGATCGGAGAGGTGCGAGTCCAGCCTGGCTGATCTGATGGCTAGATGCGGTCTGGTCGACAGGTTTCGGGTCGAGCATCCAGGGCGGGAGATGTGGACGTGGACCAATAGTGTTTCCTCCTATCCAAATACTTATTTGGACAGGATGTTAGTTAGGAGAGGCGAAGTAGACTTCTTATCTTGTCCCACGTTCACTTGGCTAGGCCAGACGGACCATAAATTAGTTATGGCCCGGCTGAAGCTAGGAAATAGGCCTAAGTTAGCGGGGTACTGGAAGTTAAACACCTCCCTTCTGGAGATACAAGACTTCCAAGATCAGTTAAGAGAATTGATTAAAAAGGCACTAGTGGGGGCGGTTACCGGGAGTAAGTGGTGGTTAGGTCTCAAAGCCAAGATCAGAAGCTTCTCCGTCAAGTATGCCCAGCGCCTCGCACTAGATAAGGCCAAGACGAAGAAGAAGCTAGAGCAGAAACTATCCCAGGCTACGGGGGAGGGTGATAGGGTTAGTCAGGAACTAGCTAAGCAGGACCTTCTACGCGAGACTAGCAAGCGTTACGAAGGCCAAGTAGTTAGAGCTAGGCTTAGAAAGATAGGCAACGAAGCAGTCAATTCTGATGCAGACGTGCGCCGTGAGGTTTCTAGGCGTGGCTCGGACAAATACATTGCAAAAATCAAACATCCGAATGGACGCACCCTGGAATCGACTCGGGAGATCTGCGAGGGGTTTCGAGAACATTTCGAGGAGCGTTTTACGCAGCAGCCCGATCTTCCGGTCCTTGAGTTTAGCGACTATTTGGCCGACTCTCCCCGCCTCGAGGCGGCTAGAGCGGCTGGTTGCGAGGGCCGGGTGACGGAGCGGGAGGTCTTTACTGCGCTGAAGCAGGTCAGCTGTGACAGATCGCCAGGACTTGATGGTCTGCCATACGAACTGTACTTGAGGCTGTCGCCCATGTTTCTGCCTCTTCTGACGGATATGTTCAACCATTGGTTTGCTCAGGGATCCATCCCAGGGCAGGTGACCAAGGGAGTGATCACATTGCTGAAGAAAGGTGACGGGCATGGAGGGGAAGAGTTAGACGACTACAGGCCCATAACTCTGCTAAACACAGAGTTGAAGATTTTGGCCAAGGTCCTGTCGAATCGGCTGCAGGTTGTTATCGACGAGTTGGTTGAACCGGAACAGAACTACGCTGTGAAGGGGAGATCGATTCAGAACAACTTGCACCTGATCCGCATGATCCTAGAGGGGGGAATAGATGACGACACGGAAGCCGCGCTGATAAACTTAGATCAGTCCAAAGCTTTCGATAGGGTCGACCATCGTTTCCTGGCATCTGTCTTAGAGGCCGCCGGTTTTAAACCGGACTTTTGCAAGTGGATCTCCATAATGTATCGACAGCCCATGGCTGTCGTGCAAGTCAACGGAAAGCGCTCGAAACCCTTTGTTATCTCTCGGTCGGTTCGTCAGGGTTGTCCGCTGTCGCCCCTGCTTTATGTCCTGGCTTTGGAGCCTCTTCTCCGCAAGCTGAGACATGGGGAGGCAAATTCGGCCCTGCGCGGAATGGCTCTGCCTGGCGGCTCAGCTGCTAAGGTATCCGCGTTCGCCGATGATGTCACGATCTTCGTGTCGGGCTTCAGAGACATTGAGGTCGTGTCGGAGGCACTCACACAGTACGAAAGAATTACAGGGGCCAAGATAAACCGCAACAAGTCGGTAGGACTGCGGTTGGGCGCATGGAGTGGCAACGCAAACCTCCCTGCGCCCTTCAGCTGGACAGATGGCCCGGTCCGGATCCTCGGCGTGTGGTTCGGACCGGGTCTCCAGCTTGACAAGAATTGGTTGGAGGTACGGTCAAAGGTGGAGGCTGCAGTCAATTCGTGGCTTCCTAGGAAACTTTCCTTAAAGGGTAGAGCTGAGGCGTGCGCCACTTACGTCTTTCCTCTCATCCTTTACCGACTGGCCGTACTTCCCCTGCCTGCACAACACCTAAAAGCTCTTGTCGAACTCTTGTCCTCGCTCCTTTGGGACAGAGGAAGACACTGGGTGAGCAGACAGGTCTGTATTCAACGTCCGTGTGAGGGAGGCTTGGGAATGCCGGACTTGAAGTGTCATCGAGATGCTGAGAGGCTGGCCTTCCTGAGCCACTATATGCAGGAGGACCAACCGTGGCACCCCGTGGTTACTGCCGCCTTCCCCGACCTCGTTCTCGACCCTTCCATCGAGAGCCGTCGCAGGCCGCGGGGAGAATCTGCCTACATGAAAGAGTGCCGAGCCGCGCTAAAACGACTACCAAGGTCCAGTGACCTTGTGACTGCTACCCGTAGGGAACTCCACAGGGATCTAGTGAAGGAGGCCGCTGACGACCCGCTATGCGCGCGTTTGGGGTGGCAGCAGAGTGAGATCCGCTCCGCGTGGAGCTGGGCGCCAGGTTCGAGTCATCTGAACAATTCGGAGTTCTCTCTGACCTGGCGATTGGCCCGAAATGCACTTCCACTCAACAACATACAATGCAGTTCTGGGTTTCTGGAGTCGCCTGATTGTCCCCGTTGTGGGACAACGGCTGTGGAAACTACGGATCACGCTTTCTTCGATTGCCGCGAACTCCGCCAGTACTGGTCGTATGTCAGTGGGGTGACGGCTCGCATCGATCCTGAGCATCCTCACCCAATTACTGTATCCAATGTTGTGGACAACGTGAGGCCGCCGTGGGACCGGGAAAGACAAATGGTCTACGTTACGATTCTGGCCGTGGCGAGAATGGTGATTTGGACGTCGCGTCTGCAAGGTTGCCGGGGGGTGTTGTCTTTTTCTGATCAAGATCTGATCGCGTTCTTTAAACACCAACTACGGGTGAAGATCAGATGTGATAGAAGAAGGCTGCATCGCGCGGCATTTGACAGAAGATGGATACATGTGGCAAGTCTGTGTGTACGAAGAGGAGCCAAATTTGAATACGTGTTCCCCGCCTAGGTGTGGAACGCGCAGTTCTGTAAAGTTAAATTAAACAAGTAGTCTCTCAGCTAGCTGAGTGTGTGTTCCATCCCTCCCCGATTAGGAAGCCTCCAAGATCCCCATCCCCTCTTACCTGCAATTTTTGTTTTCACCCCTTCCTCTAAATTTTACCCATCTTGGAGAAAAAGAAATACAAACTAACCTCCATCCCTTACCCACAAAATTTTCTTTTCTCCATTCACCCCCATCTAGAGGGCATCCCCACCTAGAGACTGACCCGCAGAAGCGAGGTTCCTTTTACAAACCTAGTGGAACGGGCAGTCTATCAACTAGACGGGGTTGGGAGGGTCCTACTAATCACCTTTTGTTTTTGTTTTTTTTTCTTCCCCCTCCCTCGACACAAATGAATTATTGTTACCATTTTATTGTTATCTTTTTTGTTTTTACACGTCAATAAAAAATGTTTTAAAAATTGGGAGTTACTAGGACGTCCCCCAATATGAAAGGGTGAATGCGGTATTATGGTGAAAGAAGATACTAGCTGGGAGAAACTTTTGACTTTGTTTAGTTCTGGAGTGACAAGGATGACCAACGACCCCCAAAATCCCCCCTTTTGAGTTGGCCATGTGCCTAAGTTTTTTGTTCATTGTTGATTTTTTTCTGTATTTTTTTAACATGAATAAAAGATTTAATATCTCAAAGTGTAGTATCTGTTCTCTCAGTTACTAAACTTTCCGCCACCGGGCTTTCGGGCTAGGTTAAGGTGTTTTCATACTAACTTTCGTTAGCAAGGACCGACCCCCTCCTTTGGGGAGTCAGGACCTAAAGGACCGACTCCACATTTGTGGGAGCTTGGACCCGGAAACCGATCCCCTCTTTTGGGAGACTGGAATCTCGGGACCAGCACCACTAGCTGGTAGTTGAGACCTGCTTTTGTTGTTTTTTTTGCATGCATTTTTTCTTCGTTCCGGTCTCTTCCCTCTAGAGACAGGGGATGGTCTAATTTCTCCACACTTAATTGCCTGAGCAGCACTCTGACCTGCCAGGCCCAAACTTTGTCTATCTTCGCTGCTCTCCCAGTGGATCGAGCAGACAGGGTTCTCTTTCTCGCTTCCGTTGGGGTAGTTAGTGGGTAGGGTGACGTGGGGTAGGGCGGGTGCTTCGTTTCTGCTCCCCTCTGTGGGCAGGGATGCCTATCCCCTCTCTCTCTTAATTGCGACGCGGCACTCTGACCCGCTAGCACCCACTGCGTCTTTCTTCTCTGCTCTCCCCCCTCACGGGGGGATCTGAGCTGCTAACCCGACATCCCCGTGAGGGGAAGTCAAAAACTCTAATTTCTTCAAAGTCCGCTCCTCCCCCTCCTCCCCCTCCATTCCCCTGGGTTTTCTTTTCCCCCACTACACTTTGGTCCGCGCCAGCGGCCAGTGCAACTGCCACGATGCCAGGCAGGAGGGGTACGTCACCCCAAATGCGCAGCATCTCAACTGCTAACGACTCCCTATGTGAGGGAGCTGATGCATCTCCCGGCGAGACGGCGCCAGGAAACAAGGTAGGGCCCCGGCGCGCGGCGACCTTGGAAGAAAGCGGGAGGGTAGGGCCGCAGCCCGCGGCGACCCCCCGAAAAGCACCTGCAACCGCTCCCCACGAGGGCAACCCAGCGGAAAAAGCTGCCGTTAAGTCACTAGCTGGGGAAAGTGCAGAACCCAGCCAACCAGCTGCACCCCAGGACGGCAGAACCAAGGGAGGAAGACCGGGGAACCCATCCCCCGCTCCCCCAAAGGGCGACTCCCCAACAGAAAAGGAGGAAAACAGCACCGCGGACCAAACCGAGGCGCTGGATGAAGACGTAATAGCCTCCATCTGCTCACTATTCGGCGGGGAAGACAGTGATTGGCCCCCCAACACTCCCCAAGAGGACCAAATACGGAAAAGGGGTGACTCTCCGGCCAGTGGTAACAAAAGCAAGTTGGAAGGAGAGACACCCTTGACAGTACCCACCAAGGCTCCAGCTGGGAACACGGCACCAGAAGGGGAGACACCTCCATCCCCCAAGGGGACAGCCACCCAGCAAAGGAAGAAAATAAGAAAGGGGAGCGGCCCGGAGAGCAAACCAAGCCAGGACGAAACAACGCCAAAGACAAAATGGCCTACTTTGCCTGGTAACGGCCCCGTTCCGAAACCAAAAATGCCCATGACAATGGAGAGCCCCACAACACCAGCTACGCCCCCCAACCCGAGTCCAGCTGACACCCACCAGGATGGAGGACCGGCATGGGGCCCCAAAGAGCAGCAAGGGAAGTTGACGCCCGAAGACTACAGAGCACTCTTCGACTCCACTTACAAGGAGTATACCCAGGGGAACAACATCCAACCCCTCCCGGGTCAAGTGGAAGTTCTGGAGAAAAGAGTGCTCTCGCTGATAACTTCAGACACCAAGACAAGGGGTCTGACGGGCGTCAACAAGGACACCATGATGAACGTGTTGCTGGAGCAGAACATTCCCGCCAACTACATCTGTAGAAGGAGTTATGCACAGTGGGATGTTCTGCTCCCCACCTCCGAAGATGCAGTCAGGCTGTCCAGGACCTGCCATCAGAGCAGGAACATAAAGCTCCAACCCATCTATATGAACAAGAGGAGAGCAAATGTTTCTGCTCTAAACGTCCCCTGCTATATGGAGGCCAAACAACTGGGGGCTATCCTAAGCCAGTATGGAGACGTAGAGGAAGTCACCCCGGTCCGCGGATTAAGAAACATCATGACCGGGGACTACAAAGTACAGATGGTCCTGGACAAGGCTGGATTCTACGCCATCCCAGCCACACTCAAGTTCGGAGAGTGGACACTCTCCCTTATAGTGGAAGGGAGGAGGCCTCATTGCTGGCTGTGCACACAACAAGGGCATATGGCGAAGGACTGTCCAAAGAGGAATGGAGGGAAGAAGCCCACAAAAGCGGCGGGAACAAGCGTGACAACAAATCAAGCCGCTGCTCCCGCGCCGGCCGCAAATCCTCCAGAGGCACCGACAGGCTGGGTGACGGTCGTAAAGAAAGGCAAGATCAACAAACAGCCATCCTTGCAGACAGTCACCCAAGACCAAGAACAACCGAAGAGCGAGACGGAGAAAATGGACACACAGACACCCTCCTCCTCAAACAAGAGGAAATTACCAGAATCTGAGGAGGAGGCCGCGTCAGAGGCAGAGGAAGAGACAACAACAGTCTCTATGGCCCTGAGCGCAACAGAGATCAGGAGGGCCAGGAGGAGGAAAAGCCGCAAGACACGCGCAAACCCTCCTACCCCCACTGAGACTGAGAAGGACTCCCTCGCAACAACAACACAGGATGAGCCCCCTGTGATCCCAACACCCCAGCAACCCGAACAACCTTCCCCCTCTCCTATAAAGGCCCCAAGAAACTCTTCCCGCCCCTCATCCCGTGACAGGAGCCAAAAAGAAGAAAACGAGCAGGCTACCCCCTCCCCAAGCGCTCAGCCTCCCCATCAACCAAAAGAGGTCCCCTCCCCCACTCCCAAAGTCCGCACTGAACGGACCAAAAAGCTCCCCTTTCTGCCAGGAAGCAGGATTTGTGAAACAGACCCTCTCCAACCGGCTCCGGACCTTAAAGGACAACAGAAGGTCCGGTACAATAAACTCAAAAACTTTGAAAAAGTCGGTGGAGACCTAGTAACAGACCCCACTAAATTCAAGGACGCTCCCTTGTTGACCACTTTCGTTAGGGTCAACAAGGACGGTAGGACTGGAGGAATGTGGGCAATGATTAAGGCAGCGAAGAATGCGATCCCAGGCCAGCAGCTGGTGGATAGGGACCATCCTTCACTGACCAACATTTTCTTTAAATGTGAGGGTAGAATCCCCATGTATGTACACCCATCGCTATACAGGGCACTCAAACTAACCTTCCCCCTGGACGTGGGGGGCGTGGCCAAGGATGGATCACCTTCATCGGATTTACTTACCGGCAGCCTTGGCCAGGCCTGCCATGTCCTCACTGCCCAGGATTTCAGACCCGTCTGTGACAGTGCTTGAGGTAAGTGATCATGTCTTTGAACTTGGCTACATTGAATGTGAGGGGCATCAGGTGTCGAAGCAAGGCCTCGCGCGTTGTGAGAGACTTGGTGTCCCTCAAGGTAGATATTGCCGCTATCCAGGAGACCCACTTTGTTTGTGACGGGGATTGTCAGGTGCTGGTAAACGATTACGATGTCTACTCAGCATATGGCAATACCTATAGTCGTGGAATCTCCTTGCTAGTGAGTCGCACCCTGTCAGCGTCGGTGAATGTTGTTCACGCAGGCGAGGACGGGCGGGCGCTTGTTGTTGATGTTGCTGTTAATTGTAGTGTTTTTCGGATTGTTGCTGTTTATGCTCCCAATGCTGCTGTAGAGAGGGCAACCTTTTTTCGACGGTTGGAGGGCTTCTTAGTGGATCCGGAACGGTTAGTTTTAATGGGGGATTGGAATGCAATCCTTGATCCCAAAATAGATAAGGTCGGGGGGACTAGCGGGTCGGCGTGGTGTGACAGCAGTCTGTCTGACCTGATGGCCTCGTGCGATCTCGTCGACAGATTTCGTCTGGATCATCCGGGGCGGGAGATGTGGACGTGGCATCCTGTAGTGCCTTCCCATCCAAGCACTTACTTGGATCGGATGTTAGTTAGAAGAGGCGATGTAGACTTCCTATCTTGCCCCACGTTCCACTTGCTAGGACACTCGGACCATAAACTTGTTATGGCCCGTTTGAGCTTAAGCGCTAGGCCTAAACTGGCCGGATACTGGAAGTTCAACAGCACCTTGTTGGAGCTGGAGGACTACCGGTTGAAGGTCACTGAGCTAATTCAGCGGGCTTTAGTGGGGGCGGTTACAGGGAGTAAGTGGTGGGTTAGTCTCAAGGCCAAAATTAGGCGCTTCTCTGTCCAGTATAGCCAACGCCTCGCGATAGATAAGGCTAAGGCAAAGAAGCGTTTAGAGGATAAGCTGACCCGGGCGGTGGAGGGGGGAGACCCCCTAGAGTTAGCACTAGCTAAACAAGATCTCAACCGCTTGGCTAGCGAGCGGTATGAAGGTCAAGTAGTTAGGGCTAGGTTAAAGAAAGTTTCTAACGAGGCTGTGAATGTTGACGCTGTTGAGCGTAAGGCTGCTTTAAGGCGCGGTTCGGATGGGTACATTCGTAAAGTACATAACCTGGAAGGACACCCCTTAGTATCGACTCGGGAGATCTGCGAGGGGTTTCGGGAGCATCTATCGGTGCGCTTCACCCAACTACCCGGACTCAGGGTTGATGAGTTTGGCAGCTATTTGGCTGACTCGCCCCGCCTCACGGCGGCTCGGGCGGCTAGCTGTGATGGTCTTATTACTGAACATGAGGTCATTACTGCGTTGAAGCAGGTCGGCTATAACAAATCCCCGGGGCTTGATGGTCTACCCTACGAGTTTTACTTGAGGCTGTCGCCCATGTTGGTCCCTATTCTGAAGGATATGTTCAACCATTGGTTTGCCCAGGGTTCCATCCCTGGACAGGTGACCAAAGGTGTGATCACATTGCTGAGGAAAGGTCAACGGCATGGTGGGAGGGAAAACTTTGATGATTTTAGGCCCTTGACTCTGCTAAACACAGAGTTAAAGATTTTGGCAAAGATTCTTGCGAATCGCTTGCAGGTTGTCATCACTGACTTGATCGAACCGGACCAGACTTATGCTGTGAAGGGGAGATCGATTCAAGACAATTTGCACTTGATACGCTCGATCATAGAGGGGACAGAAGACGACGCCGAAGCCGCGCTGATCAGTTTGGATCAGTCCAAGGCATTCGATAGGGTCGACCATCGGTTCCTAGGATCTGTGCTAGAGGCCGCCGGATTTAATCCGGACTTCCGCAAGTGGATCTTTGTTCTGTATGACAGGCCGACGGTAGCGGTGCAGATCAACGGTAAGCTGTCGGAGTCATTCGCTGTCTCTCGGTCGGTGCGACAGGGTTGTCCGCTGTCGCCTCTGTTGTATGTCCTGGCGTTGGAACCCCTCCTTCGCAAGTTAAGGGACGAGGCGGCTACACCAGTCCTGCGCGGAATAGCTCTCCCTGGAGGCACACGAGCCAGGGTTTCCGCGTTCGCCAATGACGTCACCGTGTTCGTGTCTTGCCTCACGGACGTTCAAGCGGTGGTCGAGGCGCTCGCTCGATACGAAGAAGTAACAGGGGCCATCTTCAACTGTAGCAAGTCTGTTGGCCTGCGGTTGGGGGCCTGGACCGGGGTAAACTCGCTTCCAGGTATTTTCAGCTGGACCGATGGACCAGTCCGCATTCTCGGTGTCTGGTTTGGACCGGGACTTCAGCTGGAAAAGAATTGGTCGGAAGTACAGTCTAAGGTCAAATCGTCAGTAAAGACTTGGATTGGAAGGAAATTGTCCTTGAAGGGTCGGGCGGAGGCGTGTGCTACATACGTCTTTCCGCTCATCCTTTACCGTTTGTCTGTACTTCCTCTCCCTGCAGAACGACTAACCCGCTTACAAGGGCGCCTCGATTCACTTTTGTGGAACGAGGGTAAGCATTATGTCTGCAGAGAGGTCTGTGTTCAAAATCCGAGCGAGGGAGGCCTGGGTCAGCCCAGTCTCTTGTGTCATAGAAACGCCGAGAGATTGGCTTTCCTGAGTCGTTTGCTTGAAGGAGACGCTCCTTGGGTCCCTGTGGTTGAGAACTCGTTTCCCAATCTCAAACCCAACCCTTCGGTAGAAGGTCGTCGTAGACCGAAGGGGGAGTCCAAGTTCTTCTCCGAATGCCGAACCGCTCTTAGAGCTTTGCCGGGGACCAATGTCCTCGATCAGCCAAGGAAGAAACTGTATCGGGATTTAGTGGAGGGGACCGCGAAGGATCCACTTTGTAGGCGGATGGGATGGTCGATGGAGGTTGTCCGTTCTCAATGGCGTTGGGCGCCGGGACGGGAGGTTCTGAATAACTCGGAATTCTCCCTGACTTGGCGACTGGTCCGAAATGCGCTGCCCCTCTTCGACGTACTTTTCCGGTATAAAGAACATACCAGTCGCTTCTGTCCGTGCTGTGACGAACGCGAGCCCGAAACAATCGAGCACGCGTTTTTTAGTTGCAGCCGGATACAGCCCCTATTAAAGTATGTCGAGGGGGTAACAGCTCGCATCGATGCCGAGTGTCTGCTCGATCTCGACGTAGGAACTTTTGTGTACAACATGGAGCCGCCGTTCCCCAGGGAGGAAAGTTTGGTTTTCCTGGCGATCCTAGCAGTAGCGCGCATGACCATTTGGATCGCGCGCCTCAAGTTGGTCCACGAAGGGACATCTGTTCCTGATCGGGATCTGATCGTTTACTTTAAACATTTGCTTAAAGTAAAGATCAGATGCGATTGGAAGAGGTTGCCTAGAGTGGAATTTGACAAGAGGTGGGTGCACAGCACTAGTTTGTGCATCCGTCGAGGAGCCAAGTTTCAATACGTGTTCCCTCCTTAGGCATGGCATGGGCGGTGCTGGGTCCTACGGAACCCATCCCGCCTAGGTTAGCATTATAAGTTCAGTAAAGTAACTCTTGACTGGTGGTACAAATGAGATCCTGTTCCTGATTTTATTTTTTGGTATTAGAGAACCTCTGAGTCTGCCCAACCCCCCTGCTCCTCATCTTTATTTTCTGATGCCCCCGGTCATCCCCCTACTCAGAGGTCACCTTCCTACCCCCTCCATCCGTTGCTTTATTTTCTCCCACCTCCATTAAGGCCACTTCCCCAAACCCCATTAGGGATGCTCTGCTTGTTTTCGGTTCCCCGGAAAACAGTGGGGGATCTAGCCACATAGAATAGTACAGGGGGGTCTTACTAACAACACATTAGTAGTTTTTTCCTTATTTTTGAAATGAACATTTTCATTAGTTTTTTCCCACTCCACGAACATTTTATGCCAATTTATTCAAGAACTCTTTCTAATGAAATCGAACTTTATTTTCTCACACATACACACACACAAAAAAAAAAAAAAAAAAAAAAAAAAAAAAATGCACACACAACACACAGAAATGAATATACAAATTGTACATAGTTAAATTTTACATTGAACGCTGGGGTTATTAGTTAGATTAGGATCCACAGAGTGATTGAGGTATTTTGGTAAATGTTGCCAGTCAAGAGTAAGACTTCAAAGTCTCATCTGTTACATAGTCAAAAAGACCCTGTACCCTCCCCCTCCCAATTTCTTGTAGGGCCTTGTGCCTAATTTTGTTGAATTGAATTTTTTGTACGTTTTTTATGTTCAATTTTTTCTTTCTCAATAAAATATATAAACAAGATCAAAGTGTAGTATCTGTTCTCTCAGTTACTAAACTTTCCGCCACCGGGCTTTCGGGCTAGGTTAAGGTGTTTTCATACTAACTTTCGTTAGCAAGGACCGACCCCCTCCTTTGGGGAGTCAGGACCTAAAGGACCGACTCCACATTTGTGGGAGCTTGGACCCGGAAACCGATCCCCTCTTTTGGGAGACTGGAATCTCGGGACCAGCACCACTAGCTGGTAGTTGAGACCTGCTTTTGTTGTTTTTTTTGCATGCATTTTTTCTTCGTTCCGGTCTCTTCCCTCTAGAGACAGGGGATGGTCTAATTTCTCCACACTTAATTGCCTGAGCAGCACTCTGACCTGCCAGGCCCAAACTTTGTCTATCTTCGCTGCTCTCCCAGTGGATCGAGCAGACAGGGTTCTCTTTCTCGCTTCCGTTGGGGTAGTTAGTGGGTAGGGTGACGTGGGGTAGGGCGGGTGCTTCGTTTCTGCTCCCCTCTGTGGGCAGGGATGCCTATCCCCTCTCTCTCTTAATTGCGACGCGGCACTCTGACCCGCTAGCACCCACTGCGTCTTTCTTCTCTGCTCTCCCCCCTCACGGGGGGATCTGAGCTGCTAACCCGACATCCCCGTGAGGGGAAGTCAAAAACTCTAATTTCTTCAAAGTCCGCTCCTCCCCCTCCTCCCCCTCCATTCCCCTGGGTTTTCTTTTCCCCCACTACACTTTGGTCCGCGCCAGCGGCCAGTGCAACTGCCACGATGCCAGGCAGGAGGGGTACGTCACCCCAAATGCGCAGCATCTCAACTGTTAACGACTCCCTATGTGAGGGAGCTGATGCATCTCCCGGCGAGACGGCGCCAGGAAACAAGGTAGGGCCCCGGCGCGCGGCGACCTTGGAAGAAAGCGGGAGGGTAGGGCCGCAGCCCGCGGCGACCCCCCGAAAAGCACCTGCAACCGCTCCCCACGAGGGCAACCCAGCGGAAAAAGCTGCCGTTAAGTCACTAGCTGGGGAAAGTGCAGAACCCAGCCAACCAGCTGCACCCCAGGACGGCAGAACCAAGGGAGGAAGACCGGGGAACCCATCCCCCGCTCCCCCAAAGGGCGACTCCCCAACAGAAAAGGAGGAAAACAGCACCGCGGACCAAACCGAGGCGCTGGATGAAGACGTAATAGCCTCCATCTGCTCACTATTCGGCGGGGAAGACAGTGATTGGCCCCCCAACACTCCCCAAGAGGACCAAATACGGAAAAGGGGTGACTCTCCGGCCAGTGGTAACAAAAGCAAGCTGGAAGGAGAGACACCCTTGACAGTACCCACCAAGGCTCCAGCTGGGAACACGGCACCAGAGGGGGAGACACCTCCATCCCCTAAGGGGACAGCCACCCAGCAAAGGAAGAAAATAAGAAAGGGGAGCGGCCCGGAGAGCAAACCAAGCCAGGACGAAACAACGCCAAAAACACAATGGCCTACTTTGCCTGGTAACGGGCCAGTTCCGAAACCAAAAATGCCCATGACAATGGAGAGCCCCACAACACCAGCTACGCCCCCCAACCCGAGTCCAGCTGACACCCACCAGGATGGAGGACCGGCATGGGGCCCCAAAGAGCAGCAAGGGAAGTTGACGCCCGAAGACTACAGAGCACTCTTCGACTCCACTTACAAGGAGTATACCCAGGGGAACAACATCCAACCCCTCCCGGGTCAAGTGGAAGTTCTGGAGAAAAGAGTGCTCTCGCTGATAACTTCAGACACCAAGACAAGGGGTCTGACGGGCGTCAACAAGGACACTATGATGAACGTGTTGCTGGAGCAGAACATTCCCGCCAACTACATCTGTAGAAGGAGTTACGCACAGTGGGATGTTCTGCTCCCCACCTCCGAAGACGCAGTCAGGCTGTCCAGGACCTGCCATCAGAGCAGGAACATAAAGCTCCAACCCATCTATATGAACAAGAGGAGAGCAAATGTTTCTGCTCTAAACGTCCCCTGCTATATGGAGGCCAAACAACTGGGGGCTATCCTAAGCCAGTATGGAGACGTAGAGGAAGTCACCCCGGTCCGCGGATTAAGAAACATCATGACCGGGGACTACAAAGTACAGATGGTCCTGGACAAGGCTGGATTCTACGCCATCCCAGCCACACTCAAGTTCGGAGAGTGGACACTCTCCCTTATAGTGGAAGGGAGGAGGCCTCATTGCTGGCTGTGCACACAACAAGGGCATATGGCGAAGGACTGTCCAAAGAGAAATGGAGGGAAGAAGCCCACAAAAGCGGCGGGAACAAGCGTGACAACAAATCAAGCCGCTGCTCCCGCGCCGGCCGCAAATCCTCCAGAGGCACCGACAGGCTGGGTGACGGTTGTAAAGAAAGGCAAGATCAACAAACAGCCATCCTTGCAGACAGTCACCCAAGACCAAGAACAACCGAAGAGCGAGACGGAGATAATGGACACACAGACACCCTCCTCCTCAAACAAGAGGAAACTACCAGAATCTGAGGAGGAGGCCGCGTCAGAGGCAGAGGAAGAGACAACAACAGTCTCTATGGCCCTGAGCGCAACAGAGATCAGGAGGGCCAGGAGGAGGAAAAGCCGCAAGACACGCGCAAACTCTCCTACCCCCACTGAGACTGAGAAGGACTCCCTCGCAACAACAACACAGGATGAGCCCCCTGTGATCCCAACACCCCAGCAACCCGAACAACCTTCCCCCTCTCCTATAAAGGCCCCAAGAAACTCTTCCCGCCCCTCATCCCGTGACAGGAGCCAAAAAGAAGAAAACGAGCAGGCTACCCCCTCCCCAAGCGCTCAGCCTCCCCATCAACCAAAAGAGGTCCCCTCCCCCACTCCCAAAGTCCGCACTGAACGGACCAAAAAGCTCCCCTTTCTGCCAGGAAGCAGGATTTGTGAAACAGACCCTCTCCAACCGGCTCCGGACCTTAAAGGACAACAGAAGGTCCGGTACAATAAACTCAAAAACTTTGAAAAAGTCGGTGGAGAGCTAGTAACAGACCCCACTAAATTCAAGGACGCTCCCTTGTTGACCACTTTCGTTAGGGTCAACAAGGACGGTAGGACTGGAGGAATGTGGGCAATGATTAAGGCAGCGAAGAATGCGATCCCAGGCCAGCAGCTGGTGGATAGGGACCATCCTTCACTGACCAACATTTTCTTTAAATGTGAGGGTAGAATCCCCATGTATGTACACCCATCGCTATACAGGGCACTCAAACTAACCTTCCCCCTGGACGTGGGGGGCGTGGCCAAGGATGGATCACCTTCATCGGATTTACTTACCGGCAGCCTTGGCCAGGCCTGCCATGTCCTCACTGCCCGGGATTTCAGACCCGTCTGTGACAGTGCTTGAGGTAAGTGATCATGTCTTTGAACTTGGCTACATTGAATGTGAGGGGCATCAGGTGTCGAAGCAAGGCCTCGCGCGTTGTGAGAGACTTGGTGTCCCTCAAGGTAGATATTGCCGCTATCCAGGAGACCCACTTTGTTTGTGACGCGGATTGTCAGGTGCTGGTAAACGATTACGATGTCTACTCAGCATATGGCAATACCTATAGTCGTGGAATCTCCTTGCTAGTGAGTCGCACCCTGTCAGCGTCGGTGAATGTTGTTCACGCAGGCGAGGACGGGCGGGCGCTTGTTGTTGATGTTGCTGTTAATTGTAGTGTTTTTCGGATTGTTGCTGTTTATGCTCCCAATGCTGCTGTAGAGAGGGCAACCTTTTTTCGACGGTTGGAGGGCTTCTTAGTGGATCCGGAACGGTTAGTTTTAATGGGGGATTGGAATGCAATCCTTGATCCCAAAATAGATAAGGTCGGGGGGACTAGCGGGTCGGCGTGGTGTGACAGCAGTCTGTCTGACCTGATGGCCTCGTGCGATCTCGTCGACAGATTTCGTCTGGATCATCCGGGGCGGGAGATGTGGACGTGGCATCCTGTAGTGCCTTCCCATCCAAGCACTTACTTGGATCGGATGTTAGTTAGAAGAGGCGATGTAGACTTCCTATCTTGCCCCACGTTCCACTTGCTAGGACACTCGGACCATAAACTTGTTATGGCCCGTTTGAGCTTAAGCGCTAGGCCTAAACTGGCCGGATACTGGAAGTTCAACAGCACCTTGTTGGAGCTGGAGGACTACCGGTTGAAGGTCACTGAGCTAATTCAGCGGGCTTTAGTGGGGGCGGTTACAGGGAGTAAGTGGTGGGTTAGTCTCAAGGCCAAAATTAGGCGCTTCTCTGTCCAGTATAGCCAACGCCTCGCGATAGATAAGGCTAAGGCAAAGAAGCGTTTAGAGGATAAGCTGACCCGGGCGGTGGAGGGGGGGGACCCCCTAGAGTTAGCACTAGCTAAACAAGATCTCAACCGCTTGGCTAGCGAGCGGTATGAAGGTCAAGTAGTTAGGGCTAGGTTAAACAAAGTTTCTAACGAGGCTGTGAATGTTGACGCTGTTGAGCGTAAGGCTGCTTTAAGGCGCGGTTCGGATGGGTACATTCGTAAAGTACATAACCTGGAAGGACACCCCTTAGTATCGACTCGGGAGATCTGCGAGGGGTTTCGGGAGCATCTATCGGTGCGCTTCACCCAACTACCCGGACTCAGGGTTGATGAGTTTGGCAGCTATTTGGCTGACTCGCCCCGCCTCACGGCGGCTCGGGCGGCTAGCTGTGATGGTCTTATTACTGAACATGAGGTCATTACTGCGTTGAAGCAGGTCGGCTATAACAAATCCCCGGGGCTTGATGGTTTACCCTACGAGTTTTACTTGAGGCTGTCGCCCATGTTGGTCCCTATTCTGAAGGATATGTTCAACCATTGGTTTGCCCAGGGTTCCATCCCTGGACAGGTGACCAAGGGTGTGATCACATTGCTGAGGAAAGGTCAACGGCATGGTGGGAGGGAAAACTTTGATGATTTTAGGCCCTTGACTCTGCTAAACACAGAGTTAAAGATTTTGGCAAAGATTCTTGCGAATCGCTTGCAGGTTGTCATCACTGACTTGATCGAACCGGACCAGACTTATGCTGTGAAGGGGAGATCGATTCAAGACAATTTGCACTTGATACGCTCGATCATAGAGGGGACAGAAGACGACGCCGAAGCCGCGCTGATCAGTTTGGATCAGTCCAAGGCATTCGATAGGGTCGACCATCGGTTCCTAGGATCTGTGCTAGAGGCCGCCGGATTTAATCCGGACTTCCGCAAGTGGATCTTTGTTCTGTATGACAGGCCGACGGTAGCGGTGCAGATCAACGGTAAGCTGTCGGAGTCATTCGCTGTCTCTCGGTCGGTGCGACAGGGTTGTCCGCTGTCGCCTCTGTTGTATGTCCTGGCGTTGGAACCCCTCCTTCGCAAGTTAAGGGACGAGGCGGCTACACCAGTCCTGCGCGGAATAGCTCTCCCTGGAGGCACACGAGCCAGGGTTTCCGCGTTCGCCGATGACGTCACCGTGTTCGTGTCTTGCCTCACGGACGTTCAAGCGGTGGTCGAGGCGCTCGCTCGATACGAAGAAGTAACAGGGGCCATCTTCAACCGTAGCAAGTCTGTTGGCCTGCGGTTGGGGGCCTGGACCGGGGTAAACTCGCTTCCAGGTATTTTCAGCTGGACCGATGGACCGGTCCGCATTCTCGGTGTCTGGTTTGGACCGGGACTTCAGCTGGAAAAGAATTGGTCGGAAGTACAGTCTAAGGTCAAATCGTCAGTAAAGACTTGGATTGGAAGGAAATTGTCCTTGAAGGGTCGGGCGGAGGCGTGTGCTACATACGTCTTTCCGCTCATCCTTTACCGTTTGTCTGTACTTCCTCTCCCTGCAGAACGACTAACCCGCTTACAAGGGCGCCTCGATTCACTTTTGTGGAACGAGGGTAAGCATTATGTCTGCAGAGAGGTCTGTGTTCAAAATCCGAGCGAGGGAGGCCTGGGTCAGCCCAGTCTCTTGTGTCATAGAAACGCTGAGAGATTGGCTTTCCTGGGTCGTTCGCTTGAAGGAGACGCTCCTTGGGTCCCTGTGGTTGAGAACTCGTTTCCCAACCTCAAACCCAACCCTTCGGTAGAAGGTCGTCGTAGACCGAAGGGGGAGTCCAAGTTCTTCTCCGAATGCCGAACCGCTCTTAGAGCTTTGCCGGGGACCAATGTCCTCGATCAGCCAAGGAAGAAACTGTATCGGGATTTAGTGGAGGGGACCGCGAAGGATCCACTTTGTAGGCGGATGGGATGGTCGATGGAGGTTGTCCGTTCTCAATGGCGTTGGGCGCCGGGACGGGAGATTCTGAATAACTCGGAATTCTCCCTGACTTGGCGACTGGTCCGAAATGCGCTGCCCCTCTTCGACGTACTTTTCCGGTATAAAGAACATACCAGCCGCTTCTGTCCGTGCTGTGACGAACGCGAGCCCGAAACAATCGAGCACGCATTTTTTAGTTGCAGCCGGATACAGCCCCTATTAAGGTACGTCGAGGGGGTAACAGCTCGCATCGATGCCGAGTGTCTGCTCGATCTCGACGTAGGAACTTTTGTGTACAACATGGAGCCGCCGTTCCCCAGGGAGGAAAGTTTGGTTTTCCTGGCGATCCTAGCAGTAGCGCGCATGACCATTTGGATCGCGCGCCTCAAGTTGGTCCACGAAGGGACATCTGTTCCTGATCGGGATCTGATCGTTTACTTTAAACATTTGCTTAAAGTAAAGATCAGATGCGATTGGAAGAGGTTGCCTAGAGTGGAATTTGACAAGAGGTGGGTGCACAGCACTAGTTTGTGCATCCGTCGAGGAGCCAAGTTTCAATACGTGTTCCCTCCTTAGGCATGGCATGGGCGGTGCTGGGTCCTACGGAACCCATCCCGCCTAGGTTAGCATTATAAGTTCAGTAAAGTAACTCTTGACTGGTGGTACAAATGAGATCCTGTTCCTGATTTTATTTTTTGGTATTAGAGAACCTCTGAGTCTGCCCAACCCCCCCTGCTCCTCATCTTTATTTTCTGATGCCCCCGATCATCCCCCTACTCAGAGGTCACCTTCCTACCCCCTCCATCCGTTGCTTTATTTTCTCCCACCTCCATTAAGGCGACTTCCCCAAACCCCATTAGGGATGCTCTGCTTGTTTTCGGTTCCCCGGAAAACAGTGGGGGATCTAGCCACATAGAATAGTACAGGGGGGGTCTTACTAACAACACATTAGTAGATTTTCCTTATTTTTGAAATGAACATTTTCATTAGTTTTTTCCCACTCCACGAACATTTTATGCCAATTAATTCAAGAACTCTTTCTAATGAAATCGAACTTTATTTTCTCACACATACACACACACAAAAAAAAAAAAAAAAAAAAAAAAAAAAAAAAAAATGCACACACAACATACAGAAATGAATATACAAATTGTACATAGTTAAATTTTACATTGAACGCTGGGGTTATTAGTTAGATTAGGATCCACAGAGTGATTGAGGTATTTTGGTAAATGTTGCCAGTCAAGAGTAAGACTTCAAAGTCTCATCTGTTACATAGTCAAAAAGACCCTGTACCCTCCCCCTCCCAATTTCTTGTAGGGCCTTGTGCCTAATTTTGTTGAATTGAATTTTTTGTTCGTTTTTTATGTTCAATTTTTTCTTTCTCAATAAAATATATAAACAAGATCAAAGTGTAGTATCTGTTCTTCAGATGCTGCAAGCTATGACTAGCTATGACTAGCAAAGACCAGATGTGGGGGCAACCCCACATGCCTGAGCTTTAACCAGCTCCCATTTCCCACCTCTCGGGAGCTGGTCCCCTTTTTCCCTTCCCCCTCCCTTCACTCCTCACATTAAAAATCGGCCTTGTGCCTAATTTGCTTGGTGGGGGAGCAAATAAATACCATCTGTTCTTCAGATGCTGCACTTCTATTTCTTGTTCTCTTTCGGTGGAGGAGAAATCCTTCACGACTGAGACAATTTTTATTTTTGTACCTTTTCTCCACGTTAAAAAACGACCCTGGTGTCTAACTCTGTCCCGTGGGGAGACATAGTAAATAGGTACATTATAGTATATCTTTATTTTCGTCTCTTGGTCTTAATGGTTTCCATGATACGAATTCATCTACAAGAATAGAAAAAGAAAAAAAAAAGGGGGGGGACAGCACGTGGTCGAGCAAAGCGATGGGACCTGTTTTGAATCCTGGCCGACGAAAGAGATATGTACCGCGCGGTCGAAAAAGCGGAGAAGGAAGCGATGCCGAAAGACACGTGCGTGAAAGAGCGTCTCGACAGGCATGTTTGACGCTTTAGTGATATTTTGAAACACAGTGAAGTTCGTTGTTGAAAATTACTTGAATAAATGTTGTTGTTTTTTGGTTTTTTATTTACCTTTAAAAAAAAGTTGGGCGTATTTTTGATGTACTTTCTTGTTTGTTTGTCCCTGCGACGATACCAGACAACGTGTGGGTCTGAGTAGTTGAAATGTAACTACATGGTTCGAGTGTAAAGGCCACGTTACATTAAGAGAAGGTGTACCAAAACTTGTATAAGACAATGTAGGGTAGTCGTATCGAGGCAATTTTATTTGGGCTTCAAATACTGTGTTATTTTTTAATATTTAATCAGAGTTTACTTGTAATATGCGACACAATCACGTTGACACGCAGATTATCGTCAGATCACCGAAGTTAAGCAACGATGAGCCTGGCCAGTACCAGATGGGTAACCGATTTAGAAATACCAGGCGCTGTATGTAGGATTACGTCCACACCTCACTGCAAGAGTTGCAAAAACCTAACGTCGTCATCTCCCCTAACGGGGATATACATGCGACTGGGAATCATGTGTGAATTTAATACCCTCATGGAACTTCTTCCTTTGGAAGAAGCCGGTTAAACCCACATCGGGTTAGTGCCGTTTCTATTTTTTTCCTTTCCCAAAAAGGGGGGGGGCAGGACCCGGGAAGGGAGACCTTTTAGAACTGATAGACAAAAGGTCGCTGAAATCGCCAAGTTTCCGTCAAACTAATTATCGAAAACGCATTTCAAGGCGCTGTATGTACCGAGTCATAGAAATTTCCAAGTTGGTATCTGGGAACGAGTTGAACTCACGAGGAGAGATACACCCCCGAATCAAGACGAAAAAGTACCGTCTTTACTCAGAATAACCATGGCTCTACAATTTGGGAAGCTGTGGTTGCCATCGCTGTTAAAACAGTATGGTCACTGCATGCATTACTTGTAAGGGAATATTTTTCTTTTTTTATAGGCATCACCACTTATCAAGGCCCAGAGGCCACTCCAGGATAAGTCTTAAAGAGTGTACAGTGATCAAAAGGACAATATAGTAATTGTTAGTAATGGAAGTTCGGTAAATGTGTTAACTTAAGTGGAACGGCTCACCAAAAACTTGTTTACATTCGACTTGAAGACAACCATATTGTAGTCAGCCGGAAAGCAGAAAAATGGAAGACAATTCCATAGGCGTGCAGTTCTAAGAAAGAAGCTTTGTTCATGGAATCTACGTTTAGGTTTAGGCAAAGATAAAGAGTGGGGCGGGGGAATTAGTGATAGTGTTTTCAGCTAGACGAGTGTTTCTTGTGAAAGTTTGGCAAGGGGGGAGGGCATAGATTGGAGCTCAGCCGAGCACTCACCATGAAAATAACAATAAAGCAGAGACAAACTCGCAACATCTCTTCTGTGAGAAAGAGGTTGCAGGGAAGAGAAAAGGGCATCTCCTACGAGGCTACGAAGTCTTTTTTGAACTCTATCAAGGCAGGATAAGTCCTTTCTAGCAGCTCTTGTCCATATGTGGCAACAGTACTCCATCTTTGGATGTACCTGGCTCTTATATAGATAGAGAATTGCATCAACAGTGAGATATCTACTGGATCGATAGAAGGATCGCACCATTTTTCCAGCGGCCTTGTTCTCTCTGATTATCTCTCCTCTGATCTTGAGCATGTGGTACAGTGGGAAGGGAACGTATCCTCATGCCCGGTTTTCCTATCTGCAAAGAGACCTTAGATACTCGAGGATAGCGTCTAGTAAGTATTCAAGTTCTCTCCAATAGGCATTCAAATTCAATGTGTGTGTGTGTGTGTGTGCATGCGTGTGTGTGTGCGTGTGTGTGTGTATACGCGCGTGTTTGCGTGTGTTTTATTGGCAATAGCAAACACGGTGGTAGTAGCGATGTGAGAGTCAAAGTCACTTTACAAGTTGCAACCATCGGATAGCTAATTATTAAACTACTACCTCACTGCCGATGAAGTTGAATACACACCCTCCGCCGAGCAAACACGACTTCTCGAGATTGTCGTAAGGAGATATTTAAATTCCATAATATTTATCTTTATGAATTTCAGATCCGAGAAGAAAGCCGGCTAGTGTCTCACGCGTCTGCATGTAACAGATCTCCTAGTAATATGATCCTGTAATAATTCTTGAAAATGTCCGTCTGTTTGACGCCGCATCGCATGCAAACTACTCGACAAAAATCCATGGAAACTTCGGTAGATGCATTTCCGGTAGCCCAGAAGTATTTTAACTGCTGGATCCCAGGCGTGTATAAATCCAAAGTACGGATACTGGTTTCCCGTGCATGCAAAGAAGACAGTGATGGCGAAGACAATGGCAGCAGCGATAATATGCGTAACATCAATCGCTATCATTATCTCTACTATTATATAAAGGGAACTTTGTCTATGTGTCTGTGAATTCGTTCCCTATGGCCTCGAAAACGGCTGGGCCGATATTTATGAAATTTCATACAAAAGTACTTTATGTGCCTGGAAGTGTTCATAGATGTGTTTGTTTTTTATCGGAATGTCTTCCATAAGTATCAATAATCGATAATCGAAATAATCCGATCAAAGAAGGCACAGGCAATTTTGACCAGTTTACACCTTACATCACAAGTGCATTTGAGAAATTTTATTACCACAAAAGCAGTAAGGCCAGGCATATCAAATTAACAGTAGCTTCTTTGATATGACAGAGGCGTGTTCGAAATTAATATTTCTGTTTAGAGCAGAACTGAAGTATGATACTTGACTTTTACATTTTAAACTTTAATTAATAGTCCAAAATACATTGTAGCCTACAGTACGTTCTCTACAGTGCAATTTAAATTACAATATCTTATGACCTAAGTCACTGCGAGAAGGCATGTGAAGCTTCCTCCCGATGCACGGAGATGGGTCCCCAGCTTAAGCAGGCAATCGATCGACTTGATAAAAAAAAAAAAAATGGACGATTTCACCGATTTCAATGCTAATAAAAATATATGAAACATTTGTTGATCATTCAATTCCAGGCAAGGTCGGGTCTCCCGGCGAGTGATAAATAAATGTATCAGCTGCCTTAGCGTAAAAGTGTATATAGATATAAAGTCAACGTGAGAAAAAAAAATAGAGTCAATCTGTCTGGATACATGAAGCTCTACCTGATTAAGAGGAACAGTTTATAAGAACAGATAGGGAGATACTAATTAAAATTACATCAGAACTTTATTACGTTATCATGTTGATAAGGCTGAGGGTAATTGCAATATGTTAAAGAAAAATGAAGGGGGCGGCTTTAAGCAATGGCATTTCAAAGCTAAATGCTTATCATCAGAATAGGAAAAAGAAAACAACATTATACAAGAGACAAACTGAGAGCAACACATACCTATATAAATAACATGAACAGGTGCTCGGTTACAGGAGACAAATTTTTCTTATTAGATGAAGTCTGATATAGGTAACGGATCGCGATTCGAGTATTTTCATCCAATAATTATTAAATATTCCGACCAATTTTCATAAATTTTTTGCACATTCTCTCTGCAGCATCAAGTGCCAGAATGGTAAATACCAGTCGAGAATCCGTTTTCGACAATTAGTTCAACGGAAACTTGGCCATTACAGCGACCTCTTGTCTGTTGGACTGAGGTATTAGTCCTAAAAGGTCCCCTTCCCAAGTCTTGCCTCCCCTCTTTGAAAAAGGAAAAAATTGAAACGGCACTAACCTTTAACCGGCTTCCTCTAAAGGAGGAAGTTCCATGGGAGTATGAAATTCACAAGCGGTCCCCAGTTGAATGTATATCTCCGTAAAAGGAAATTACGACGTTAGCTTTTTTTGCAAATCTTGCAGTGAGGTGTCGACCTCATCCTACATACAGCGCCTGGTATTTGTTGCCCATCTGGTACTGATCAGGCTTAACGTTGTTTAACTTCAGTGATCTAATTAGAACCAGTGTGTACTCATGGAAAAGGGATTCGTTTATTGCTAACTATCTAAAGTAACCCGACTGGGGAATCCCGATGGAGTTGCCTAGGTATTTTTTAATAGACCAGAGTTCCCTACTTTTAGGGGTGTTCTTCCTTCCATCTTCTTGTGGCGAGAAGGCAGTAAATACCATAGTTTTTCTGCGGTTATTTTTTGTTTGTTGTTGTTGTTGTTGTTGTTGTTGTTGTTGCTGTTGTTGTTGTTGCTGTTGCTGTTGCTGTTGCTGTTGTTGTTGTTGTTGGTGGTGGTGGTGGTGTTATTCTTGTCGTCGTCGTCGTCGTTGTTGTTGTTGTTGTTGAGCAACATTGACTGATTCATTCATTTCGAATAAATCAGATCATGATTATTGGCATTCATTTCCTCGATATATTTCTAGTTAGAATTCTTTTTAGAAAGGCATCGGATACTTACGGGAGGGATAACGTGAAGATTGCCACGATCCCTAACTGAAAGTGCTTCTGTGAAACGAACTGGAATCGAACTCGGCACACCCAGGTTTTCAGTTCGTGTCGTTAACAACTTGGCTACTGTCGTCTCTCCGTTGTTGTTGTTGTTGTTGTTGTCGTTGTCGTTGTTGTTGTCGTTGTCGTTGTCGTTGTTGTTGTTGTTGTTGTTGTTGTTGTTGGAACAAGAGTTTCATATTTTTAACAGTGAAAATTTACAAATTATTATTATCTATCATTATGCTAAAGTTGAATTAATCAACTTTGTTTCCTTAAAACGCCTTTTTTTACCTATATCGTGAGAATTTAATCTTCAGATGCATCAAATGAGGTCTTCAGTGATGCATTGCCTCCATTGCCGATTTTGAGTTTCACATAATATCGACTAATGTTAAATTATGGGCGTACTAAAAAGGGGTCTGTTGTGTAATGTGTACTATACCACCATATGTCGATATGTGTACTTGGGACGAAGGGTTCATCCTGATGTGTATACGTGTCATTAAATGTCTATGGTTGGTGATTCTTCACTGTTTGAACCTTAAGTTATGTTGTTGCTGCCTATTTATGTTATATCTATATCTAATTTTTCATATGCGCGTGCGTATGTGTGTGTATGTGTCATACATGCATTTTCCGACATACCTTCATGCGCCTTTGATCTTAGCCCACCTGGAATTCATCTTGTTCTTGGAGGGGGGTTGGAACCTGTTTGGACAAATATTTATTCACTTCCAAGAACGATGGTTGGTTTTATATAGTTTTTATTCGCTTTCCAGGTGTCGATGACAGAAGAATGGAAAGTGAATATGTTTGCTTGCGTGGTTAATTCTAGGTCTCTATTCTGAGACACGTCAGCCCTCTCCGCGGTGAAAGGAGGGACGATCTGTTAAACCGTTCGCTCTGCTCAACGTCCAAATTCCAACTCTCTGTTCAGCTAACCTGATCTACGTAACTCACACGTAGATCCTGTCAGCTGACCAGATGCTTCGCTAAACTTCGCTAAACTTGTCTATGATCTAGCTTGATTATGTTTTGACAGTTTTTATAAATATTCTTCATATTCACCTCTTGTTTATCTCTCCAGTTAGATAGATAGATAGATAGATAGATAGATATATAGATAGATAGATAGATAGATAGATAGATAGAGATAGATCGAGATGGATGGATACAGAAATAGATAAATAACTAGATCGAGATATATATCGATAATACATATATAGATAAATAGATAGATAATAACTTGCAAATACTTTTTTGTGTTTGACCTACTACATAACGCTAAGACAGCAAATCTGGCCTTACTCCGGGCGTGATAGGTCGTCTTCTTAACAGTTATCAAATACGTGTGCCGACATTGCAGAAAAAAAAATCGTGTGATGAAAATCCTCGGTCTTTCTTTTAACGACATTTCGACGGGCATCAGCAAACGTATAAGTTATCTATTTTTAAACAAACAAAAAAAATACAAAATAATTTCGAAACGTAGTTTTGCAGTGGAAACAGCTTCAAAATAATGCCAATCTTCCAAACAGACAATTATTTTTATTTACTTACACAGGAAAAAAACTTCATCACCAGATTCACTCCTGAACTGAAAAGAGCATAATACCATCACACAAAAACATGAAATGCAAAGTACACTTGCATGCACATCCATACACATGCACATACACACACCCACACATAAATCAGAACCGACACATTAAAACACACACACGTGCGCGCATACAACCACACACAGACATAACACCCCTATCTCTAATACAACACACTGAACAATACCAACCCTACTCAACCTCGAAGCCAACAACACTAGGAAACACATAGAACCATAGCATAATAATGTTCCAACACCTCGCCCCCTCCTCAGTCAGTGGAGGAGAACCCCCTCATCCCTTCTATCATCCCCCTCCCATACCTATACCCCCTCCAATTGCCCCCCTTTGGGGAACAAAATCTCCCCCACACTAGGAACCGATCCTAAGTCTGGCCATACCCACATAGGGAGACAAATAAATAGAAACATTAAAAAATCCCCTATACATATTTTAAATACACCCCTCTTTCTAAACAAACATAATATAAGGAATACCCGAAAAGACTAAAACGATAAATCACAATACTAAAATCCAAGAATCCAAAAAATAAATATCAAAATAGAATGAAAGCACCCCTACCCTTATTTCAGAAGAGCTGGTCCCCTCCCCTCCTCACACATACACATTAGTAACGACCTCGGATCACAGTCACCTTCCTAAGGAAGAAAATAACCTCATAATACTATAAAAACAGGATACACATTCTCAAACCAATAAAAGCAAACACACACACGCACGAGCGCGCGCACACACACACACACACACACACACACACACACACACACACACACACACACACACACACCCTACCCAACCCTAAAGGAAAAGAAAAAAAACATTAGCAGAAAGAGAGAGTGACTACAGCCAGATCAGCAGCCTGGACAAGCCCAATAAAATAGTAATAAAAATTGGACATGCCAATGAATAATAAACACTTACAAGCCTCCACCCCTTGGAAACACTTCAAATAAACTACGAAAATCACCATTTTTACATCTCCGATACATTTGAAAATAATTTCTGACGATGACGCTTCACAGAACGTCTGAAACGCGCGTAAAAACGATTTCAATTACTTCAAAACATTATTACAATGATCCAAACATAATTCTCAATGAAAAACCAAGACACGGAATAATAAAATAATGTTAAAAAATACACAT
>NC_136488.1:135917632-135922632 GCF_053919585.1 Euprymna scolopes
GAATCTGACAAGTTCAGCTAAATTTGAAGTTAAACAAATTCATGATAAAAATCCCTTGAAAGGTAAATATTAGTTTTCTGGGTCTATTTCATAGATAATTAGTAAAGTAAATTTCTAAGATATTGAATGAAACAAATAAAAAACACACACACATACATTGTTTGTACAAAATATAGCTTAATTAACCCTCCAAAGCGAGAGATTCTGGCTTCGCATGAAAAAAAAAACAAACGAACTCGTCTAAGAATGCGGTCAACGGAAGCTCAAATTGTCAGAAAGTCAAAAAGCTGTCTGAAAATTACGTCAGGTAGTTGGAAGCAGATAGGAAGTGCTGTTTTTCCCCAGCGTGCATCCTTACATTTCTATTGTGAACGTTTGTATAATTTTTACCATTTTTTAATTCAATTATATTTTTGTGTTCCTACTTTTAAATAACTTTTGTGTTATTTTTCAAGATTACATAAAAATAACGTTACGCTGAGAGTTACACGTTCATTCAAGCAAGGAAAATATTAGAATCTTACAAATAGAAATTCTGCAAAACATGTAATCTAAAAAAATATTTTTTTCAATTATAATTTTTTGTGTGGCAATATTAAATAAACAATGATTAATTCAATGATAATGTCGGTAGTTTGAAAAGTTAATTTATGTTCGAGTTATATCGAATTCATTAATATGGATTTTAGGAGCTTTTTTTCGCAATATTCCTAAAAAAATTAATTTTTCTTTTTATTGTTGCAATTAACAATGATTTATTTTCATAAAATAGCAAAAATTAATTTATTCATGTTTTTTGGTTTTTTTTTTACTATAGAACACCACAACTTTAGTAAAGGTGTAGTCTGTTTAAACAAAATCATACAGTTTCACAAAATTTAATTAAAAAAAAAAATGTATTCCTTATATTCTGTGATTTGATAAACACTGAAAATTTCATTAAAATCAATTAGTTTCCTGATTTTTGGTGATTTTTTAAGTATAGGGAGGGGTCAAAATGTTTATACATTTTGTGCATGAGCTATTCTTTTTGCACGTACCGAGTATTTATCAGGTTTCTAGTACTTAGACAAATATGTCAGAGTAGTTTGACTTACGCAGAAACACAGACAGATAAAGGGCACTATTCTGCATTTTGCTAATTCCTGCCCTCTGATGAGAAGGAGAGTATTTCTTCGAAACTCCGCGGATTAAGGACTATCCACTTATCTTGTGCTTCCTTTTTTAAAATTAAATATGTTTTTAACTCTTTTTCAAGATGTCTTTTAACATGTTTTATTAATCATTTGTTCATATTGTAAGCTCTATTTCCTTTTCGGTTTTATTGAGCTTTTACATCTGGCTGAGTTTATTTTACTTGTAAATATTAACTCTTTAATATTTATAATATATTTTAAGTTTACCATTTTGATTACCTTGGTAAACTTATTGTAATTTTTATTTTATATATATATATATATATATATATATATATATATATATATATATATATAGTCTGAATATATATATATATATTTATTATATATATATATATATATTTATTATATATATATATAGTCTGAATATATATATATTTATT
This sequence comes from Euprymna scolopes, assembly GCF_053919585.1. Lineage (NCBI taxonomy): Eukaryota > Metazoa > Mollusca > Cephalopoda > Sepiida > Sepiolidae > Euprymna > Euprymna scolopes. Next base: position 135,919,212 of record NC_136488.1, read on the forward strand.
ATATATATATATATTTATTATATATATATATTCATTATATATATATATAGTCTGAATATATATATATATTTATTATATATATATACATATATATATATATATATATATATATATATATATATATATATATAGTCTGATTATTATATAAACATTATTGGTTACGTATGTGCATACATGATTCACTGAAATCCCAGTTAAAGGATAACACCTTATCAGACCAAAAATAAATCGATATTGAAACGGGAATCAAAATTACATTGGTTTTATAAGATAATTAAGCGTGGTAAGTTCTGGAGGAAAGTATACATATTTTGTGAATGTGAGCAGTAGAGGTTTTTGGAGAGCGGTGTAGTGAATGAACGTGGTTGGGGTTAGGGAGGAAGTACGATGTCGTGTAGTTAAGCTGTAGCAGTAGAGAGTGTTGGTATTGTTTGAACTTAGCGGTTATTTATTGGCCTAAGCTTTCGCTTTGATCGTCGCTACTCCCCTACTTTAGGTTTTTATGGTTGTTTTTCTTTTCTTGCGGTGACTTCATTTTTCTATTGACAAGTTATTTATTTATTTATTCATTTATATATTTATTTGATTTATTTTTATTTTTTTTTTATTCTTCGCTTTTTAATTTGTCCATTTGTTTCTGGTTTAAAATTATTTATTTATTTGTTCGTTTACACATACACACACATACACACACACACACACACACACACACACACACATATATATATATATATATATATATATATATATATATATATATATATATAAAGCTGAAGTCTGTGTGTGTGTATGGTCACGAATAGGCTCCTATATGGGTGACTATTATAGAAATCTGATCACATATAATAATAGAAGATGTATCGAGACACAGGAATGGGTATGTTTTATCTGGCATAATGATGATTCATTAAAATTGTGGGGTCTGTGTACGCGCCTGGTTCACAAAGTATGAAAATAAAAAATTGAAAAATTGAAAAAAAAAAAACGTTTACAAGTGGCTTTGATATATATGTACATAATACTACTTTGATAAGTATGTTTTAACTTTAATAGGGATGATATAATAAAATTATGGGGTTTATCTATTTTATTTATACTTTCGTAATATTTTTCTTTTGTTTTGATACCCCCGAATTCGAAGCTATCTCTTTACAACCCTTCCTTTTCATAAACTATCATACTTTCATAAATCAGAGTCCATTTTGTGTAGGCTGTTTTTGAACCCAGTCAACGACGGGTATTTTTGCTAGTATATATATATATATATATATATATATATATATATATATATATATATATATATATTTATATACTAAAGATATATGTCCATATGGTCAAATTAACAGTTAGTTGAATAGATATATGGGATTACCCATAGGATTAAAATAAAGGTGGAATACCGGTAGTTATATTTTCTTCTCTGCCGCGGTGACTAAGGTAATTATCGTGGCAAAGGTTTTATATTTATATATAAATTTAATTACCATGGGTATTATTTTCTGTTTTTTACCTTTCTGCAATACTAGAATATGAATATATTTGATAGGTGTTTAGGCATCGTTTTAGGGATAGCTTCTTTAGACTATCCATATGTAAACAGGTGCATAATTGTATATAGTTATCTAGGCACCGCCAAAAATGGCCGCAAAATCAAGTTGTTGTTGTTTTTTAAAACTAAATTACATTTATTAAAATCCATTATTTCTGAGTAACTTTTTTTTTTCTAGAAAGATAAAACCCTGAATTTTATCATATAGAAAACAGAATAATGTAAAACTTTTTCTACTATTTTTAATTAAATTTTAAATGTTAAATTTTCCCAAAAAGTTAACAAGTGACATCTTTTGTCTTGCACAAAAAACGTACTTAAATATTTAAAAAAAAAAAGGTTTTTGAAATAATTAATTTATTTATTTATTGTCTAACTAAGATTTAGGATGATTTTCTAAGAGAATATGCAAAAATATTATAATATAAGTACCTGAATTTCAAATAATTCCACTTATTCATATAGGTAACTAGATATTTCGCGTCAATGTAGAGTCGAGATCGACTCTGTTTACCTTTGCGTTTTATAAGAAGAAAACTATGGAAGACCAAACAAGGCAAAAAAGCTTATTTTTCAGTGACGAAAATTTCAATGTATTATTAAGCTGAGGCTGGCCAGTACCAGATGGGTGACCATTTGTATGAGTTTGGTTTGTAATGTGTATGTGTGTGGGGGCCAGGCTCCCCAAAATGGGGGGGGGCAATTTAAAGCAGAATAAAAAAAAATTATTTCAGCGCGTTTGGTCCACCGTAGTCGAAAGGCGGCAAACGTTTTCAAACGGGATCGAAAAAAATGATGCTATTTTTAACACAAAGGGCACAACATTTATAGAATTTTTTTTTTTTTGTATCGATTATTCAAAGCATGCCCTGTTTAATAATGTTCATGCATTATTCGGCTCGCTAAAACAAAATTGTTAATTTATTTATCAAAAATTTTAAAATGGCTTTTTTCGTATAAATATTAAAAAAAATTATTTTTTGTTTTGCTTAACTTAAATTAATTATTTTACTTAAAATATTCACCGAATTTCACACTTCAAAACTCAAAAGCGGGATAATTAAACACAATCGAAGTTCTGATATTCAGACGTCAAAATAAGGTATGCAAACAATTTTTTTTTTTTTTAAATCTATAAATCTGTCCCTTACAACAACACAATATGTTTTGTTCAGTTTCAGATGATTATTTTAAGCATATTTGTTCCCACTTCAAAACAAGGGGGGGTTTTGTAAGCAAAAAAATATATATATATAAATATCGTTTATGAAAAATAAGTACACTGTTATAAAGTTCATTCTTCTCCTAATAATCGCTGAAAATTTAGTATTGATCGGATAATTATCTGATTTTTGGTAGATTTTTAAAAAGACGGTCCGTCAAAAAGTACTGACCTGCCCCCCCAGTTTTGGCGGTGCCTATAGTTATCTATATTTGTGGACTATTCCGTTCCTAGAGTTCTCTAGAATGCTTAGCTATCGGTTGGGAGTCAATTATGTGGTTGGTATTCTAATGTAATGCTGCTTTATACCAGCTCTGTCGTGCATTGAGCACTCTTTAATAATCATGTGAGTTTCATTGGTTTTACATCTAGGAAACCAATTGATACAACCATTAGTGTTCGGACGATTAATCGGAGTTGGAATCGGGATTCAGAAAAAATCGGAAGATCTGGGTGCATTGGAATCAGTATCGGAATCGAAAAAAATTATGTCTATTTTCCGATGCAAAAACGATTCTTTTAATTGTCTATTTTTTAATTTTATTTTGTTTGAAGTAAAACCTTCCATTGCTGGTAAAATTGATAAAATAATAAATATTTATTGATTTTAAAATACCAGTAACGCTAAACCGATGGATCATTATCTAAAA
>NC_136488.1:135927632-135982632 GCF_053919585.1 Euprymna scolopes
ATATATAAATACAAATATATAAATATACAAATATATAAATATATATATAAATATATATATAAATATATATAGAAATATATATAGAAATATATATAGAAATATATATAGAAATATATATATATAATAAATATATAAATATATAAAATATATATATAATAATAAATAAATATATAAATATATATATATTTATATATCTAAATATATATATATATATTTATATATATATTTATATATATATTTATATATATTAATAAATACATATATATAAATATATATATATATATATTTAGATATATAAATATATATAAATATATATATACATAAATATATATATATATAAATATATATAAATGTACATATATATAAATATATATAAATATATATATAAATGTACTTATATATAAATATATATATAAATAAATATATATATATAAATATAAATAAATATATATAAATATAAATAAATATGAATAAATATATATAAATATGAATAAATATATATATATATATATATATATATATATATATATATATATATATATATATATATATATATATATATATAAGTGACAATGTGTGTATGAAAGGGCAACATAATTTACGCTAAACACCGGTTCCCGTCAGACACTGAAGTTAATCAACGTTGAACAGTACTAACATGGATGACCATTTCGGAGTCCGAGGTGCTGTATGTGCTCTCTACTTATCTGGACATCGTCTCCATTTGTCTAGGACTTCTCTTTGATACTGGACTTCAGCAGTGCCGGTTCAAGAGCGGTGTTGTGGAAGATTGCGCTACTCTTGTCTCACAATTACACGCGCAGCTACCTTTTCAGGGGTATCCATTTTTTCTGGAGATTGGATTAAGACATCGATCGAAAATCCCGTAGGTTAAACACTTTGGGTAAAAAGGTTTTGTCTCAAAATTTCAGTAGAAAAAAAAAAAAAAACTCCGAGGTGAAAGAAATTTGATTCAAAATTCCGGACCAAACTATGCGTATAAAACGGTTTGAATTCAAAATCTAGGTCAAATTATCTAGATTAAAAAGATAGCGTGTCAAATCCCCTCGTTCGAAATTTCTGGGATGAAAGGAATTTTGCTGAAAATCTTCTCTGTCAAACTCCCCGAGGTGAGCAGTTCTTGGCACAAAATCGCTTAGATCAAATGCTCCGGTAGGCACTCCCAACCACCGTGTAGACGGCTCATAAAATCTACATATTAGTGTATCGAAGCGAAAGTCCATGGACCAAATAAACAAGTTTCCACCGCGGATTAACGCTTGGATAATTGATTTATATGAGTAACGCCAAAACGTACCCTAGTAATGCATCGATAAATATGAATAAAAGTTTGGCACTAAAGAACAAGTAAAAAAGAAAGACACTTTTTAAAGATGGCGACTGTTGTTCATTGCGTGTACGGACAAATTCAATCTGCGTGCGTGAGAATTTTTTTTTTTTTTTGTATCGTTCCGTGTCTGTAAGTATGCTTTTTTTTTTTCAAAGCGGCACAAACAATTCAATAAACGTTGCTATTAATTATTGTTCTGTTCATATCTGCCCGTACAAGCAACGGCCGACAAACGACATCTTTAAAACGTTGCTCTCTTTCTTTTTTGTCTTCACTGCAAAACTTTCGTTCTCCGTTGCCGATGCTTTACTAGAGCAACCTTTCAGGTTCTTCATATCAATCGATTATCCAAGCATTCATTTGCAGCGGAAGCTTCGTTTCTGCCGGACGTCGACTTCCGCTTAATTGCACTAATAAAAAGATCTGATGAACAACTTCCGGCAAAAATATGTATCGCCTTGTTGTAATTTGCTTCCTTTCCTCCTTTTCTTCCGCTTCTCTTTTAACTTGTAAAATACCTCCAGTTGCTATATATATATATATATATATATATATATATATATATATATATATATATATATATATATATATATATACACACACACACACAGACAATTTCACTTATATATATATATATATATATATATATATATATATATATATAAGTGAAATTGTCTGTCTGTCTGTCTGTCTGTGTGTCTGTGCGTGTACATTTCCCTATTAAACTACTCCGGCAACAGACTCGACATTTGACATTAGGGGTACGGTGGTATCGAGATTTGTGAAAATCTTTTTAATCGGTTGTTGGCCAGATATTTGGCTGTCAAGGGGTCAAAGTTCAATGATTTGACCTTCGAAAACTCTACCACACTCCTCCGCCAATTTTGGGTCTAAACACTTGAAATTTTAGATGTACGTTACTTTTTTAATTTGATTTGAACCCAAAACAAAAAATGTTAAGGGGTCACAATTGGGGTCAAAGTTTTAATAAAAAAAGACCTCTGCAGTCTCTACCAAATTACTCAGCCAATTTTTGGTCTAAGCATATGAAATTTTACATAAAGTGTATTCAAACATAGTGCAAGTTTTAAATCTGTTTTTGGCCGAGCATTTGGCTGCCAAGGGATTAAAGTTCAAAAGATTTGAACTCTGTGGTCTCTAACAAATTATTCAGTCAATTTTGGGTCTAAACATTTGAAATTTTACATAAAGGGTATTCAGACATGCAGCAAGCTTTTTAATCAGCTTTTGGGCGAAAATATGGCTGCCATCAGGTCAAAGTTGAAATAGTTTACCTTTGCAGACTCTATCAAAATCTTCCGCCAATTTTGGGTCTTAACACTTGAAATTTTAGATGTAGGCTACTTGGACATGAACCAAACTTTTGAATATGTATATACATATGCACAAAAAGTTATGAAAAGTACATAGGGCCCGAGCAAAGCCGGCCGAACTGCTAGTATATATATATATATATATATATATATATATATATATATATATGTGTGTATATATATATATATATATATATATATATATATATATATATATATATATATATATATATTAACTTGAAAAAGTTTGAAAATTTCACTAAGAAAAACAGCGTGATGTCTTACGCATAAAGTGGCAAAACTTATGCACGAACACCAAGGTTCTCCTTTGCCGATAGGAATTGTCACATCCTACACTGATGATTGCGAAAGCGTGAAACACTGTAGGTATGAAAAATTATTACTGTTTTCAATTATAATTATCAAGCCTCTTTAAGAATATTTAAAGATGGGCATTGAGAAATAAAAACTGAACGGCCTTAATGCAACGTTCACGACTTCCGCTCGTTTGAATACTCTACACTGTCTACTGTCAGCACTCGAATTTGGCGTTTATAAGTTGTTAATTCCGTTCATTCATTTCGCAATGAGTGGCTGGGAGCAAAAGCTTAACAAGCTGAGTCAAACTCTTGGCCAGGGTTCGAATTTCCCGACAGGTATGGATTGTCATCTCTTACACTGGTGATTAATTATAATATATATATATATATATATATATATATATATATATATATATATAGAGAGAGAGAGAGAGAGAGAGAGAGAGAGAGAGAGAGAGAGAGACGCACACACGCATTATATATATATATATATATATATATATATATATATATATATATATATATATAAAGCAAATTATAGTGATTCCATGAAATTAAAAAAAAAAAAAAACTTTATTTAAATCGAGGATTTTTGTTTATTATTCCAAGTAAGACAAAAAATACTTTAGAAATTTTATCTCCTTATCCTATAAGTTTTCGATGCCTACCATCTACCTTCTATTCGGAAGTATATATATATATATATATATTTAAAGTGATGGTTGTGTAGTTCCAACGAGAGAAAAAATGTATATTTGAAAGAGTGTAGCCATCAACAATTGTGGGTTTTCAGCCTTTTATCATATTTTTATTTTAAAATATTTTTATCATAAATATTTTAAAATAAAAATATGATAAAAGGCTGAAAACCCCACAATTGTTGATGGATACACTCTTTTAAATATATATATATATATATATATATATATATATATATATATATATATATATATATATAGTCATCCACATACTGTACTGTTTCATTGTATCACAACTCATTAGTACCACTAGACTAGCACCTTTTTTACACAGGAATCACCACCTATCAAGGCCCGGAGGCCACTCGAGTATAAGGGTTAATGGGTATACATTAGTCAATGTGATTATATCGTAGTAAACATAAGTAGTGGGAATTTTGTAAATTTGATTACTTAGGGGGACGGTTCATCAAGAACTTGTTTACATTGGACTTGAAGACAAACAGATTGTAGTCAGCTGGAAAGCAGGCAATCGGAAGAGAGTTCCACAGGCATGCAGTTCTAAGAAAGAATATCTGTTCATGGAATCTATGTTTAGGTTTAGGCACAGATAAAGAGTAGGGGAAATTATTGATAGTGGTTGCAGCTAAACGAGTGTTTTTAGAACCATCGCGTTTATAGTCGACAGTTTTACCCATGGGAGCAGCGTTCACAAATGACCTCAACAAATGTCTTTTTCAAACAAAGATTCGTCTACCACTTTTATAGTGCTCAAACCGCTTGTTTTTATTCACAAAGAGCGAGTCTCGCATTTACAGCCAATTAAGTAGCGGGTGAGCTTATTTACGACAGTGCTCTACCCAAAGAGAGGGGCTTAAAATATACGTAGTCTTCCACATACTGTACTGTTTCGTTATATCACAATTCTTCAGTGCAGCTAGACAAGCACCTTTCCCCAGCCAAGGATTGAACTTCGAACCATCGCGTTGATAGTCGGCAGTTTTACTCATGATCTTAACAAATGTCTATTTCAAAGAAACATTCGTCATTGTATTATGTTTTACACCTGACGTGCAACTTAGTTTTTAGTTCATAATTTTTATTTTTATTTTATTATTTTAGTTATATATCTAGAAAATAATCAGATCAGCTCCCTCTCCCTAAAAATTCCTTCATGATGTGCGTCTCAAATATCCTCTGACAACCAAGTCCAGCTCTTTACCTTCTCGTGTAGTTCAGCTATTAAGCCCGGCGAAATAGTTTATACCAACTGGGAGAAAGGGGAAATGGCGGTCCACTCTCGCCTTAAAATCAGTCACTTCGGGCAGGTGGAGGCTCGTCAACGTTGAATAGTAGCTCACTTACGTAAAGGAAAATGATTTAAAATCGCCGATGCCTTGCGGGAATACCCCACCAGGGAAAGGCTAAGGGAGTAAATCCCAACAGAAAATCCAGAGACGGAGTCCCGAAGGCGGCCTGACTTGATATCGTCACGCCGGCAACTCTTGCGGCGCAGTAAGAGCCAAGCTGTATCGATTGTGTCTTTCCATTGGATCCTCTGACTTTGTGGAAAGTGGTAAGGTTTGCTATACGGACAATAGCTATCCTTCCATATCATTCTTTAGTTTTTTTGTTTTTTTTTTAAATAATTTTTATTTTATCATTTTACTTTATTTATATATCTAATAGATAAAGTTAATTAATACACTTTATTTATTATTAACTGATGCAATATAACACGTAAATCTATCTATCTATCTATCTATCTATTATACAAAAGTCACTTTGTCTTTCTGTGTGTGTGAGTTCGTTTCCTATGGACTCCAAAACGGCTGGGCCGATTTTTGTGAAATGTCACACAAATTTACTTTATATATCTGGCGGTGTTCTTAGTTAGGTTCTGTATAGAAATACCTCTGATATGTATCAATAATCGATAATCGAAAAACACCGATGAAAGAAGGAACGGGCGTTTTAAAAAAAAATAAACACATTATACAGCCTAATATCACAAGTACATTACCACACGAGTCGAAATGCCTGACTTATGGAGTCAACAGTAGGTTTTTTATATGACAGGGGCGCGTTCGAAATGAATGTTTCTGTTTAAAATACAATTGAGCTATGAAACTTGACTTTTGCATTTTAAACTCAAATTGAAGCCATTATCAGCGCACAAGCAGGAAAGTCAGCGATATAAAAGCAATAGTAGGTTCTTTGATATGACAGGAGTGCGTTCGAAATTAATGTTTCTGTTTAGAGTACAGTCGAACCATGATACTTGATTTTGCGTTGATTACAATGTATCGTGGACTGTCACTGCGGGGAGGCATGTGAAGTTTCCTCCCGGTGGACCGTGGTGTGTCCCCGACTAAAGCAGGCAATTAAATTTGATTGAAAAATGGACAATTTCACCGATTTCGTTCACAATAAAAATATGGGAGTGTGAAACATTCGTTGGTAATCATTAAATCCAGGACAACATCGGGTCTCCCTGCTAGTAAATCGTAAATACTCAAAACTGATCAAATTTAACGATTTATATAGGCACAATTTAAGTACCAAGATTTTATATATCTGTTTGAAATAACTTCATGTTTAAATATAATTTGGCGATATTTATTTTATAATAGTTTTTAGTACTTCAAAACAATTTTTCTCAAGACATTTCATTAAATATTAGATTTATTCGACTTACTATGTTAGTTATGCTACACGTAGTTTTCAAAACTCTGTATTATAAATACAACATGGCCGACTGGTTACGGAAAAACTTTGTTTATTTAAATGAAGGTTTCGTGTAAAATGCATATCAAATGTTTTTGTCTATTTTGCTCAAATTCTTTTATTTTATTATGTTTGTATTATGAGATCTGGGAGGCTGATAGACAAGACGTACTCACACTATGCAGGGATTTAAGAAAACCGCTTTGAGACTGTCCGGGTGTTTACCAAATTTTTTTGAATTAAATTAAATAAGGAGAAATAAACTTTAGTTTATCTTTTATGAGAGAGAAATTCTTGGTCTTGCTCCGTGGAAACGAACTTCCCTCTCCAATAAAGCGTTTAATACTACCAACAAGTCGGCATGTGTTTCTGTGCATGAAATTTATTCGTCTTCGGTTAAATGGCCGACCTAGACACTGGACGACGCAAGAAACGGTCACATGGAAAAAGCGCCGATTAAGAATGAGGACCAGACCACACACGTATGTAAAGCAAAAAAACATTTACCTGAATGAATTGTTCTTGACAACTCAACAGCGATGAAGCATGTGCGTCTCATTTCTACTTATACGTAGAAACACAATAAATATTTGCGTAAAAGTACACTTAAATATAAACATTTTTATATAAACGTTTTAATATAATATTTTGATGTAAACTTATTCATATAAAGTTTTTTATATAAACTTTTAACATAAACCATTTTATCTAAAAAATTTTATATAAAGTTTTTTAAGTAAACTTTTTATATAAACCATTTTATATAAAACTTTTTATATAAAGTTTTTTATGCAAACTTTTTATATAGATCATTTTATATAAAACCTTTTATATAAAGTTTTTATGTAAACTTTTTATATAAACCATTTTATCTAAAACTTTTTATATAAAGTTTTTTATATAAACTTTTTACATAAACCATTTTATATAAAACTTTTTATATGAAGTTTTTTATGTAAACTTTTTATATAAACCATTTTATATAAAACTTTTTATATCAAGTTTTTTATGCAAACATTTTATATAAACCATTTTATATAAAACCTTTTATATGAACTTTTTATATAAATCATTTTATATAAAACTTTTTATATAAAGTTTTTTATGTAAACATTTTATATAAAACTTTTTATATAAAACGTTTTATATAAAGTTTTTTATGTAAACTTTTTATATAAGCATTTTTATGTAAACTTTTTTATATAAACTTCTTATGTAAACTTTTTATAGGCAGTTTTTAGACGTGTGGATGCTGTAGTGTAATAAAATTCTAAAAATGTTTTTGGAAACTTTTTGAGGAGGTTTATACTTCTGAATCGGAACAAATACAGCGAGAGCTCAAAAAACAGAATGCATGGTTATCTAAAAAAAAACAAAAAAACTGGAGTACCAAAGTGCAATATCAAATGTAAAGGTGAGATCAAAAGTGAGATATACAGGTTCATACGCTCAAATACCTGGATTATACTATTACATATGATGGTAAGAGTGACATGGAAATCATGATGGCAAAATCCACCTTCCATAAATCTTCATTTTTTAGGGGTTAATCGATGCTGGGCCATGTCGTAAAAATTTTTCTTTTTTATTTAGAAAGTTAAGTTTGTAATCGATGAGATTAACGTGAAAAAGGAAGAAAGTGTAAATTTTAGAATTTAGAGTGGGGGGGCAGTAGATCTTTATTTTTTTAGGTGTTAAACGATGCTGGGTCACATCGTAAAAAAATACCGATTTCTGTATAGCCGTTTAAAGAATAATAGAAACAAACAAATGAAATCTTTTCAGTTTTTTCGTGTTTTTTTTTGTTTGTTTGAATATTTAAAAAAAGCAATAAAGGCCAAACATTTTTCTATCTACACGGAATTATTCTTTCAGGCTAGAAATTTATTGAGATTACCAAATTATTTTATTTGGTGAATAGTTTGTTTGTTTAAACAAACTATTCATGTTCCGAAGTTTCTAGGGGCAAAAAACAGTAATATAAAACGGAATACAAAAATCAGATTTTTTACGGTTGCGAAGGTTGGACAGTAACAAAGGCAGCTGAAAGTCGTTTGGAAGCAGTGAAGATATAGTTTTTAAGGAGAATTTTACGAATTTCATGGACAGAAATGAAGCCAAATGAAGAAGTCTTGCGTATGTTAGAGTACAACAGATTACTACCCAGTGTTAGATATAGCAGGGCAACGACAAAGTCGATGATTTTTAAGATCGTTTGTCAAACTAGAATGTTATCCTAGCAAAATAAAAATATAAAGAGGAAATCATTATGTTAAGATGTTTAGTAAATTAAAGAATATAGAACATAAACAATGATTTAAAATAGATCGACCTCTGTTGTCTGACGATTCTTACGTAGAGTTCATTTTAAAGTGAACTTTAGGTACAATTTTGGGAAAAAGATACGATGATGTGATCAGACAGAGATCGGAAGCGAGAGATAACAGACGCAGTCAAGGATCGAGAGTGAAAGAGCGGATCGAGTAATGTCTTCCATTAGAGAGAATCAGAACGCATTAGTCTAGGGCCAGCGGAAGCTTTCCAATTGGGAAACATCGGAAATAAAGGTTGCTGAAGATACAGCCCGATATTTGATGATTTATTTGTAGATTTTGCTGAGAATCCGTCAAACAAGACCTGGGACGAACGAGGTATGTTTCTCCGATTGGCCTGATGTTACAACCCCAGAGAACTGTTATTTCCCCCTTTTGTTACATGTATGCTGTTAAAATGTATCCGTTGTCATAATTTTTATACGTTACTAGACGTTACACGTACTAGACACGCGTACATAATATACATCATTCCATGTAATACAGAACGGATGTTACATATTCTGATGCGGTAACGCCATACAGAACACTCCCTACAATACAACATCAATACCGTTCACGCCAGACAGTTAAAGTTCTTCGGCCATTTAAAAAAATCAGGAAATTAACAAATTCTAATGAAAATTGCAGTATTTTTCAAATAATGGTCGCAGAATATAATGAACTAATTATTTTTACTTAACTCTTAGTGAAAATGTTTTATTTTGTTTAAACAAAAAATACCTTTACTAAAGTTATGGTTTTCAGTAGTAAATAAAAAACGCAAGAATTTATTTTTGCTTTTTTTATATAAATAAAGCATCGTAATTTGTAACAATAAAACATAATTTTTACAGTAACATTACGAAAAAAGCCCCTAAAGTCCGTATGAATGAATTCGATATAACTCGAAGAAAAATTAATTCTCGCATACTATTCAGGAAATTAAAGATTCAATTAGATTCCTATTTCATTCACCTAAATTATTTAGGGTAAAATGAGTTTAGGAATTTATAGCCAAACCTAAATTTTTTTTTTTTTGCTTAAAAAAATAGCATTAATACAGTAAGTTAGGTAAAATTTGCATAGAATGCTCTGCTTTACGGTTGTTGTAAAAATGGAACGGAAATTTGAATTTCGTTCCCTTTTAAATTCGGTACATTTTTACATTACGTCCAACTCATCGTTCACATTCGACGCGTCAACTTTTATAGCTTTTCGGGTATTCTGGCAAGGTTAGGGGTGTCTATTCCAAAAGCCGTTCTTAACATGGGTAGATTGGTAGGTTTGTCAGAAATTTCGTGAAAAATAGTGAATAATTCCACCCCGTCTTTCCAAGCTTATAACTCCTCGAAAAATCTAACTCAAGCCCTAATTTTTTTCCAATTAAAGGAGCAAGGACCAAGGTTTCATTAAAAAAAAAAAACAAACGACAAGTTTTTTTTTTAAATAAAGGTTTTAACTTCGGACTTTACAGGTAAATTTCTAAAAAACACTACTTTTTTTTTGTTTTAAATTTGAATATATTATGTATTGACCTTTTCTCTTCAATTTGTGATATATAACACTTTGGTGAATAAATTATTTACTTCTTAATAGACATTTCAAAATGGGAGCCGTGAATTATTCTACCCCCTGTCTTTCCAAGCTTATAACTACTCGAAAAATGTAATTGAAGCCCTAATTTTTTTTCAGTTAAAGGAGCAAGGACCAAGGTTTCATAAAAAAAAACAAAAGAAAAAACAAACAACGTGGTTTAAAGAAAAAAGTTTTAAACTTCGAACTTTACAGGCAAATTTCTAAGAAACACTACTTTTTTGTTTTAAATTTGAATATATTACTTATTGACCTTTTCTCTTCAATTTGTGATATATAAAACTTTGGTGAGTAAATTAATTATTTACTTTTTACTAGACACTTGAAAATCGGGGGGGGGGCGTGAATAAAAAAAACCGTTTGTCTAAAATATTATATTCGGTTTATTGGAAAGAGCATAAATTTTCACATTGACCCTGAAAATATCGTAAAAATAGAATCAATAGAAAAATTTTGATAGATTTTTAAAGTTTAAAAATTGAAAAATATTGAGTTCGTCAAATTCATTACTGTGTTTTAAAAAATAAAAATAAAAATATTTCTATTATTTTTAAAACAACTTTAATAGTTTATTTTGGAAGTATAATCCATAGAGAAAATAAATAACCCACTTTTAAAAGAGAAATTACGATATTTTTATATTTTATTCGCAATTTCATGATAGGGGTGTAAAAAATTCCTACAAAAATTCTGATACATCTACTAGATTGGAGTGTTTATTCGTTGTAAACGTACCCGACAACCTATAAATGTCGACATTTCCAATGTGAATGGTAAGCTGGACTTATGTAAAAAATAACAAAAAGATATACCAAACTGACTTTTTCGTTTAAAAATGGAATTATTTCCCTTTCGTTATTAACTTTTTTTTTTTATTTTTTTTTTTTTATAAATATTTTGTGTTTTATATGCATAAAGTACAATTATTGAATGTTACTGTTTTGGTTATATTCGTTTGGGGGGCACAATTAAAAAATTAAGAAAGATTAAAACGAAGCGAAATTAAAGTTTCCGTTCCATTTTTGCAACAACTGTAAAAAAGCGCATAGTCAGCAAGTTTTATCGTAATTTATAAGCATAATATTGAAACACTAAATCAACATTTTATTTTATTTTTTGCATAATTAATGATGGAAGTATTTTTCTTTTTATTTTCTTAACATCTTTAAAAAAAATAAATAATTTGTACATTCTCTTGAAAAAAAGAATAAAACATTTCTCTACTTTCACATGTGTTCCATTTTAACAAACTGAGCCACAGCAACGCGTGGCCGGGTACAACTAGTATATATATATATATGTATATATATATGCACATTGAAGTATGAACAGTACATAGGGCCCGAGCAAATCCAGGCTTACAGGGGAATATTTTACATTATGGTGTAACGTAAAATATTTCCCCGTAAAAATTCTTCTTTTTTATCTACAAGTGAAGAAAGATTATGTTTACGATCGTTGAGCCCATATATCAGCTGACGTGATATTGTAAACAAACACAGACGGAATTTGATCAATGACATTATTATTATTATTATTATTATTATTATTATTATTATTATTATTATTATTATTATTTATTTATTTATTTATTTATTTTGTGCTAATGCACTTACTGATCCGCGCTATTTTTAAAATCGTATTTCCAAGTTTAATTAAAGTTTTATGATATGTTTTTTTTTATTCAATTGTAAGGTAAAAGTATAGAATAGTTATTAAACACCCTCCCCCTCCCCATGTAAAGAATTGCTTTTTAAATAGTAACGCTATTATTTCAGCACGGATCAATAGGTGCACTGGTACCATTTATTTATTTATTTTTACTTATTCATTTATATATTTTATTTATTTATTTATTTTATTTATTTATTTATTTATTTTTTAGCAAATTAGTCCACCGGGCAAATTAATCTTCGTAATATATGATATTTAATACAGGATTGATTCTATAATAATACATATGCAATCTGCATAAATTAAAATTAATCATGTTTAAACGTATTGTACGACCAGGCAACGCCTGGCAATTAGTCTATTTTATTAAACTTTATACACGAATGCATTTTAGCCTTAATAAGCAGCGACTCATTAGTAAGAAAAATGTCCGTTCTTTTATTTGTGATTGATTTTTAAGCACACACCCACCCACACACACACACACACACACACACACACACACACACACACACACATATATATATATATATATAT
Source organism: Euprymna scolopes (assembly GCF_053919585.1). Classification (NCBI taxonomy): domain Eukaryota; kingdom Metazoa; phylum Mollusca; class Cephalopoda; order Sepiida; family Sepiolidae; genus Euprymna; species Euprymna scolopes. The sequence continues at coordinate 135,940,182 of NC_136488.1, forward strand.
ATATATATATATATATATATATATATGAACAAATGATTAATAAAACATGTTAAAAGACATCTTGAAAAAGAGTTAAAAACATATCTAATTTTAAAAAGGAAGCACAAGATAATTTTAAAAAGGAAGCATAAGATAAGATTTTATATATATACTAGCTGTACCCGGCCACGCATTGCTGTGGCTCAGTTTGTTAAAATGGAACACATGTGAAAGTAGAGAAAAGTTTGATTCTTTTTTTCAAGAGAATGTACAAATTATTTTTTTTAACAGATGTTAAGAAAATAAACAGAAAAATACTTCCATTATTAATTATACAAAAAAATAAATAAAATGTTGATTTAGTGTTTCAATATGCTTATAAATTACGATAAAACTTGCTGAGTATGCACTGTTTTACGGTTGTTGTAAAAATGGAACGGAAACTTAAATTTCGCTTCATTTTAATCTTTCTTAATTTTTTAATTGTGCCCCCCAAACGAATATAATCAAAACAGTAACATTCAACAATTGTACTTTATGTATATAAAACACAAAATATTTATAAAAAAAAATTTTTTTTTTTAAAGTTAATAACGAAAGGGAAATAATTCCATTTTTAAACGAAAAAGTCAGTTTACCTAACTTACTGTATTAATGCTATTTTCTTAAGCAAGAAAAAAAAGGTAAATATCTAGATACGCTACTACAGAACACCGACCACTCTAATTTGTTTTTGTATAGGTAATTGAGGTCGCTGACAACGAATCTGATAGTCAAACTTGGGGCAAATTTACCGTTTGCATGGTATTTACCCCTGAACCCACGAACTTCTTTCCACCATTTTGCAGCTTCCGTTTATGCTACGCGCATGCACGCTGTAGCATAAACGACGGCTTCACCAAGCAAACTACGTTGGGGGAGGGGATTTTTTTTCCAGGACATAGAATTTTCTAATTTTCAAAAATACATTATAGCGCTTTTTGGGTGGAAAATTAAAAATTAGCTGAAAAAGAAATAAAATAAGAAAAGCAAAGCACACCAAGTTGGAGTAGGGGGGGTTAATTTATCTGTTTTTTTTTTTGTTTTTTTTTTTACCTGGAACATCGAATTTTCAAATTTTCCGTAAGTAACGCACCGACATTTACCAATTAGAACACCATTTAACATTTTCCGAAGATTTTACTTTGTACATTGGGGGGTGGGGCGGATGTGATGTTGGGGCGCGCGCGCGCCCCAACATCACATCCCCCCCAAACAAATTAGAGTGGTCGGTGGGGTTTGTATTACTGTACACATAGATTCGAAAAAGTTGTCAAAAAACAAATATATAACAAATAAATGTTATCAAAGGCAAGATAAGTTACTTTTCTACCAAACTGGATATATTTTTCATGTTTTTATTCAATGTAACATATTGGGTTTGTATTACTGTACACATAGATTCGAAAAAGTTGTCAAAAAACAAATATATAACAAATAAATGTTATCAAAAGCAAGATAAGTTACTTTTCTACCAAATTGGATATATTTTTCGTGTTTTTATTCAATGTAACATGTTTATTCAGCTCGAAAAACATACAGTGTTTACCGATGTATTGGAAAATTCAAGATGGCGTCTGATTCTCTCTTTAACACGGTAAGTTTGGGAAAAGGTGTTATAAATAAAAACCCAGATAAAATACTGTTAAAAACTCGTTCAATATATGTTACCGTGACATAGGTTGACATATATTCGGCGAGTTCTTAATAGTATTTTGTATAGTTTTTTTATTTATAACACCATTTCCCAAACTTACCGTGTTAAAGAGAGAATCAGACGCCATCTTGAATTTTCCAAGTCATCGGTAAACACTGTATGGTTTTCGAGCTGAATAAATATGTTGGGTTTGTATTACTGTACACATAGATTCGAAGAAGTTGTCAAAAAACAAATATATAACAAATAAATGTTATCAAAGGCAAGATAAGTTACTTTTCTACCTAACTGGATATATTTTTCGTGTTTTTATTCAATGTAACATGTGTATTCAGCTCGAAAACCATACAGTGTTTACCGATGTATTTGAACATTCAAGATGGAGTCTGATTCTCTCTTTAACACGGTAAATTTGGGAAAAGATGTTATAAATAAATAAAAACGGATAAAATACTGTTAAAAACTCGCTCAATACATGTTACTGTGACATAGGTTGACATATATTCGGCGAGTTTTTAATAGTATTTTGTGTAGTTTTTTATTTATAACACCTTTTTCCAAACTTACGGTGTTAAAGAGGGTGTTAGACGCCATCTTGAATTTTCAAATACATCGGTAAACACTGTATGTTTTTCGAGCTGAATAAATATGTTACATTGAATAAAAACACGAAAAATGTATCCAGTTTGGTAGAAAAGTAACTTATCTTGCCTTTGATAACATTTATTTGTTATATATTTGTTTTTTGGCAACTTTTTCGAATCTATGTGTACAGTAATACAAACCCGTATTTTGTATAGTTTTTTATTTACAAACACCTTTTTCCAAACTTACGGTGTTAAAGAGGGTGTGAGACGCCATCTTGAATTTTCGAATACATCGGTAAACACTGTATGTTTTTCGAGCTGAATAAATATGTTACATTGAATAAAAACACGACAAATATATCCAGTTTGGCAGAAAAGTAACTTATCTTGCCTTTGATAACATTTATTTGTTATATATTTGTCCCCCCCCCCCCGAAAAAAAAAACAAATTAAAGTGGTCGGTGTTCTGTAGTAGCGTATCTGGATATTTACCAAAAAAAAAAATATATTTATGTTTGGCTATAAATTCCTAAACTCATTTCATCCTAAATAATTTAGGTGACTGAAATAGGAATCTAATTGAATCTTTAATTTCCTGAATAGTATCCGATAATTCATTTTTCTTCGAGTTATATCGAATACATTAATACGGACTTTAGGGGCTTTTTGTAATGTTACTGTAAAAATTATGTTTTATTGTTACAAATTACGATGCTTTAAAAAAAGCAAAAATAAATTCTTGCGTTTTTTATTTACTACTGAAAACCATAACTTTAGTAAAGGTATTTTTTGTTTAAACAAAATAAAACATTTTCACTAAGAGTTAAGTAAAAATAATTAGTTCATTATATTCTGCGATCATTATTTGAAAAATACTGCAATTTTCATTAAAATTCGTTAATTTCCTGATTTTTGGTGAATTTTTAAGTAAAGGGAGGAGTCAAAATGTGTATACACTTTGAGCGTCGGCATTCATTTTGGGACCACGTGTGGTTAATTTAAATATCCAGTTTGGCAGAAAAGTAACTTATCTTGCCTTTGATAACATTTATTTGTTATATATTTGTCCCCCCCCCGAAAAAAAAAAACAAATTAAAGTGGTCGGTGTTCTGTAGTAGCGTATCTGGATATTTACCAAAAAAAAATATATTTATGTTTGGCTATAAATTCCTAAACTCATTTCATCCTAAATAATTTAGGTGACTGAAATAGGAATCTAATTGAATCTTTAATTTCCTGAATAGTATCCGATAATTCATTTTTCTTCGAGTTATATCGAATACATTAATACGGACTTTAGGGGCTTTTTGTAATGTTACTGTAAAAATTATTTTTTATTGTTACAAATTACGATGCTTTAAAAAAAGCAAAAATAAATTCTTGCGTTTTTTATTTACTACTGAAAACCATAACTTTAGTAAAGGTATTTTTTGTTTAAACAAAATAAAACATTTTCACTAAGAGTTAAGTAAAAATAATTAGTTCATTATATTCTGCGATCATTATTTGAAAAATACTGCAATTTTCATTAAAATTCGTTAATTTCCTGATTTTTGGTGAATTTTTAAGTAAAGGGAGGAGTCAAAATGTGTATACACTTTGAGCGTCGGCATTCATTTTGGGACCACGTGTGGTTAATTTAAATATCCAGTTTGGCAGAAAAGTAACTTATCTTGCCTTTGATAACATTTATTTGTTACATATTTGTTTTTTGACAACTTTTTCGAATCTATGTGTACAGTAACACAAACCCAAACTTCGGAGGTTGGAATCCCCCCCACCTAAAATGTACTTGGAAAAATCGATTTTATAGTGAGATTTTAGAATGGTTAGTCGAAAAAAAGGTGAAAAACAAAACAAATAATCAATAAATAATTGTTACCAAAGGCAATAAATGCTACTTTTTTTTTACTTACATTGAATATTTTCAAGCGCTTTTCTTTATTTTTTAATAATCTAATGCGGGTGTGTGGTTGCCAAATACCTCCAGATTTTCTAGAATTTCCCGCTAGATTGTAACCGAAATCTCCAGATATAGCAGAAAAACCGCTAAATTGTAACACTGGTCACGTGACAGGAAGCGGTAATAAATAATTGTCCCTGAATAAAAAAAATAGCCTCTCGGTACAAAGAAATCCACCTATTTATCATAGAAAAATTAAGTATAATGTTATAATTAAAAAGAAATATATAAAAACACACATGGATATAGTAAACATATTATACCAAAACGTGAAAGCCATCCGTCCAGTGGTTTTTTAGACAATTAACTCCGAACGAACCAACATTTACATTTTTATATATATATATATATATATATATATATATATATATATATATATATATATATATATATATATATATATATAAAAATTCATAAATTCATGTAAGTTTTAAGAAGTGTTTTTCGGCCAAAATTTGTTTTGTTTATTTCAAAAAAATCTCGGAAGGGTCAGTCAACACACACATAAAGTTTGGTGAGTTTAACTTTTATTTTGTGGAAGTTATTCAAATTTAAAGATAGGACCCTTATTTTGGCCCACCCTGTATATATATATATATATATATATATGTTTAGTCATCAAAATATAAAATTATCCGATCGTGTCTTATAAAGGATGAAAGTCAGTGTGTGGCCATTTTATGTATAAATAAAAATTCTGTTTTATATTCGTTTCCAATTTTGCACTGTGGGTATTCTCTCGCATAAAAACTGTTGACCATGAGAAGCTCTTAGGAACGAAACCTAACTACTAAATATTTACGAGAGATCATTACAGAAGGAATGGTAATAAAAATACAATAAACATATTGTCAACCGTTAATTACAAACGAAACGCAGCAGTGCGTGCATTAGAATATCGCGAAAAAAAAGTTGTAAACGTATGTGTGGGGTAATTGATTCACAAGCGATTTTAAATCTAATATATAAACGGCTATATGTCTGTCTGTCTGTCTCCATATCTTCAAACTCTATCTCCTCGGAAAATGAAGTCGCAGAGCGGCGCTAGGGGCCTCAAATTATTGTGGTGGGGGCACTGGCCATTCTTTTATGGGTCTTTAGCCGCTTAAAATAGTTTTTAAGGGGTTAAAAATTCGTTAAAATTGAAAAAATCGTTAAACATTTTCGACATTCATCTTAGTTTATTTTTAATTGTAAATTTTTAATCCGTTTATATGCGTGTCACGTTTGTACAGTGGTAACGTCGCTAGCTTTGAATGCTTCGGTTTCGATTCTAACTGATGGCACCCAAATAGTTGGGGGGGTTTTTTTTTCTATTTTTAATTTTGAAATCACGACTCTGTAGTAATATATATGAAATCTGGGCAAATAATTTTTTTAATACATTTTCATCCCAAACAAGGCACATTGCAACTTTGATGTAGGGGGCTATTATCAATGACATAATCTACAGGAGTGCTATGTGGGGAGTTGGGCAGCAAGATGTCGGTTCACGTTACACTTGAACTTCTGCATATCAGTACAGTTGGGGAAGCAGGAACGCGGAAGGGAATTCCAAAGTCTAGCGGTTCTGGGGAAGAAACTACTGGAGTAGAAAGCTCTCTTACATCTAGGGATCTCAACTGTGAAGGGGTGGAATTTAGTTGCTTGTCGGGTTTGTCGGGGGTATTTACGTCGAGGGGGTACGAGTGCTTGCAGTTCGTCGGAGCATTCACCGTTAAAGTACTTGTAGAACAGGCAGAGGGATGCTACTTTTCGTCGATGGAACAGAGGATGAAGCTTAGATGACAGTTCAAGACCTATCAGGTTGGCGACTCTCTTTTGAACTTTGTTTAGGAGCGAGAGACTAGTAGCAGATGCACCAGCCCAAATATGACAACAATACTCCATACATGGGCGAATGGTGGCCTTATAGAGGTACAGGATACTTTCGAGCGCTAGGGTCTTTCTAGCACGATAGAGAGAGCCTACCTTTTTCGCAGCGGTCCTGGCAATGCTCCCAATGTAATTGTTCCAACTCATGTTTCATGTGACCGTTAGGCTGAGGAGTTTAAAAGATGTACTTTCAGATAAAGAGTCATTGGCTATTGCTATTGGGGGTAGAGAAGATTTCTTGTAATTATTGAAGGAAATAAGCTTAGTCTTGGAATCATTGAATGTGACCATCCATTTTTGTCTCCATTCCACTACTGATTGGAGGTCATCCTCTAGTGTTTCTGCCATTTCTTTAGCTATGTGTTTATTTGTTTTCCTGGCGTGTCTGTTATAGAGTGTGGTGTCATCAGCATATATACCCATCTCAGAGGCAATTTGGTCAGGGAGGTCATTTATGAATATTAGGAATAATAGAGGTCCAAGGATAGACCCTTGAGGCACTCCCGCATTTATATCATATTGTTTAGATGTACGACTGTCGATGACAATATCATGTTAAAGCGTATCTTATGCCCGAGCAACACCCCCCCCACTCGCTAGTGCTATCTATTTTGTTACGTTGGTCTTCAACATAAACAAATGTAGCTGTTAAATTATTCCTTACTACTATAGCCCAATGGTCGGTGAGTTGAGCATTATGGTGTAGGAGATCACGGCTTACCATTAGCGACAGTGCATTGTTCTTCCTTAATAAATAGAGCACTATATTTCGCTGAAAATGTTTTTATATAATACTAGCGGAGGAGTGGTTAGAGTATTTGAAAAAATCAATTGTAAAATTTATATTCTTCTGAAGGTTGAAGGTTCAATCCTCAGTATGGGCGACCGAAAAATACAACTGCGAATTACTTAGGACTTCTATCCGGTCATGGCTGACGGAACAAGAGCATGCTACCTCCGTGAAGTAATAAAAAAAAAAGGTTCCGCTCGATATCCCGTCCAAGTTCCCCGAGTTCGACAAGATACCCCTGAAGACGGTCGAAGGTTACATCGACCAAAACGTTGTGAAAATCAAACTGAAGATGAGAACAGTTGTCCGATGAATAATAATATCAAAGAGATTTAGAAAGCATGATTATGGGGGGGGTTAATGATGGTGTAAGTTTGGCAGTATCCGATTATTTAAGAGGATGGCGCAGTGAAAAATTTGTTTACATTAGACTTGAAAACAGCAATGTTGTAGTTAGCTGGGAAGCAGCCCCATGATATTTTGTTTCATAGACGAGTGGTTCTGGAAATGTTACGTTTACTCTCAGCAACATATAACCAAAACCAAATTTGTAGTTTCTAAATATGAAATGGTAACAATAAATTACGACCCCTAAGTGGTTTTCAGAGCAGGGATCCTATTATGGGTTAATATGACATTGGATGTATGCAGCTTTTCTTTCATGGATTTTTTTGCTCCCCCCCCCCCCGAGTTTTTTTTTTTTTAATGCGTCATCATTATCAAAACATGCAAGTTAGTGCACGTAACCTCTTGACCTGAGATAATCTGTGAAGTCTTTAATTACCTGTCAAGAGAAAAGCCGATACGTATCAATAGAGAGTGAGAGGAGGATAGGGAGAGGATGAGAAGGGAGAGAAAAAGTGCGAGGAAAAGAATAGAGGGAGGGGTAGGAGAGCGTGGGGGATAGACACAGGAATATATATATATATATATATATATATATATATATATATATATATATATATATATATATATATATACTAGCCTGGGTGCCCGGCGTTACCCGGCTGTTTGGAGGTGTGTGTTGAGCAAAAAAGAAAAACAAGTAGCAGCAGGCAGGCAGGCTCGAACCCGTGACACGAAGGCGGAATATAAAGTGAAAGACAACGTGACGTCTTAGCCTACTCCATGACGCGACTGAAAGTTCGGAACATTGAAATTAGTAAAGTCATTCCAACCGATACGATGACTTGCAAAAATGGCGACGCAAAAAAAAAAAAAAATTGTCCAAACAGTTCTAAAATAATTGTACCTATTTACAATGCCTCCCCCACAGGACAGAGTTAGACACCATGGTCGTTTTTTAACGTGGAGAAAAGATACAAAAAATAAAAATTGTCTCAGTCGTGAAGGATTTCTCCTCCACTGAAAGAGAACGCGAAATGGAAGTGACGCATCTGAAGAACAGATGGTATTTATTTGCTCCCCCACCGAGCAAATTAGGCACAAGGCCGATTTTTAATGTGAGGATGAAGGGGAAATGGGGATCAATTCCCCGGGGAGTAGGGGAGCTGGATAGTGACAATTGGTATGAAGGGTTGCCCCTACATTGACCAAGGTCTTATCTGTGGGGTCGCCCCACATAGGGTCTTTGCTTGCAGTATCTGCCGGAAAGATACTACACTTTGATCCTGGCCAAAAAGCCAAGTTCTGAAATAATTGTAGTGCATAACAAAATACACAATAAGATTTTCTTATTTTATATTTTGTTGTCTTGTTTTTTGCGAAAATGACATATAATTATATATATATATATATATATATATATATATATATATATATATATATATATAGAGAGAGAGAGAGAGAGAGAGAGAGAGAGAGAGAGAGAGAGAGAAAGAAAAAAATGAAAGATAGAGAGTAAAGAAAAGATGTGAAAGTGTAGAGAGAGATAGAGAGAGGGTGAAAAGAGAGCTAGAGAGACATAGTGAGAGTGCGGGAGATATATATATATATATATATGTGTGTGCGTACGTGTGAGTGGGGGGGGCTTGTGAGAAAGAACTCTAGCAAAGTGCTCGATTATAAAAAATATTTCAATATAAGAGGATCATATTTATTGTAAAATGTTTGCAGTTACATGTTATGCTGTTCTGATTCGTTGTGACATCTTTAAATATCTATATATTTATAATTTTTTAAATATAATTATCTACTGACACGTGTTTCGTCGTCTACGACTCATTAGAGTTGCTGAATCTACCGAGATTCGAAATCGGTACCCCATAGACTGCTGGAATGTATCGCGGTTTATGTAGATGTTATTTGTTTTTTGTTTTTGCGATACTTGTTTTGAAATGAATTATACAAAAGTACATTTTTAACTTATATATATTTATACATATATATAAATAAATATATATATATATATATATATATAGAGAGAGAGAGAGAGAGAGAGAGAGAGAGAGAGAGAAAGAAAGAAAGAAAGAAAGAAAGCGAGAGAGACGGGAAAAAGAGAGGGGTAGGGCAGAGAGGTGAAGAAAAAGAGGAAAACAGAGAGGAAGAGAGAAGTGGGGGGTGTCTGCGGTTACTATGTCTAAGATAAGAATTTTGTTTATGTAAGCGATTGTGTCACGTGGTTAATCAAACGAAAACTAATTTGAAACCAAGGGCTTGACAACTAATGAAAATCATTTTACCATGCGACAAATGAAAATAAGAGGCTTATACCTCGTCGCCAAAATAGTTATTGGCTAAAATGATAAAATCATAAAGATAACAAAAAAGTTAATAAAAAAAAATCAATGCTCCTGAAAAAAAAAAAAGACTTCAATAAGCTACTCATGTCCCTTCCCGCGGAATCTTTTTAGTAACTAAGCAACCGTATCTAAGAAGAGTTTGAAATTGACATGATCTTTAGATTTGAAATTAATTTATTTTTCGTCAACACCAGGATTACATCGTTTGTTTGTTTGTTTGTTTGTTTGTTTGTTTTGCTAAAATAAAAGTAATGATTTCAGTGCAACGTAGAGAACCTTTTACATCGATCAGTATTGTGCAGCACAAGACTGTAACGTGTAACAACACTAACAACACGACGTTACTGATGTTATGTCACGTAACGACCTGATCGCCTGGATAATGCATACTTCCTCGACAATGGAGACTCGGCGTGAGGCGGGTACTTTTGTTAGTATATATATATATATATATATATATATATATATATATATATATATATATATATATATATATATATGACTTGAGTGCCATCAACTATAATCGAAACCGAAACCAAAACTTATGAAGAATTCTTTGTAAAATTATTAATTACAAGAAATGGAAGTCCATAACAATTAGTCACTTGAATGTAAGCGTGACACACAAAATAAATAATACACACGCTATCTTATTACTATATATATAGATTATTATCAGATTACACCAGTTTCCTTTAAAAACGGAAGTATCTTTATTTATTTAAGCTGTGAGAGTTATTTCCCCTGTAAGTTATTTCCCGTATAATTTTCTAAGACGAATATTGATGTATTTTATGCTTCCAGTGATCCGACCTGTAATCCATTTTCAGAAAAATTGTAAGAAGTTAAGCTGTATCTTATAGAGTATGGGACTAAACTCATCACCTGCCAATATATTAGGTTGCATAAGTTCCCGGCTTTTTTCTTTTTTTTTTTAAGAAAATCAAAGAATTTTAACAGCTCTTGTGGGACCCAAACTCTAAGTTTTTGTGTGAATCCCACCCACTTAAGGTGACGTGAAATTGTCGCAAAATCACACTTCATCTTTTCACTCAAATTCTCTATATGTCTGATGGTCATCTTACTTCAAAAGAATCCTGAGTTTGTCTTCGTCTATCTTGATTGGTCTTCTGGAACGATCAGCATCATTAAGGTAAAAAAAATACTGTGTTTGAATCTGGTAAACCAATCTCACACAGTTCTCTCAGTTATAGCGTTTTCTCCATATACGGCACACATATCCTTGGTCACTTCGCTCGCTTTTTGACCTCGATTAAAGGCGAAAAGAAAGAGGTCTCGAAAATGTGATTTTTTTTAATCTACTTGACAAGTCATTTGGCGGTTATGAAAAACGAGAAAAAATAATATGAGCCAAAAACGATGACCATTATCTTATAGAACAGAATACGAGCTTTCTAACGATATATACCACTTTGCCAGATATCAAAACATGTTTTAGAACAAAAACATTTTATGAAATGGCGGGAAATTATGCAATAACTGATATATCGACCTGGCAACGCCGGGTATACACAGCTAGTAAGCATATAAACTCAGCTCACTTTATATGAGTAGAGATATGTAACCATCTGGGCACAAAACCCTACGAAATGCAGATATTACTACGCATATAAGAAATAGTGAAATACTTTTAAAATGTAACCACCTGGATACAAAACCGTACGAAATGCAAGTATTATTGCGCATATAAAAAAATAGGGCAATACTTAAAAAAAATGACCATTTACGCAGAAAGCCCTAAGAAATTCAGGTATTATTGCGCATTATAAATAAATAGTGCAGTACTTTTAAAAAGTAACTACTTTGGCAAACAACTCTATGAAATGCAGTTATTACTGCGCATATAAAAAAATAGTGTAATATTTTTTTAAAAAATAACCATCCGGGCAGACAACTCTGCGAAATATGTATTACTGCGCATATAAATAAATAGTGGAATAATCTAAAAAAATAACAATTTTGGCAGACAACCCTACGAAATGCACATATTACTGAGCATATAAAGAAATAGTGTAATACTTTTGAAAAGTAACCATTTGGACACAAAACCCTACGAAATGCGGGTATTACTGCGCATGAAAAATGGTGCAATACTTTCAAAACAAAAACAGATAAAACCAGTAATATCAAACGCATAACCTTAGATGTTTTTTTTTAACCTTTTAACTCCCATTTTTTTTTGTTTGTTTTGTTTTATTGAATAATTTTATGGCTTAGAATATTTGATTTCATAAAATGACAATAAACAATTGGGATAAACGAGGGATTAAATTGTATTGCGGTGAAACGTGAATAAAAATAAAAATTTTACGAATATTAACAAAAAAAAAATGGAGGATAAAGAACGTCAACACGAGTCGAGTAGATCAAATTAAATTTGGATCGATTTTAGTTTTACGACCCGAATTCCCCTGTAAAATACTGAAGTTAAACTTACTGACAACGATGCGCATATTAGAATGGAAACACAAAGAGAGAGAGAGAGAGAGAGAGAGAGAGAGAGAGAGAGAGAGAGAGAGAGAGAGAGGGTAGAGAGAGAAAAATAAATGTGACCTCGGTTAGAAATAATGATTGCTTTTGAAGTAGATTTAGAAATCCCCAGCCAACACGATACATTTTTGCAGCAAGTACGTTGCAGTTTGCTGGTTGCGACGTTGCTACAGCGCTACAATCCACAAATTTACCCTGGATAAACGGACCGTTCATTCCCAACGTTTTGCTGCAACTTCATTAGCGTTACGAAGTGCGGTAGCTAGAACAATTCGTGCCTGTCATATAACAACTGACTACTTTTTTTTATGTAGTAACCATAAAGAACCAAAAAGAAATAAGACAATGAGGAGGTAGAGTTAACAAGAGTATGCATTTACAGAAAGTACAAAAGTGACGTGTTGACAGAGACGGATGCTGGATTGATCAAAGAGAATGTGCCTGTTATCTCTATTGTTATTAGTGATACTGTTAAAAGAGTCTATCTGTTGGTTGGTTGTTTTTGTTTTACGGCATATCAACCCTTTTCAGGTTATTTAATGCCGAATCCAAAGATTTTGAAGAGAATTTTTTAAATAGAATATATTTTGTTGTTTTCAAGTCGGTTTCTATTCAACCCATAGTTGGGAGCCTAACAGGTACTACCGTTCCGGGTCCGAGTGGAACTGGGAGCAATGGCAATTAAAGGGTGGCTCCACACTCCCCAAAGCCCGCAAACTGGGGCCTCACCACTGGATATAGTCTAAGGTCATATCCAGGATCGGGAAGTAGGAGAAGAAAAAAAGGGGGGAGGGGGCTGTTGTTTTTGTTTTTGGTTTTGTAGAACATAATAAAGTTTTATAAAAAGAGAATAGAAAAACAAAAAGAAACATCGATGTAGGTGCATTTAGTTTCAGGAAGCCAATAGACAGCCTGATCTGGTAGCACCAGGAGTCTATCTATCTATCTATCTATCTATCTATATATCTATCTATCTATATATATATATATATATATATATATATATATATATATATATATATATATATGTGTGTGTGTGCGTGTGTAATGAAATAAGAATTACAATGAAGTTTACAAAGATGACCCAAAATAATAAACTTAAAATATATTTTAAATATTAAAGACTTAATATTTATAAAGTTATCCTAACCAGATGTAAAAGCTCAATAAAACTAAATAGGAAATAGAGCTGATAATAAGAACAAATAATTAATAAAAAAAATGTTAAAAACACTTTAACAAGAGTTAAAACATATTTAATTTTCAAAAACGAAATACAAATTAAGTGGATTGTCCTTAATCCGCGGAGTTTCGAAAGAAATACTTTCCTTCTCATCAGAAGGTAGGAATTAGCAAAATACGGAATCGGATTTTACTTGCAAAGTATTTAATGAAACTGCAAGTGAGCCATGGAGATTACTTGGTAAAAGTAAAAAATAGCGAGGCAGAGGGAATGGGGGAAAAAAAGAAAAATGATTTCACGTGAATGGATGGTCGAGTGAAGAGTAAAAGATCCAATGAGGGTAAAATCCAAAAAAAAGTTGGTAAAAGTCTGGTATCCAGAAGTAAAAATCCAAAGGCATTCCGCTACTGGAAGTTGTTTCGAAGTCATCCAAAAGACAGAATTCCGTGAAATAATTCACAAATTGGGTGCAAGGAAAAAGAGTGAGTTTAATATATTGTTATAAAAAGAAAGATTAATTGTGCGGAGAGTGAAAAAAAGGAAAAATTTCAAGACGCTACTGCTGAGAGCGAATTTAAAAAATACGAATAAAGAAACAGAAACAATGAGCGGTAATAACCTCCCCGTCCTTTTCTTCTTTCCTTTTTCATGCCTTTTCATCCATCTATTTTTCTCTCTTTCAGTACAAACATTAACCCTCACCCCTTTTCATTTTCTTCCCATATATTCAAACCGATTATCCTTTTCATTTTTTGCTCCTATTTTAAATAACATGTAATGTGACCTCCTGATGATAATTTCTTGTGACGCTGAATATCTGAACGATTTTCATTGCGGATTTTGTATAATCTCTATCGCCTGAAGATGTCTCTACTTACTGGTAACTAGTGACCGAAACATGCTCATGAATTCGTAGTGACATAATAATGTTTATGTACAAAAATAATAATGCTTATGTACAAAAACAATGTAAAATGTAAAACCAAATAAAAAAGTATATCTTGACATATTTCGATATTGATCACTCTTGTATTGACCACGGTAAAATTTTATTGGTTACTTTACCTCTGGAAAATATTAATCTGGAATTATATATATATATATATATATATATATATATATATATATATATATATATATATATATATATATACTAGCAAAAGTACCCGTCGTTGACTGGGTTCAAAAACAGCCTACAGAAAATGGACTCTGATTTATTAAAGTATGATAGGTTATGAAAAGGAAGGGTTGTAAATTTGGGTTGAATTTGGGGGCATCAAAACCAAAGCAAAATATGATGAAAGTAAAAATAGATAAACCCCATAATTTATTAGGCCATACCTGTTCATACTGAAACACTTATCACAATATTCTGTGGATCTATATTTGAAAACCTTGTTAAACTTTGTGACATTTCCATTCTATGGAGGTCAGGTGCGAACGAACACCCCGTCATTTTATTATACCATATTTCTTCAAACAGAAACATAATTATCAAAGTATACTTACACAGATAGATATGAAAAGTCTTTATTAAAGTTTGTGCCTATTTCCATTCTATGGAGGCCAGTCGCGAATGCAGACCCCACAATTTTATTATACCATCTCTATTTAAGTTAAAACATACTTATCAAAGTATTCTTATGTACATTTATATCAAAAACACTTGTAAACGTATTTTTTAATTTTTTATTTCCATACTTTGTGGACTAGGCGCGAACGCAGACCCACAATTTTAATGAACCACTGTTCTGCCAGATCAAACATACCCATTCCTGTGTCTCGATACATCTTCTATCATTATATGTAATCAGTTTTTTAAAATAGTCAACCATATAGGAGCCTATTCGTGACCAGACACACACATAGACTCACAGACATTCGACTTTATATTATATATATATATATATATATATATATATATATATATATATATATATATATATATATATATATATATAAAGACTTAAACGATACTGCAGCCCTAGCTTTTGAAGGTAAATATATAAACTTTTCAAACTCTAAAGCTTTCTGGTGTAAAAATAAAAACAGCAAAACTAGGTTTCTAAAGTTATTTTACAAATACTTATCAGTCATTTTATTAAAGAATGTTATTTTCAAATAGGAAATAAAATATACTCCAAATGATAGGTATCCAAATGGGATTGGATCCTGCACCATTTTGGGCAAATCTGTATTTACATAGACTCTAGTGTATATATATATATATATATATATATATATATATATATATATATATATATATATATATATATATATATATATATATATATATATATATATATATATATGCTACTGGTACCATGTAAGCCACTATTACCTGCCTCATGGTCGGGTCACCGGCGATTAAACTGGTTCCCCCACCAGACTTTGGTGAGGGGGGCGGCTAGTCTCCCTGAAGGTTTAAAAACAAAACCTTCCAAAGGGCGAATGAACCCTTTGTCAGTTTTTTATATAGTTTAAAGGTTACAAAAACTCCCAGCACACACACACACACACACACACACACACACACACACACACACACACACTCACATACACACTCACACTCACACACACACACACACACACACACACATATATACAGTGATGATCATATTTATTGGCACGGTAAAATAAAAGTTAAATTTTGTCTAATAAATTCTAAAAAAGGGATTAAATTAAAGAAAATAACAAAGTATATTATGTATTTTTAACTGGCCTTTCCGATGCACAATCGGATTTTAGAAAAAATAAATAACAAAGGAACAACAAACATAATTGCAAAAAACCCTTGTTCAAAATTATTGGCACGGCTTTGTTTTTCTTTTAGTATCAGTATAATATCAATCAATTTCCGGTTTTCGTGCTTTCTGAACTTTTTTATAGCCATATTATGCTTGTTTAATGCTAATTCAGTGAATAATTTTTTCAGATAATTTTTAGATAGCGATTTATTTAAACTATTATAAGTGACTAAATTATAATTTTCAATCGCCATGGTTAAAACTAAGGAACACAGCGAAGACGCCAGGAAGCTTGTTGTAGCATGCCATACCAATAGGGAGGGCTATGATAAGATTTCAAAGAAGCTAAACCTTCCCAAATCCACTGTTAGAACCATAATAAACAAGTTCAAATCGCAAGGCCACGTTATGAGTTTAGAGGGTAGAGGGAGAAAAAGGATTCTTTCCCCAAGAGATGAACGGAAAATTGTTCGACAAGTAAAACAAAACCCAAGGATCTCTGTTGGGGAGATTGTTGATGAACAGAGCACCTCTGGAGTGAATGTATCTCGACGTACAGTTGGTAGAGTTTTGAAGAGAGCTGGTTTAAAAGCATGTCGTCCGAGAAAGACTCCCTTATTTAAGCCTATGCACCTGAAAGCAAGGCTAGCCTTTGCAAAACGTCATATTGATAAAGATGTTGCATTCTGGAAACGTGTTCTATGGACTGACGAAACGAAAATAGAGTTATTTGGCCATAATAAAGTGTCTTATATTTACAGAAAATCTGGCGAAGCTTTCCTGCCTAAGAACACCATACCCACAGTGAAGCACGGTGGAGGCAGTTTGATGTTTTGGGGATCCTTTGCTGCCTCTGGACCAGGGCGACTTGTTAAGGTCACAGGTAGCATAAAAAAGGAAGATTATGTTAAAATATTGGATGAAAACCTGAAAGACTCTACTAAAGAGCTCTCACTTGGTCGTCGTTGGTGGTTCATGCAAGATAATGACCCAAAGCATTCGGCTAAACTGACTAAGAAATGGCTTGATGACAATCATATTAATGTTTTGGAGTGGCCATCACAAAGCCCAGACCTTAATCCAATTGAAAATTTATGGAGAACATTAAAATTGAAGGTAATGCAAAGGAAGCCTAAGAATCTTATTCAATTGGAGGATTATTGTCAGGAAGAGTGGGCTAAAATTACTACTGAAGAGTGCAACAACTTGGTTGTAAACTATGAAAAGCGACTGAGGAAGGTAATCAAGGCCAAAGGCTATACAATTGATTATTAAATAAATCGTGCCAATAATTTTGAACAAGGGTTTTTTGCAATTATGTTTGTTGTTCCTTTGTTATTTATTTTTTCTAAAATCCGATTGCTGCATCGGAAAGGCCAGTTAAAAATACATAATATACTTTGTTATTTTCTTTAATTTAATCCCTTTTTTAGAATTTATTAGACAAAATTTAACTTTTATTTTACCGTGCCAATAAATATGATCATCACTGTATATATATTGAACATATTGAGAAGTGATACAGGAATTACCATTAGCGTATAAAGCGATGCCCTTTGTGTAAACAAATGGAGCTTAGGTATTACGAACGATGTCAAAACATCATTAATTCACAGCTGCTGCCGACTAGCGTAATAGTTAGGACCCTTGACTGTCGTACAGGCGGTCGGGTTTCGATCCTGGCTTGAGATAGTTGCCTGTCTAGCCGTACTGATGAGCTGTGAAACAGCGAAACAATACTGTATGTGGATGACTATATATATATATATATATATATATATATATATATATATATATATAAATTTTCAATAAATATACCGAAAGTTATCCTACAACTGCTGCGAAAATTTAGAGATGATAATTAACGCACATAATAACAAAATATTAAATAAAAACTATGTAAACAACAACAAAATAAACAATAAAAAAGTAGGCACCATGACAAAAATAAAACTAACACAAAAGACACAAATATAACTAGCAGAAATAATAATAATAATAATAATAATAATAATAATAATAATAATAATAATAATAAACCAACTCCGAACAAAACAACTATACTAGAAATAAAAATACTAATAATGAACAAGATAAATGCAACTGTAGATACCGCCCACTTCAAAATAAGTGTCTAACCAAAAGCATAGTTTACCAGGCCACAATATTTGCGAAAGAAAACCCGAATAACAAGAAATATTACGTAGGTATGACTCCCTTAGATTTCAAAACTCGATATTATGACCACAAAAGTACATTCAACAATAAAAAAAATACCGTATGAAAACAACGCTAGCAAACAAATACTGGGAACTCAAGGAAAGCGGGCGTTCGCCGGTAGTCGAATGAAAAATAGTAAGACAAGCAAACACCTGTAGAGACCTGGACGACCCATGTAGATTATGCCTTCATGAAAAATGTGCTATCCTGTACTTTAAAGAACCCCAACATTTATTAAACTGTAGGAGAGAAATAGTGAACAACTGTGTTCACAGGAAAAATTTACTCTAGGATAGATAGGAAAAATAACTTTAAAACTAACAAAAACAATAGAAAATAAACAAATAAATAAATAAAATAAATAAAGATGCATATACATAAACTATCACAAATATATATGTATATATATATATATATACATATATAAAATAACATAAAAAACCTAACTTAGTTTTAAAACTGGTCAAGACACTAAATAACCAGGCTAAATAGAGAACACACAAAGAAACAGGTCAATTAGAGGTCAAATGGGCCTTTGTCCTGTAAGTGCATTGGCTGTTAGGAAGGGCGCAGTGGATACTAGAAAGCTGATTGGCTTACTAAAATCTCAATAGAAGGTGCGTATATAAAAACGACAGACAACCACAAAATTCGCGCATAAGCCTGGGGAATCCTAGAGTGGATGAAACGTGGAATATTCTGTGTAGCTTAATCGCCATATATATTTTATAAATTACTATATATATATATATATATATATATATATATATATATATATATATATATATATATATATATATAACGTTATTTTCTTTTAAATGCGTTTCATTAAATGATATAAACAATTCCTGTCTATATATTTTGATTTTGATCCTTTCTAATTTTCTTACTTATTTTCTTGCTTCAGGTAAAAACTGGCTGATGTAACACCCATAATCATATTTGACCGAATACTTTTAGATCCATCTGGGTCCATCGTCAAGGATAATTAACAGAAATAATTTTAGTATATTTGTAGGATTTTTTTTTTCTTCTAACAACAGCGCCGTTGCTAAACACGTTACAAACATTCTCGTCCTCGGCTTTAATTTCCAAAACTTTTAGTAGGCAATACATTTATTCTTGAGCATCTGAAAATAATGACAGAGCGGTCATCCGACAGGCAGAGCTTATTCTGTAATTACACTCGCCTTGCAGCGTGGGTTGGTTGTTATAGAAAATCAAATTTAATGCAGGGTGTGATTATTGCTACACAATAGGGGCTATTATGGCCATGTAGCGTTCTGCAAGTCTCAAAAGCCGAAAATATTAGCTTCACTTCTCTTCTATCTTACATTTCATGTGTACTCTGGTTTGGTGACGGTCGGAGCTCCACAATTTCTAACCAGTTTCCCCAATTTTCATGATTTTCTAGCTTTTTGGGTGTGTTTGATATGGAGAAAGTATGAAATACGGAAAGACGGACAGTTTTAATCTTTATTTCTACAATTATATAAATCCAACTTTGTCTGTGTCTGAGTTCGTTCCTTATAGATTCCGAAACGGCTCGACAGATTTTCCTTAAAATTTACAGAACTTTAGTGTATAAGTTTAGGAGTGATCTTAGTTAAGTTTTGTCTCAGAATACTCCCGATAATTACCGATAATTGATAATCGAAACCGTTATTTTAATTTATCTATCATAGTTAAAGCAATTTTTTCATATCGTCGCTTAGCAACAATGATAGAACAATGGGCCGTGAAAATTCTACAGTGGGTAAGTTGATAACCAGTTTTTTTTTTTTGTTGTTTTTTGGGGTTTTTTGCATGACATGGTCTGTAGGTTCAAACTTCGCACGTAAAGTTCTTAATTTTTTTTCATTAACTGCAAATTTACATTTTTTTAATTTTCTTTTGTTTTTTGTCTGTAGTTTCAAACCCTGCACGTAAATTTCTTAATGTTTTTTTTTCGTTAACCGGAAAGAAGTGTATATAAAATAATTTTATAAAAAAAACAATAGGTTCTCTAGAGTGCAATGTAGAATAACACATATTTTGGGCTAAGTTACTGCATGGAAGCATGTGAAGCTTCTTCCCGCGCGATTTCACGGATTTCGATGATAATAAAAATATAGGAGTGTGAAATATTCGTTGATCATCATTCAATCCCGGGCAACGTCGGGTCTCCCTGCTAGTATGCATACAAAGTTATGCGTATTTATATCTTTTTATATATATATTTATAGAGAAATAGTCAACCACCTCAGCAGGAATAACCTTCTTAGCGACACACAATATGGTTTCCGCTCTGCAAGATCTACCGCAGATGTGCTGACGGTTATATCCGACAGGATTAGTGAATGTTTTGACAAAGGCTTCCTTTCTAGGGCAATTGCTCTTGACATATCAGAGGCCTTCGACAAGATATGGCATAAGGGTCTACTTCACAAGATTTGCAGCTACGGTATAACTAGAAATGTTTTCTCAATCATTAAATCATTTCTCTTCGATAGGCTCATAAGAGTAGTGGTAGATGGACAAAAATCGGAGGCCTGCAATATAAATGCTGGAGTCCCTCAGGGGTCAATCCTGGGCCAACTCTCTTCCTGATCTACATCAATGACCTCCCTAAACATATACTTAAATCATTCGTTGACATCTATGCTGATGACACGGCAACACATCAAAGCCTGTAAATGACAAAGTTCTCTCTGATTCTCTCTCCTCTGATCTCGAGCGCGTGGTTCAGTGGGGGAAGATGTGGCTGGTTACCTTTAATGCATCCAAAACCAAACTCCTATCCTTACATCATCAACGTTCTGATCCCCATCTGGCATCAATTGTGATGGATGGCTCTCGTCTGGGTGAGGCCCCGTGTTTTGACAAGCTTCTGGGTTTGACCTTTACTCCTGATCTGAAATGAAACACGTACATCAAGTCTGTTGCCAGGGTCGCTGGAAAGATGGTGGGATCCTTCTACCGCTACAGAAGATATCTCACTACTGATGCAATTCTCTATCTATATAAAAGCCAAGTACGTCCAAGGATGGAATACTGTTGCCATATCTGGGCAGGAGCTGCTAAAAACAGCCTATCCTGCCTTGACAGAGTACAAAATAGACTTCGTGGCTTAGTGGGGGATGCCCTGTTCTCTACCCTGCAACCTCTCTCCCACAGAAGAGACGTTGCAAGCCTATCCTTGTTTTATCGTTATTTCCATGGCAGGTGCTCGTCTGAACTCCAATTTCTGGTTCCCCCTCGCCAATCTTTCACGAAAAACACCCGTCTAGCTGAATCCACTGTGAAAAATTTCCCCCACTCTATATCTGTGCCTAAATCAAAACGCGGATTCCATGAACAAAGCTTCTTTCTTAGAACTGCACGCCTGTGGAACTCTGTTCCGTCTGCCTGCTTCCCACCGGACTACAACTTGGATGTGTTCAAGTCCAACGTTAACAAATTCCTAATGAACCGCCCCCTTAAGTAAACACTTCATCAAATCTCCACACTAACGTAATGTACTTGCAATAACCCTTATCCCTGAGTGGCTTCCGGGCCTTGATAAGTGGTGATCACTGTGTAAAAAAAAAATATATATATACAGAGTACACTCCTAAACTATTAAACGTTTCATCACGAACTTTGGAGCCCAGCTGTTAGACGTCAGGTTTATTTATGTATATGTTCCTGGCGTACTGCAAGCCACAAAGAGGCCACAGTTACTGAATCTTCGCGAATTAAAGGAAGCGAGAGGAAACGTTCTATTTCAAAAGATAGAACAGTCAGAACCTCTTTCTGTATTCTTGACATCGCTTTATTTGTTATATCTAATTTATGCAAAAGGGATAAAAGAGGATGGAAGCCTTTATGAAACTTTATATATGATTTTTGTTAAATTAGCTTAGGTGATTAGCTGATCATCATAGTTCTTTATGAAATTATGCATGTTTATAGCTTTTATTAATACAGGATAGACTTCTAAATTATTTAACCGTCGATCGCGAATTTTGGAACACAGTTGTTAGGTGTAAGTGTTAAAATGTTGGCTATATTTAATTTTATGCAAAGAGAATAAAAAGAGGATGTCAGCCTTTATTAAACTTCAGATATATCTGATTTTTTTGTGAAGTTTTAACTATAGGTCATTAGCCCATCATCTGGATGATCGTTGGGGCACAAAAGTTGCCATGGCAACCAGTTTTTCTCTAGCTTTGTTGATTTTCTTCTTTACTGGGTGCATTTCTCAGCGCCAAACCTGCCCACTCTCGGATGTTGTCGGCCTCCCATTTCGTTCTTTCTTTGTCTCTCTTTCCTCCTCTCTGTACAGCTCCTCGTCTCCGACAGAAGGGACTGCCCGGCCTTTTGGCCGGGATCAAAGTGTAGTATCTGTTCCGGCAGATGCTGCACTTAAGATAATTTGTACCAGTCAATGGAGGGGAAACCCTCTATACTGGGACAATTATTATTTTTGGTAACCAGAGTGACCCCTTTTAGGGGAGCTGGTTTTTACCTCACATTAAAAACGGCCTTGTGCCTAATTTGCTCAGTGGGGGAGCAAATAAATACCATCTGTTCCGGCATATACTGCAAGCTTTGACTAGCAAAGACCAGATGTGGGGGCAACCCCACATGCCTGACCTTTAACCAGCTCCCATTTCCCACCTCTCGGGAGCTGGTCCCCCCTTTTTCCCTTCCCCCTCCCTTCACTCCTCACATTAAAAATCGGCCTTGTGCCTAATTTGCTCGGTGGGGGAGCAAATAAATAACATCTGTTCCGGCAGATACTGCAAGCTATGACTAGCAAAGACCAGATGTGGGGGCAACCCCACATGCCTGACCTTTAACCAGCTCCCACTTCCCACCTCTCGGGAGCTGGTCCCCTTTTTCCCTTCCCCCTCCCTTCACTCCTCACATTAAAAATTGGCCTTGTGCCTAATTTGCTCGGTGGGGGAGCAAATAAATACCATCTGTTCCGACAGATGCTGCACTTGGGATAATTTGTACCAGTCAGTGGAGGGGAAACCCTCTATACTGGGACAATTATTATTTTTGGTAACCAGAGTGACCCCTTTTAGGGGAGCTGGTTTTTACCTCACATTAAAAACGGCCTTGTGCCTAATTTGCTCAGTGGGGGAGCAAATAAATACCATCTGTTCCGGCAGATACTACACTTAAGATAATTTGTACCAGTCAATGGAGGGGAAACCCTCTATACTAGGGCAATTATTATTTTTGGTAACCAGAGTGCCCCCTTTTTGCCTACTTTTAGGGGAGCTGGTTTTTACCTCACATTAAAAACGGCCTTGTGCCTAATTTGCTCAGTGGGGGAGCAAATAAATACCATCTGTTCCGGCAGATACTGCAAGCTATGACTAGCAAAGACCAGATGTGGGGGCAACCCCACATGCCTGACCTTTAACCAGCTCCCATTTCCCACCTCTCAGGAGCTGGTCCCCTTTTTCCCTTCCCCCTCCCTTCACTCCTCACATTAAAAATTGGCCTTGTGCCTAATTTGCTCGGTGGGGGAGCAAATAAATACCATCTGTTCCGGCAGATGCTGCACTTAGGATAGTTTGTACCAGTCAATGGAGGGGAAACCCTCTATACTGGGACAATTATTATTTTTGGTAACCAGAGTGCCCCCTTTTTGCCTACTTTTAGGGGAGCTGGTTTTTACCTCACATTAAAAACGGCCTTGTGCCTAATTTGCTCAGTGGGGGAGCAAATAAATACCATCTGTTCCGGCAGATGCTGCACTTGAGATGGTTTGTACCAGTCAATGGAGGGGAAACCCTCTATACTGGGACAATTATTATTTTTGGTAACCAGAGTGCCCCCTTTTTGCCTACTTTTAGGGGAGCTGGTTTTTACCTCACATTAGAAACGGCCTTGTGCCTAATTTGCTCAGTGGGGGGAGCAAATAAACACCATCTGTTCCGGCAGATGCTGCACTTAAGATAATTTGTACCAGTCAATGGAGGGGAAACCCTCTATACTGGGACAATTATTATTTTTGGTAACCAGAGTGCCCCCTTTTTGCCTACTTTTAGGGGAGCTGGTTTTTACCTCACATTAAAAACGGCCTTGTGCCTAATTTGCTCAGTGGGGGAGCAAATAAATACCATCTGTTCCGGCAGATACTGCAAGCTATGACTAGCTATGACTAGCAAAGACCAGATGTGGGGGCAACCCCACATGCCTGACCTTTAACCAGCTCCCATTTCCCACCTCTCGGGAGCTGGTCCCCTTTTTCCCTTCCCCCTTCCTTCACTCCTCACATTAAAAATCGGCTTTGTGCCTAATTTGCTCGGTGGGGGAGCAAATAAATACCATCTGTTCCGGCAGATGCTGCACTTAAGATAATTTGTACCAGTCAATGGAGGGGAAACCCTCTATACTGGGACAATTATTATTTTTGGTAACCAGAGTGCCCCCTTTTTGCCTACTTTTAGGGGAGCTGGTTTTTACCTCACATTAGAAACGGCCTTGTGCCTAATTTGCTCAGTGGGGGAGCAAATAAATACCATCTGTTCCGGCTGATACTGCACTTAAGATAATTTGTACCAGTCAATGGAGGGGAAACCCTCTATACTGGGACAATTATTATTTTTGGTAACCAGAGTGCCCCCTTTTTGCCTACTTTTAGGGGAGCTGGTTTTTGCCTCACATTAAAAACGGCCTTGTGCCTAATTTGCTCAGTGGGGGAGCAAATAAATACCATCTGTTCCGGCAGATGCTGCACTTAAGATAATTTGTACCAGTCAATGGAGGGGGAACCCTCTATACTGGGACAATTATTATTTTTGGTAACCAGAGTGCCCCCTTTTTGCCTACTTTTAGGGGAGCTGGTTTTTACCTCACATTAAAAACGGCCTTGTGCCTAATTTGCTCAGTGGGGGAGCAAATAAACACCATCTGTTCCGGCAGATGCTGCACTTAAGATAATTTGTACCAGTCAATGGAGGGGAAACCCTCTATACTGGGACAATTATTATTTTTGGTAACCAGAGTTCCCCTTTTTGCCTACTTTTAGGGGAGCTGGTTTTTACCTCACATTAAAAACGGCCTTGTGCCTGATTTGCTCAGTGGGGGAGCAAATAAATACCATCTGTTCCGGCAGATACTGCACTTAAGATAATTTGTACCAGTCAATGGAGGGGAAACCCTCTATACTGGGACAATTATTATTTTTGGTAACCAGAGTGCCCCCTTTTTGCCTACTTTTAGGGGAGCTGGTTTTTACCTCACATTAAAAACGGCCTTGTGCCTAATTTGCTCAGTGGGGGAGAAAATAAATACCATCTGTTCCGGCAGATGCTGCAAGCTATGACTAGCTATGACTAGCAAAGACCAGATGTGGGGGCAACCCCACATGCCTGACCTTTAACCAGCTCCCATTTCCCACCTCTCGGGAGCTGGTCCCCTTTTTCCCTTCCCCCTCCCTTCATTCCTCACATTAAAAATCGGCCTTGTGCCTAATTTGCTCGGTGGGGGAGCAAATAAATACCATCTGTTCCGACAGATGCTGCAAGCAATGACTAGCTATGACTAGCAAAGACCATATGTGGGGGTAACCCCACATATCTGAACTTGGTCAAAGTAGGGATCACCCTACAGACCACAGTTACTATCCAGCTCCCATTTCCCACCTCTCGGGAGCAGGATCCCCCTTTCCCTCCCCCTCCCTCTCTCTCCATATTAAATAACGGCCTTGTGCCTAATTTGCTCAGTGGGGAAGCAAATAAATACTCTCTCTGTACAGCTCCTTGCAGGATTGTATTTACGTGAGGTGATGATCGTGCGACCTGGTTGTACCAGTTCTGTTTGCTTCTTTCTTCACAGTGGTCAGTAGATCTTCAAATGGCATAGCTGCTTGTCTGAGTCTGTTCGCCATTTCTTCATTTGTAATGTTGGTCTTTTGTGTGAAATGCGGAGAATCTTTCGGATCTCCCCGTCGAAAAGCTGCAAACAGGTGCGCGCATTCAAATATACGCAATCGGCGGTGGCGGAAATGCCGTATCAAACTAAATCGCAACGGAGCGATCAATGGACACGTTGGTGACATATCAACTCGTGGAGACGCATGGATGCACCGAAAACTACGGAAAGGAAAACAAAAATGTTTTTAGCTTCGTGTCAGTCCAGTGGTTAGTTGAGCCAAAATTAGAACAAACGGAGAACATCCTGTTTTGATGATCAAAATAGGTTCCATTATTAGCCAGATTGCAAACGCAATTTATTCTTTGTTTATAATTAATTGAAAAATGAAGATAAGATAAAATTACCATAAATTAAAATATACTATCCTCAATAAATTATACTTGCAAAAATGTTATTAGCAAATTGTAGTAAATTACATACCAGCAAAAATTTTTGCTTCTTAGTTATTAGAGCAAAAAGCGAAAATAGAAATATTTAATTTCAATTAGAACCAATGTCATCTACTTGTCTTGTCGAAATTAGTAACATATCCGAAAATTACAAAAAAAAAACGATAAGACAGAAAAATAATTATAAATGAAAATAGTTTTCTGAAGTAAATTTCAAGTTACAGTAGAACCAACAGGACCATTGCCAGCACCCTCAAAATGCAAATCCGAAGAGCTTAACGCTTGAGGGCCCAGCTAAACGCATCGGACGACCCAGAGTTATGTTATTTGGTGTGCTTTCATCAGCCACCTCACATCTTCGAAGTCGGTTTGAAAGTCAACACCAAAGTGTACTCGGTTGTGCTGAAGAGTGTGGTCATCCCCTGGAGCAATCAGGTGGCCGCTGGCAGACCAAATCGAAAGAGACTCAGGCTTTGCTTCAGAACGAGTGCTACGACTTTATAACCTTCTTTCACTGTCCCCCTCCTTCCCCGATCTGAACCCGCTGGACTACTTCGTTTAGTTATGAGACGAGAACATCACCAACTTGACCTCTCACAGCACCAAAGCCAGCCTGAGTTCTAGAATTAGTAACAAAATACAGTACAGTATATTATACACATGTATATAACCCGTAAACATTATAAAAATAACATCGTAAAGGGGGTAAATAACGTAACGAGGGGCCGGAAAAACGTCGTAATCTGAAAAAAAAAACGTATCCTAGGATCGCTGTATCGCGGGGTTTTAATGTATGCATGAATAAATATCGTGGAGTCAGGGGATGTAACTGCAGTCTGTTTTGTTACAATTAATGGCGGATATCACCGAATCATGGACTCGTCAAAGTACATGTTTTATGTAATAATGCAGTAACATTTAACTAATTGCGACATGGTAATTAATTAGATATTTCTTTTAGTTGAAATTAACATAAAAAGCAAATAAATACCATTGGTATACATATTATTTAATTGGAATTCATTATTGAGATGAGCAGCCTGAAGGACCCTCCACATCTCATGCAAAAGACCAACATTATAAGTGAAGAAATGACGAACAGACTCAGACAAGCAGGCATTTGAAGATCTGGTTACTAATAAATACCATTGGCTTTTAATAAAAATTATTTTTTCAACTATAGATTGCCACTCTTATAATAAAGAAGCACCCCAAATCTCTATATCTTGCATCCCCTTTCTACCCCTTTCTCACAGAAGAGACGTTGCGAGTCTTTCTATACGTGATAGTTATATTCATTAAAGTAATCGACTGAGCTTCAATCTGTGCCCTTCTCCGCGTCAAACATTCACAACAACCACTCGACTATCTATAACAACTGTCAAAGATTTACCTTTCTCTCTCTCTGCGCGTAAAACTAAACGAAAATTCCACGAGCAAAGTTTATTTACTAGAACTGCCCGTCAGTGGAACACAATACGATGGGGATACTTTCGGGCTGGCTACAACATAGTTGTTTTCAAGTCTAATGTAAACAAGTTAGGTACTTATACAGTTTAATCAAGACATTAAAAAAATGAGAATATCGAAAAAAAAGGTTATATTTTGCGTATCCGTTTTGGACTGAAGATCTCCGAAAAAAAAATTTTTCACTTAATTTGATCCAGTAGTTTTTTGGGTTTTTTTTTATTTTTTTACAGCGGAAAAACACGTTTTTATGAGAGCGCGTTGAAGTCAGCCATCTTGGAAGTTTTTGAACACGCCACGGGGAGATAACTCCAGTTAAAGCGCCGACCCCCTCCCCATCTTTAATACTAACTTTTCTTCCTAAAAATCGAATCTTTTGCTCAGTATCATAACAAATTGTTGTTTTTTTTTTTTAAGAAACTACTTGCTTGAAATTAAGTGAAATTTCTTTTCGGAGGACTTCATTCCATAACGGATAGTACAATATAATATTTTTTTCGATATTTTCATTATTTTTTAATGTCTTGATTAAACTGTACAAGCACCACAAGTTATTGTTAAACTTACTTTTTAAATAATTAAACTCTAAATAATTTAGATGTTTACCAAACATTACGGTGTTGTATTGCCTGTCACCTGACACTCATTAGCCGATTATTTCCGAGTGAGCTTTGTGCCTTAATACGTGATAACGTACTTATAAAATTTAAAAAAAAAAAAAAAACGCTAAAAAAAAGAAAGAAAAAGACGTCGAAATCCTTCCCGCAAATTGGGTATAAATAAAAATCAGTCTCTGCCTGCTTTGTGCAGTTCACTTATCAAACCAAATCAATCAAATCAAATTTATTGAAAAAAAAAGGTGCAACACGTCATGTAGGAATAGTTTTAAAAAATGTCTACTTTTATATGATAATGATTGTTTATTGCTTTTATATGATAATGATTGTTTATTGCTTTTATATGATAATGATTGTTTATTGCTTTTATAAGATAATGATTGTTTATTGCTTTTATATGATAATGATTGTTTATAACTTTTATATGATAATGATTATTTATTGCTTTTATATGATAATGATTGTTTATTGCTTTTATATGATAATGATTGTTTATTGCTTTTATATGATAATGATTGTTTATTGCTTTTATATGATAATGATTGTTTATTGCTTTTATATGATAATGATTGTTTATAACTTTTATATGATAATGATTGTTTATTGCTTTTATATGATAATGATTGTTTATTGCTTTTATATGATAATGATTGTTTATTGCTTTTATATGATAATGATTGTTTATTGCTTTTATATGATAATGATTGTTTATTGCTTTTATAAGATAATGATTGTTTATTGCTTTTATAAGATAATGATTGTTTATTGCTTTTATATGATAATGATTGTTTATAACTTTTATATGATAATGATTGTTTATTGCTTTTATATGATAATGATTGTTTATTGCTTTTATATGATAATGATTGTTTATTGCTTTTATATGATAATGATTGTTTATTGCTTTTATATGATAATGATTGTTTACTGCTTTTATATGATAATGATTGTTTATTGCTTTTATATGATAATGATTGTTTATTGCTTTTATATGATAATGATTGTTTCTTTGCTTTTATATGATAATGATTGTTTATTGCTTTTATATGATAATGATTGTTTATTGCTTTTATATGATAATGATTGTTTATTGCTTTTATATGATAATGATTGTTTATTGCTTTTATATGATAATGATTGTTTATTGCTTTTATATGATAATGATTGTTTATTGCTTTTATATGATAATGATTGTTTATTGCTTTTATATGATAATGGTTGTTTATTGCTTTTATATGATAATGATTGTTTATTGCTTTTATATGATGATGATTGTTTATTGCTTTTATATGATAATGATTGTTTATTGCTTTTATATGATGATGATTGTTTATTGCTTTTATATGATAATGATTGTTTATTGCTTTTATATGATAATGATTGTTTATTGCTTTTATATGATAATGATTGTTTATTGCTTTTATATGATACTGATTGTTTATTGCTTTTATATGATAATGATTGTTTATTGCTTTTATATGATAATGATTGTTTATTGCTTTTATATGATAATGATTGTTTATTGCTTTTATATGATAATGATTGTTTATTGCTTTTATAAGATAATGATTGTTTATTGCTTTTATAAGATAATGATTGTTTATAACTTTTATATGATGATGATTGTTTATTGCTTTTATATGATAATGATTGTTTATTGCTTTTATATGATAATGATTGTTTATTGCTTTTATATGATAATGATTGTTTATTGCTTTTATATGATAATGATTGTTTATTGCTTTTATATGATAATGATTGTTTATTGCTTTTATATGATAATGATTGTTTATTGCTTTTATATGATAATGATTGTTTATTGCTTTTATATGATAATGATTGTTTATTGCTTTTATATGATAATGATTGTTTATTGCTTTTATGTGATAATGATTGTTTATTGCTTTTATATGATAATGATTGTTTATTGCTTTTATGTGATAATGATTGTTTATTGCTTTTATATGATAATGATTGTTTATTGCTTTTATATGATAATGATTGTTTATTGCTTGCGAAGATGACCGCGATCATATAGTTGTTTTGTGGGTCCGGAAATGGCTCGTCAGTCCGACCCGAGCTTTTATGTATCTCCTGAAATTTCGTAACTTTCAGTTTATTTTTTTTTTATTCTTTAGTTCTCATATTCCATGAGCGATATTTCTGATAAAGGGAGAAGAATTGCTGTTTTCTGTGTCAGAATCTATTTAATTGTTGGTTAGTTTTATTGACTTTTTTTTTTAAATTTTACTTTTGTTTATTCGTCTCTTACATAAAGTGGTTTCTTATCTTCTCTGGAGCGATTTCAACAAAAAAGAGGTTTTGACTGCTCTGTATTTTATATGTGTGCGTATGTGGTTGTGCGTGCGTTTCTGATAGAACGTTTCCTCTCGCGTCGCTCAATGCGTGCAGATTTAGCAACTATAGCCTTTTGTGGCTTGCAGTACGCCAGGTACATCTGTTTTAAACTAGGTTTTCCCACGGTTCGGAATACAAACCGATCTTTTGTTTGAGGAACATCTTCAAGCTGTGTGTGTGTGTGTGTGTGTGTGTGTGTGTGTGTGTGTGTGTGTGTGTGTGTGTGTGTGTGTGTGTGTGTGTGTGTGTGTGTTCGTTCCCCAAGGACTCCGAAACGGCGGGGCCGATTTTTATGAAATTTCACACAAATGTATTTTATGTATCTGGTAGTGTTCTTAGGGTTCGTATTAGAACAACTCCAAAAAGTATCGATTATTGATAATCGAAATAATCCGATGAAAGACGGGACAGGCGATTTTGACCAAGTACAGCCTAACATTACAAGTGCATTTGAGAAGTTTTATTACTATGCAAGCAGAAAGGCCAACCATATATAACCAACAATATGTTCTTTGATATGACAAGGGCGCGTTTGAAATGAATGTTTCTGTTTAGAACAACAATAATTCTCCCCACTCTTTATCTGTGCCTAAACCTAAACGTAGATTCCGTGAACAAAGCTTCTTTCTTAGAACTGCACGTCTGTGGAATTGTCTTCGTTTTCCTGCTTTCCGGCTGACTACAATATGGTTGTGTTCAAGTCTAACGTAAACAAGTTCTTGATGAGCCGTTCCATATAAGTTAACAAATTTACCGAATTTTCATTACTAATGATTACTATACCAATTTCTACTGTACACTCTTTAACCCTTATCTTTGAGTGGCCTCTTGGCCTTCATAATGTGGTGATACCTATGTAAAAAAAACAAAAAACAAACTGAACCATGATACTTGACTTTTGCATTTTAAACTTTAATTCAAGCTATTATACAAAAAATAATTTTATAAAATCAACAGTAGTTACTCTACAGTGCAATGTAGACTACAATGAATTGTGGACTAAATCGTTTCGAAGAGGCGTGTGAAGCTTCCTCCAGGTTCACCTTGGTGGGTCACCAACTAGAGCTGGCAACTCGATTTGATTGAAAAAAAAAATGGCCGATTTCAGCGATTTCGATGATAATAATATATGAGTGGGTGAAACATTCGGTGATCCTAATTCAATCCTGGACAACGTCGGGTCTCCCTGCTAGTAAATAAATAATGAATTGCATGTATAGGGTGTTTTTAGAGGCGGTGAAATTTAAATTAAGAAAGATTAATTTTTGGCATTTATAATTTAAATGCAATTTCGGGCATATGGCCCAGCAACTCGTGCGTATATTGCGTAAATTAAGGGTCCAATTTTCACAACTCTACGCTGTATTTCTGCAATAACGCGTCGACTGTTGTATTCTCAGTTGTCTATTATGCCTAGTTTATCTCCGTAGACATGGAACTTTACATTTCCTCAAAGAAAGTAATCTAGTGGGATTAAATCGCATGAACAAGGTGACCAGTTTGCAGGTCCATTTCGTAAAATTATTCGTTCATCAAATGTTTATCTCAGGAAATCGATTGTATAATTTGGAATTTTAAAATGCTGGTCGGGTGTTCAATCTCTTCATGATAAATTGCCAAACCAAGCTTAACTGCAAATAATCGATAGTTGCCAAATCTGCAATTTAAGAAAACAGTTGTCAATTTAAAGTCCGCCGCCTAAAAAAACTATACATAGCTTTTTAGAATTTTACTTAACAATATATTTTCAGATTGTAAAATTTTTTTTTTAAATAAATCATCCTCAATATCCCTCCCCAAACGACTAACAGCAAAACCTCGGCTCTTCACCTAAATGCCGGGAGACTTTCTACTCTGGTTGCTTTTTTCCTCGAATTGCTTGCTTTTTTAATTTTCTTGCTGTGCCCTGTTTCCCCGGCTGTACTAACATGCAGAAATTAAATGTAATTTGAACAAACAGCTTGCTGCTCAAATCACTGCTCAGAATTACTTCTTATATATCTCGCCTCTATCACAGTAGCCCTTTATGATTCTAGCGACAATATGCCTTGTTCGGGATAGACAAAAGTAAAAAAAAAAAAAAAAAAAAAAATTAATGGCATTCTGATAACCAGACAGAAAAAGTGTAACAATGGGATTTATTAATTATATCCAACAAATTAAAGCACGATATTTATGTACGACAAATTAAGTTGCGACATTTATGTACGACAAATTAAGGCACGACAAATGCTCCGAGCTGATTCTTCATTCGTGTGATATTTAGGTACGTCATTGGGGAAAACTTGAGATTTTTATGTAAAGAATAGCAAGAAACGCCCGATTTTAATTCATAAGGATTACACGTTAGTTTTCTGCCCCTAAAATTCATTGTGAAAAATAAACAATTTTTTTTTTCAGACTGACGAGCCGAAATTTGGGAGAATCGAATAACTTGTTAATATATTTAAATTTCGTTATTTTGTTGTTGTTTTTTTTTTTTTTTTCTAAACACTTACTATTAAAAGATACGAAACTTACTATAAAAACATTTACGACTTAAAAAAAAAAACTAAATACATCTTTTCTTTTAACGTAAGAAGAAAATGTTTTGTTTGATGTTTTTATTTTTATGTTTATGTATGTTTCTTTTTGCGTTTCCTTTTATACTATTTTAAAAAAATATTTTCCGTAAGTCTGAAAAAAAAACTTGTTTATTATTTTTACAAAAATGTTTAGCGGAAAAAATAGCAGGAGCATTTTGCTGTGCCTTAATTTGTCATATCCTCATTTTCCATGCCTTAATTTGCCATGCCTTTATTTGTCACGTCTTAATTTGTCACGCCTTAATTTGTCACGTCTTAATTTGTCCTGCCTTTATTTGTCACGTCTTAATTTGTCATGCCTTAATTTGTCACGTCTTAATTTGTCATGCCTTAATTTGTCACGTCTTAATTTGTCATGCCTTAATTTGCCATGCCTTTATTTGTCACGTCTTAATTTGTCACGCCTTAATTTGTCACGTCTTAATTTGTCCTGCCTTTATTTGTCACGTCTTAATTTGTCATGCCTTAATTTGTCACGTCTTAATTTGTCATGCCTTAATTTGTCACGTCTTAATTTGTCATGCCTTAATTTGCCATGCCTTTATTTGTCACGTCTTAATTTGTCACGCCTTAATTTGTCACGTCTTAATTTGTCCTGCCTTTATTTGTCACGTCTTAATTTGTCATGCCTTAATTTGTCACGTCTTAATTTGTCATGCCTTAATTTGTCACGTCTTAATTTGTCATGCCTTAATTTGCCATGCCTTTATTTGTCACGTCTTAATTTGTCACGCCTTAATTTGTCACGTCTTAATTTGTCCTGCCTTTATTTGTCACGTCTTAATTTGTCATGCCTTAATTTGTCACGTCTTAATTTGTCATGCCTTAATTTGTCACGTCTTAATTTGTCGTGCCTTAATTTGTCATGCCTTTATTTGTCATGCCTTAATTTGTCACGTCTTAATTTGTCGTGCCATAATTTGTCATGTCCTCATTTGCTATGCCTTAATTTGTCGTACCTTAACTTATCATACTTTAATTTGTCACGCATTAATTTGTCGTGCATTAATTTGTGACGCCTTAATTTGTCATGCCTTAATTTGTCACGCCTTAATTTGTCACGCCTTAATTTGTCATGCCTTTATTTGTCATGCCTTAATTTGTCAGCATAAATTTGTCGTGCCTTTATTTGTCACGTCTTAATTTGTCATGCCTTAATTTGTCATGCCTTTATTTGTCATGCCTTAATTTGTCACGTCTTAATTTGTCATGCCTTTATTTGTCATGCCTTAATTTGTCATGCCTTAATTTGTCACGTCTTAATTTGTCATGCCTTAATTTGTCATGCCTTTATTTGTCATGCCTTTATTTGTCATGCCTTAATTTGTCACGTCTTAATTTGTCATGCCTTTATTTGTCATGCCTTTATTTGTCATGCCTTTATTTGTCATGCCTTAATTTGTCACGTCTTAATTTGTCATGCCTTAATTTGTCATGCCTTTATTTGTCATGCCTTTATTTGCCATGCCTTTATTTGTCATGCCTTAATTTGTCACGTCTTAATTTGTCATGCCTTAATTTGTCATGCCTTTATTTGTCATGCCTTTATTTGTCATGCCTTTATTTGTCATGCCTTAATTTGTCACGTCTTAATTTGTCATGCCTTAATTTGTCATGCCTTTATTTGTCATGCCTTTATTTGTCATGCCTTAATTTGTCACGTCTTAATTTGTCATGCCTTTATTTGTCATGCCTTTATTTGTCATGCCTTTATTTGTCACGTCTTAATTTGTCATGCCTTTATTTGTCATGCCTTTATTTGTCATGCCTTTATTTGTCATGCCTTAATTTGTCACGTCTTAATTTGTCATGCCTTAATTTGTCATGCCTTTATTTGTCATGCCTTTATTTGTCATGCCTTTATTTGTCATGCCTTAATTTGTCACGTCTTAATTTGTCATGCCTTAATTTGTCATACCTTAATTTGTCATGCCTTTATTTGTCATGCCTTAATTTGTCACGTCTTAATTTGTCATGTCTTTATTTGTCATGCCTTTATTTGTCATGCCTTAATTTGTCACGTCTTAATTTGTCATGCCTTAATTTGTCATGCCTTTATTTGTCATGCCTTTATTTGTCATGCCTTAATTTGTCACGTCTTAATTTGTCATGCCTTTATTTGTCATGCCTTTATTTGTCATGCCTTAATGTGTCACGTCTTAATTTGTCATGCCTTTATTTGTCATGCCTTTATTTGTCATGCCTTAATTTGTCACGTCTTAATTTGTCATGCCTTTATTTGTCATGCCTTTATTTGTCATGCCTTTATTTGTCATGCCTTAATTTATCACGTCTTAATTTGTCGTGCCATAATTTGTCATGTCCTCATTTGCTATGCCTTTATTTGTCGTACCTTAACTTATCATACTTTAATTTGTCACGCATTAATTTGTCGTGCATTAATTTGTGACGCCTTAATTTATCACGCCTTAATTTGTCATGCCTTAATTTGTCAGCATAAATTTTTCGTGCCTTTATGGTCGTGCCTTAATTTGTCATGCCTTAATTTGTCACACCTTAATTTGTCAGCATAAATTTGTCGTGCCTTAATTTGTCATGCCTTAATTTGTCAGCATAAATTTGTCGTGCCTTTATTTGTCATGCCTTTATTTGTCACGCCTTAATTTGTCATGCCTTAATTTGTCAGCATAAATTTGTCGTGCCTTAATGGTCATGCCTTAATTTGTCAAGTCTTAATTTGTCATACCTTAATTTGTCATACCTTAATTTGTTATTCTTTAATTTGTCATACCTTAATTTGTTATACCTTAATTTGTCATGCTTTAATTTGTCATACCTTAATTTGTCATACCTTAATTTGTCATACCTTAATTTGTCATACCTTAATTTGTCATACCCTGATTTGTCATACCTTAATTTGTCAGCATAAATTTGTCGTGCCTTAATGGTCATGCCTTAATTTGTCAAGTCTTAATTTGTCATACCTTAATTTGTCATACCTTAATTTGTCATACCTTAATTTGTTATGCTTTAATTTGTCATACCTTAATTTGTCATACCTTAATTTGTTATGCTTTAATTTGTCATACCTTAATTTGTCAGCATAAATTTGTCGTGCCTTTATGGTCGTGCCTTAATTTATCATGCCTTAATTTGTCACACCTTAATTTGTCATGCCTTAATTTGTCAGCATAAATTTGTCGTGCCTTTATGGTCGTGCCTTAATTTGTCACGCCTTAATTTGTCATGCCTTAATTTGTCATACCTTAATTTGTCAGCATAAATTTGTCGTGCCTTAATGGTCATGCCTTAATTTGTCAAGTCTTAATTTGTCATACCTTAATTTGTCATACCTTAATTTGTTATGCTTTAATTTGTCATACCTTAATTTGTCAGCATAAATTTGTCGTGCCTTAATGGTCGTGCCTTAATTTGTCACGTCTTAATTTGTCATCCCTTAATTTGCCGTGCTTTAATTTCGCGTCCTTATTTTTCATGCCTTAATATTACACGAATAGAGAATCAGCAGCAGCAGTTGTATTGCTTTATCGTGCATTTTCGGTCCTTAATTAGTCAGAGATAAATAGTAACTCCACTCTATTCATTCAGGCCGTTCGGCAAAACTCGTGACCGTTTGCCAGTAAAAATCCGACAAAGTTGCTCAGGCATTTATTGCGGCCAAAGTTCTGTTCTGTTAAGGAACTGACTTTACAAACAGCACTTTCGTGACTTTGTGTCTAATATTTCCTCTGTAGGTTAATTCCGAGGCAATCATGAACAATGCATTCTACATGATTAATTGAACACAAGTTGCTATTTTACTTACAGCTGGTGGGAAGTTACGACTTCATCTCCTACTCCCTTGTCTTATTACCACAACTGAAAATATTTTTTTCATCCATGTGCTTAAGATCAAGCGGAATTTCCATGAACAAAGTTTATTTCCAAGGACGGTATTTCTCCAGTGTACGGACTGTGTTGAAATAATAGCGTTATTATTTAGAAAGCCATTCTTAACACGAGGAGGAGGGACTTTTAACTATTTAGTACTTTCACCTAAGAATTTAATAAACAAAAGAACCAGTAAAAATTGAACTTAACTTGAAAATCCCATCTAAAAAATGTATGGTTCGTAAACTGCACAAACACCCCAAGAGCTTCCCATCTGTGGAACACATTACCACGATACAGCTTTCCTACAGACTACAGCATGATCCCTATTTACTTGTCTTAAACCACCTACACACACCCACGAGAACAGAGGTAGACATAGAGTCGGTCTTTAATATAGAAAAACAACAGCTCTCCCCCCCCCGAAGGGGTTACATTGGAATGGGAAAAAATCAAAATACCGTCAGTCTAAAAATATTTCTTCATCGCTGACTAATAATAGAAACGGTAAAGTCGAGTATCCGAAGAGATACTACAATTTTGCCTAGTGAGAGTATTGCCAGGACCGTTGCAAACAAGGTAGGTTCTCTCTACCGTGCTAGAAAGTTACTAAAGCCCGAAAGTATCCTATATTCTATAAGGCCACCATTCGCCCATGTATGGAGTATTGTTGTCATATTTGCGCTGGTACATCTGCCACTAGTCTCTCGCTCCTAGACAAGGTTCAAAAGAGAGTCGCCAATCTGATAGGTCCTGAACTGTCATTTAAACTTCAGCCTCTGTCCCATCGACGAAATGTTGCATCCCTCTGCCTGTTCCACAAGTATTTTAATGGTGAATGCTCTAACGAACTGCAAGCACTTGTGCCCCCTCGAAGTAAATACCCCCAACAAACCCAACAAGCAGCTAAATCCCACCTCTTCACGGTAGAGATCCCTAGATGTAAGAGATCCTTCTACACCAGTAGCTTCTTCCCCAGAACTGCTAGACTTTGGAATCCCCTTCCGGGTCCTTGCTTCCCCAACTGTACATGCAGAAGTTCAAGTGTAACGTGAACCGACATCTTGCTGCCCAACTCCCTAAACAGTACCCCTGATGCTTATGTCCCTGATAGGTGCCTTGTTTGGGGTAAAAAAAAAAATTTTAAAAAGCCAGTAGTAGCTTCCTTCAGCTTTGATAAACTATGGATAACCACTGTAAAGGTGCCAGCCCGTGGAATTTTTGTAGCAAGAGTTGCGCAATATCCAACCACACCTCTCCTGAGTCGGCGTGGTTAAATACGAGTAGCAAATGAAGGTTAAGGACGACTGAAAACAATGACGAGATAAGCGGAGAGCACATACAGTACCCAGAATTCCAAAATGGTCACGCATCTTGTACTAACCAGGCTCAACGTTGCTTAACTTCGCTGATCTGACGAGAACCGGTGTGTCAACATGATTATATATGTAATTTTTGAGTTCTGCACCATGCAAAAAAAGAAATGACTAAATCCATCATTTGCCTCCCCCCCCCCATTTAGCCCCAAAATTCCCCAAGGCTTTAACATATTTAAATTTGAGTTCAGCACCATGCAAAACTGCTAAATAGACATACACAAAAATGTTTGGACAAATATGGTAAAATAGTCCCAAAAATGGAGTGTTTTTTATTAGCCCTAAAAGAACCCCTGGGGCACACTCGAGAGTTATCGTGAAGTATAGGCAAACAAAATTATATAGAAATCAGTTAGTTACAACTTTTCAGAAAGTTTTATAAAAATCCAAGGCATCAATTGTTTTTTTTTTTTTTTCAAATAAGCACAAAAGTGTCATTTTGAACCATTTTAACCCGAAAGGCACCCCTAGGAGGGGCAACCGGAGTTTGCGTGGAAAATCCGTTCTGTTACTTTTTTTACTCATGTCATGTTTAATGTTTGTGCAAAATTTCAAAAAAAATTCCAAGTCGTAGTTATTGAAAAAAAAGTGGACAGACGAACAGATGAGGGTGAATTAGCATGTCCACCCTCCTTTTATCGGGGGACCAAAAAAGAAGTGAAAAGCAAATAGTTTTCGAGAGACAATGGATACTCCCTGTAAAGTGGCTGAGAAAATGTAATAAGATATAACAATAATGAAAACGGATGAAATATTAAGGAAAACCCTTGAGTGCGGAGACACATATATATATATGATTCGAAGGCGCTAGCCAGGCATACAAAACTACTAAAGAAGTAAAACACAATGAAACACCACTTGAAAACTGTATAATTACATAATTGTAAGTTAGCTCCCCTTTTTTCTTCCTTTGTTTTTTTTTTATCCACCATAAACTGGTGCCGCACCAAATAAAATGGAGAGTCAAGGAGGAGGGAAAGATTGAGAAGAGAAAGCACTAACCAGACCTCCGCTGGATGAGTGCGAGGAGGACTGGGACCTTGGGAAGGTTTATTGCCACCCATATCCCAGTGAGGACCAATGGTCGCTGCCAACAAGAAACCAATGGCCGACGACTGTTGTGGTAATGCAAATTAATTTGCAAAGGTTGTTGAAAGAGGTGGAGAGTACCGGAAATCTGGGGAGACTAGTTGTCACTTGGACTCCAGGGAACACCACAGGTTGTTTTCAAAAAAGAATTCTTTGATGATGGCCTGTGTGAAAGCTCCTAGTGAGTAATAATAATTAAAAACTTACCTTAATTTAATTCACTAACCCTCTTTTTTTTTTTACTTTATTTAAGCCTAAACTTCGCGATCGCAAAAATTGCTGGCTATATTGGAAAACACATTTGCTTGGCTAAGTAATAGTGACGATAACAAATACATGGATAAGAAAATTTACAGTCAATAAACACGTGAACATACAGGTTATTATGAAAGTAATTTTTGGTCCCCCTGACAAAAAGGAGGCTGGACCTGTAAATTCACTCTTGTCCGTTCGTCTGTTCGTCTGTTTGTCCGTTCGTCTGTTCGTCCGTTCATCTGTCCGCACTTTTCTCAATAACTACGACTTGGAATTTTTTGAAATTTTGCACAAACATTAAACATGATATGAGTAAAAAAAAAAAAGTAACAACGGATTTTCCGGGAAAACTCCGGTTGCCCCCCCCCCCTCCCAGGGGTGCCTTTCGAGTTAAAATGGTTAAAATTGACACTTTTGTGCTTATCAAAAAAAAAAATTGATGCCTTGGATTTTTATAAAACTTTCTGAAAAGTTGTAACCAACTGATTTCTATACAATTTTGTGTGTCTATACTTCATGATAACTCTTGGGTGTGCCCCAGGGGTTCTTTTAGGGCTAATAAAAACACTTCATTTTCGGACTATTTTACCATATTTGTCCCAAATTTTCTGTGTATGTCTATTTAGCAGTTTTGCATGGTGCTGAACTCAAATTTACATATGTTAAGGCCTAAAACTGCACCGTTTGTTCATTTTCACCAGGATTTGACGTCCCTTGAGGACTTTTGGGGTCTAATGGGGTGGGGAGGAAAATGCTGAACTAAATCATTTTTTATGCCTTGTTTACTGTGCACTCACGGGGGACCATGCATGCTCACTTGTTTTTTTAGCGTTTTGTAACAGTTATTTGTTGTCTATTTGCTTTTTTTATATCTTGTTAACTATACTAAACAATTGCCATCACGTCTTAATCCCCCTCTTCCTCGTTTCTAACAGTGTGTTTTGTTTCTTGTAAATGGGAAAAATGATGTGCAGGTTCGACGCAGTGCAATTGCGACAGGCAATATAACGAAGAAAGTAATAACCTGCCCACCCCTTAACGTAAACGATACTTACACAGAATACGGACCCTGCTGAAA
The DNA here is from genome assembly GCF_053919585.1 of Euprymna scolopes. NCBI lineage: Eukaryota > Metazoa > Mollusca > Cephalopoda > Sepiida > Sepiolidae > Euprymna > Euprymna scolopes. The sequence goes on from NC_136488.1 coordinate 135,981,421, forward strand.
TGCTAACGTCATTATTTAGAAACCTATTCTTAACGCGCGAAAGAGAGGGCATTTGAGAAATATTCTGTGCTTTCACCTAACCATTTAATAAACAAAAGATACCGTAAAGATTGAATTTAATTTGAGAAATCTATCTCAAAGAATAGCATAATTCGTATCTTGCATAAGTCCAACACAAACACACATCTTGGGACCACATTTCAGAGATTTACCTGCTGCAAGCTTAGACATGCTTCCCAAAATAAAGGTCTTCCCCAGATAAGGGGTATCCTTTACGAGTGCAAAATTTGTCGTGAGTGGACTCATCGGAATTCCTCTGTACAGACGCCTCATTCGACCGACAATAAACTAATACTACCTCTCAAAGGAGAAAGAAATTCCTGGGAGCAAACAGAACCATACTTTATTTCAATCCATATATATATATATATATATATATATATATATATATATATATATGTGTGTGTGTGTGTGTGTGTGTGTGTGTGTGTGTGTGTGTGTGGATGAAGTACTGCTGCCATATCTGTGTAGGAGCTGCTAAAAACAGTCTATCCTGCCTTGACAGAGTACAAAATAGACTTCGTAGCCTAGTGGGGGATGCCCTTTTCTCTTCCCTGCAACCTCTATCCCACAGAAGGGATGTTGCGAGCCTGTCGTTGTTTTATCGTTATTTCCATGGTAACTGCTCGTCTGAGACCCAATCTCTAGTTCCCCGCCCCCCTCGCCAATCTTTCACGAAAAACGCCCGTCTAGCTGAAACCACTGTCAGTAATTTTCCCCACTCTTTATCTGTGCCTAAATCAATACGTAGATTCAATGAACAAAGCTTCTTTCTTACAAGTGCACGCCTGTGGAACTCTCTTCCGTTTGCCTGTTTCCCACCTGACTACAACTTGGATGTCTTCAAGACTAACATAAACAAATTCCTGATGAACCGCCCCCTTAAGTAAGACACTTTATCAGATCTCCATTACTAACGATTACTACCATATTATCCCATTGATTACTGCACGCACAATAACCCTTATCCCCGCGTGGCCTCCAGGCCTTGATAAGTGGTGACTTTTATATATATATATATATATATATATATATATATCCGACGATGTCCAGGACAACTCTTAGACCGTATACCCCAAATACTCAAATATAAGCCCTAGTACTGAGAAATATTACGAGAAAGAGATATAATTACGAGAAAGAGATATAATT